>NC_138578.1:85184186-85344901 GCF_964289735.1 Phaethon aethereus
CTCCAGGAGAATGTTGTGGGAGACGCTGTCAAAGGCTTTACTAAAGTCCAGGTCGACAACACCCACAGCCTTTCCCTCATCCACTAGGCGGGTCACCTGGTCATGGAAGGAGATCAGGTTGGTCAAGCAGGACCTGCCTTTCATGAACTCGTGCTGGCTGGGCCTGATCCCCTGGTTGTCCTGCAGATGCCCTGTGAGCACTCTCAAGGCACTCTCAAGGATGGGGCCAGGCAGATCCCAGAGGCATTGGGGGGACCAGTTCTGGAGCCGGCCCCGCTCCGACGGCCCCAGGCAGGACCCAGGCAGCTCCAGGTCCCGTCCCTGGCTGCTGCCCCGGCACCGTGGAGGTGGAGGAGATAGTCCCAAGTCCTCGGGCTGTCCCAGGACACCGGGGTCCTGGGTGGACGTGGGGGGGAGGTGGTGCGCGGGGGACAGCAGGATGCTGCCTCCGTCCAACGCAAAGCCCTGGGAGCTGAGCCTGGCCATGGGGCTTCCGCAGGACCCCCCACTGCACTGGTGGCAGACCCCTCCACCCTGTCCCTGGGGTCAGCATGGCCCCCCAGAGGGGGGCTCCCTTTTGCCTCCAGGCAAGGTGCCTGTTTGGGCAGGGGCTGCTGGCGGGAGCGTGCGGGGCTGGGGATGGAGCTGCTCCTTGCCGTCGGTGCCGCGCTGCAGGGTGAGGGCCTGGTGCCGCGGGCAGGGGAGCAGGAGGGGCTGCACGGAGCTGCTGCGGGGCCGGGCGCCCACGTCCGCCCTGCCACCCCCGGCGAGGGCAGGGCTCCTTAATGAGCAGCACGAGCAAGATCCAGGGCCTTCCTCATCCTCCGATGGGCTCTTCAAAGAGGAAGATGGTGGGCAGGAGCAGGTAGAAGAAGGGGAGGTTTGCCTGGCAGGCCAGGACGACGCAGACCACCGCCTCCAGCAGCCTCTGGTTCTCGCCGTGCAGCTCCACCAGCCCAGCCCAGCCCTGGGGGCCGCATCCATCCTGTGGAATGAGAGACTCCAAGCTGTGGAATGTCACCCACACCGCAGCTGGGGAGCCCTCCAGGGACGCTCCCAGAGGGTGTCCAGCACACGAGACCCCCCTGGCACCCCCAGCCCCTGCCCCCTGCTCCGCTGATACACATGCAGCTCTGCTCCTACTGGGGTCCCGGGGCCGATCCTGGGGCTGGCAGCGTCCCCCCAGGCCAGCACGGCCGGATCCTGGCTGGCGCAGCAGGGAGGGCCATGTCACAACCGAGGTTTCTGGGGTGATGCCGTCCCCAGGGAGGGGACAGCCTGGAGCCCGGCCCCCCTGGGCCAGGGGGCCATGGCAGAGCCTGGGGGTGGACCCGGGCCCCTCTTGCCCCCGTGCCGAGGCTCCGCGGAGCAGCCGTGGGCAGAGGGCTCTGGCACTTGGTGCCGGGCAGCAGTGGCCGGGGACAGCCCCGAGCAGCCGGGGAAGCCCTTGCAAAACACCCTGGAGCCTTGCCCCTCCCCAGACCGCAGCGACCCCCACTCACCCACAGCCACCACCTCCATCCCTGCCAGCGTGGGGGACGCAGGAGGGCTCTGTCCCACGCTGCCCGCCCACGGACCCCATGTCCACCCACTGTGAGACCCCACAGGACAAGGACAAGGCGAGACAGGGCCAGGCTGGCCCAGGGACCCCTCGCCCAGCCCTGGGAGCCCTCACCCGGCCCGTGCACCCGAGCGCTTAGCCACCCGCCTGGGCACCGCCAGCTGGATGTGGCACAGCCGGGAGGTTTGGGCACCAGCCCCGTGGCCGGGCCGGCGGCTGCCAAAGCGTTTGCCTTGGCTGGCAGCCCTGCCCTCAGCCACAGCCTGCGGTTCCCATGCTGCAGCAGCTCAGGGCAGTGAGCCAGGCAGGCGGCAGCACCAGCACCGGGTGCAGGGCCCCGGCATCCCCCGGGGCAGGGCACTGCGGGACCCAGCATGGGAACACTGGTCTCAGCCATTCCACCATGAGGCACAACCCCTCTTTCAGGACAGCCCAGCACTAGGGGTCCTGGGGGGCTTCTCCACACCGATGGAGAGCAGCAGACTTTCCCAGGAGCAACAGCACCAGCGGTGACACCAGCGCCAACGCCAAGTTGGTGGGTTCGGTCCTGCTGCTGCCCCCGCTCTGGCTGTGGGGTGCCAGGGCAATCCGTGGCAGCCGTCCGGCAGCATCCCTGCCAGGACAGGCTCTGGTGCCTTTAAGGCATCTCCCACAGCGGGAGCTGGCAGCTGCCGTCGGTGCGGACGCGGTCAGCTTGACTCCGAGCCAAGCTGCATGGGGAAATTCATAACATCCCTGGAAGTGCTGAGCGGGGCTGAATTGGAGCGCCAGAGCCTGCCGAGCTGTGAGCCTTGGCCCCAGGGAGCCGGCAGCAGCGCCAGCCCAGCTGGCTTCTCCTGCCCCGGAGCCGGGCGCCGTGCCCAGCACCGCAGCCGGGAGGGTGCGGAGAGGTGCCGGGTCTTCAGCAAACCTAGAAAGTCCCATCACGTGGGGCTGAGTCACGCCAGCAAGGACGGCCTCCCCTCCTGGGCCCTTTCCAGAGCCCTCGGCAGGATGCGGGAGATGCCTCAGCTCATAGCAAAACCCTTCCAACCATCCAGCTCCCAGAGACGGGCACGAAACAAAGCATCACCCTGCGTGCCAGACGCCTGGGCCCCGCGCCAGCACCAGCCCGGTCCCAGCCATCCCCAGCTCTCGGCCGGTGATGGGGAAGGAACATTCCCAGGCGCCACTGGGACAGAAGACCCCATCCTGCAGGACCGTCCCTGGGTGATGCAGGGCTGAGGACCCCATCCTGCTCCCCCGTCAGCCAAGCACTGCCGCTGGCCCGTCCCGGGAGGGCTGCTCTCACCGGGAGGGCCGCGCAGCCGGGGGGCCGCGCAGCCGGGGGGGCCATGTGGCCTCCCACAACACCCTGAGTCCTGCGCTGCCTTCGCGGCCCCTGGGCATGGGGACCCCGGGATACTGGGCTGGCTGCCAGCTGGAAGAGGTCTGGCAGAGGGCACTGGGACAGGGATGGGCTTGGGGATGGGACCAGCGCCCCGAGCTGCCAGCTCTGCTCCCCTCCCCGCTCCAGCCGGGCAGGAGCCGGGTGAATGCAGAGCTGCCACCAAAGGGTGCCGGTGGCCCGAGCCCATCCCGCTCCCTCCCACCCCTTTGGCCCAGCCCTGCGGCGGGAGGGTGTAGAAAATCCCAGTAAAAGAAGTAGAAGTAGGGCCGGGAAAGTCCTTTCGGGGTGGAAAATGAGCTCATGGGAGGCTGCTGGCAGTGCCAGAGCAGCGTCGTGGCTTTTTGGAGGACCCTGCTCGGGGTGAGGGGAGAGGCAGGACACACAGCCCCCCCTCAGTGGCACCCTGAGCATCCCGACCCGGAGCCCCACTTCCCACCCTGGGCACCCCACCGGGCCGCCGGCCCCTGCCCGCACCCTCCGTCTTTGGGGTGCGTCGCTCCTCCGGTGGTGCCGGGCCTGGCGCTGCCCGCGCCGTCGGGGCTCTCCGGGGAGCGTGGGGAGGACAGGCCAGCGCGGCCCCGCCCCGGTCCCGGGCACAACTCAGGCCTCGGGGCCGTCGGGGCGGGGGGTGCCCCGGGCAGCGCCCAGGCCGCCCACACCGGCCGCCCTGCGGGCACAGCGGTTCGGTCGCGCCCGGTGCCCCGCTGCCCCCGGGGCTGCCCCGGGGCTCCGGGCACTTGCGGGCACCACCTTCCCGGGGGTCCCTCCCGGGCAGAGCACCAGGGGTGGCGGCCCCGCTGCCTGGCAGGGCCGGGGCCCGGGCCCCGCTGCTCGGTGCCTGGAGCCCGGGCGGTCTCTGCTCCGCGCAGGCGGCCGGCGGGGACCCCCCGGGCCCCCGGGCTCGGCCGGCGGCGCAGCCGGTTGCGGCGGGAGCGGCGGAGCCCCCGCTGCCCGGGGGAGGCCGGGAGCAGCCGGGGGACGCGGGGCGGCCGGTGCGCCCCCCCGGCACGGGGGGCAGCCGCGGCCCCCCGGGGTGGCCCGAAGGGGGGGTCTGCTCCCGGCCGCAGCCCCGGCACAGCGCTGCTGCGCGCGTGGAGCGAGGCACCGCGGGCTTCTCGTGGGACCGGGGCCAGCGAGCGGCCACAGCTCGGCAGGATCCGGCCCCCCAGGGCCTCATCCTGCCGGCGCCCAGCACCCCTCTCCCCTGCACAGCGGTGCCAGGGGCTGCCGGCAGGATCGGCCCCGGGGGGGCGAGCGGCTGCGCCCCTTCGGCCCCGGGAGCCGGGGCGGACGCCGGCTGTGCCGGGACAGCGGGGACACGGTGCTGGGGAGAGCGGGGACACGGTGGGGACACGGTGCGGGGCTGAGCAGGCTGGCCCCGTGTCCCCTGCCGGGGGGGCCTCTCAGAGCAGCTGGTCGCATGGGGGGGTGGCAGTTTTACCAGCAGCTCCGCAGCCCCCCGGTCAGCCCGGCGGGACCCCTGCCCTGCCACCGGCCCGGCGGGGCGGGGCGGGCTGAGGTGCGGGCAGAGGTACTTTGCCTGTCGGGGGGCAGCGACGGGCTCAGCGGGAAAGAAAAGGGGCCGCGGGCGTGGGGGCCCACCCGGGGCCGCGAGGGCGAGAGCGTGCGTGACCGCCCCGGCTCCGCCACGGCCCCGAGCGTCCAGCGCGCCCCCCCCCGGGGGTCCCGGGCAGGGGGAGCGGGCGGGGGCGGGGAGGGGCGGTGAGAGCGGCGGGGGAGGGCCGGGGCCGGCAGGGCCGGGCAGGCAGCGCCGGGGCAGGCAGGGCCGGGCAGGCAGCACCGGGGGCTGCTCCGCTCCGCCGCGGCCATGCCGGGGCTGCCCGTCGCCCTGCTGCTGCTGCTACTGCTGGCCTCCCCGCCGCCCCCCGCCCGGGCGGCGCCCCCCGGCAGTCCCCCCCGCCCCCGCGGGCTGCCGGCCGCCCCCGCCGAGCCCGGCCGCCCCGGCGCCACGGGGATGGGCACCACGACGGCCCCCAGAGGCACCGCGACGGGCTCCCCCAAAGGCGCCGGGACGGCCCCCCCGAGAGGCACGGCACCGAGGCCCCCCCCAACCACGACGGCCCTCCCCAGAGGCACCGCGACGGGCCCCCCAAAAGGCGCTGGGACGGCCCCCCCGAGAGGCACGGCACGGAGGCCCCCCCCAACCACGGCGGCGCCCCCCAGAGGCGCCGGGGCGGCCCCCCCAACAGGCACGGCACCGGCGCCCCCGAAGGGCACGACGGCCGCCCCCCGGCACGGAGTGGAGGGGGGGGGCCCGGGCCGCGCAGCCCCCGCCAGCCCCGGCCCCCCCGAGCGCGGGCGGCTGGCGGGGGGGGGGCCCAGGGCCCAAGGTAGGAGCCGCGGGGGCTGCGGGGGGCTGGGGTGCACGAGCTGTGAGTGTGTGTGAGCACACGCGTGGGCACGGCTCCGTGTCTGTGTAAGTGTGTACAGCTCTGTGTGTGTGTGTGTGCGTGTGTGTGTGTGTGTGTGCGCGCGTGCACAGCTCTGCGTGTGTACAGGGCTCTGTGTGTGTGTGCGCACAGCTCTGTGTGTGTGCACGCGCGCTTATAGCTCTGTGTGTGTACAACGCTGCATGTGTGTGTGTGCACAGCTCTGTGTGTGTGCACAGCTGTGTGTGCACAGCTGTGTGTGCACAAGGCTCTGTGTGTGTGTGCACAGCTCTGTGTGTGTACAGGGCTCTGTGTGTGTGTGCGCACAGCTCTGTGTGTGTGCACGCGCGCTTATAGCTCTGTGTGTGTACAACGCTGCATGTGTGTGTGTGCACAGCTCTGTGTGTGTACAGGGCTCTGTGTGTGTGCGCACAGCTCTGTGTGTGTGCACGCGCGCTTATAGCTCTGTGTGTGTACAACGCTGCATGTGTGTGTGTGCACAGCTCTGTGTGTGTGCACAGCTGTGTGTGCACAGCTGTGTGTGCACAGCTGTGTGTGCACAAGGCTCTGTGTGTGTGTGCACAGCTCTGTGTGTGCGCGCAGCTCTGTGTGTGCAACACTGCATGTGTGCGCGCACAGCTCTGTGTGTGTGTGCGTGCAAGGCTGTGTGTGTGTGCGCACAGAGCTCTGTGTGTGTGTGCACAGCTCCACGTGTACGTGTGTGTGCACAACGCTGCGTGTGTGTGCACGTTGGGGGGTGTGTGCAGGAATGTGTGCAGGGCTGTGTGTTGCAACTCCCTGTGGGTGTGCGCGCGCACGCGGCGGTGTGTGCACAGCTCTGTGTGTGCACGTACATCTGTGTGCACAGGGAGGTGTGCACAGCCGTGCGCGGCTGCGTGTGCAGAGGAATGCGTGCGCAAGTGTGTGTGCACGGCTGGGTGTGCGGGGATGAGTGTGCACGCGTGTGTGTGTGGAGGGGAGTGGCTTATAGCGCGTGTGCACAGTGGCGCGTGCGTGTGCGCGTGGCCGTGTGAGTGTGCGTGTGCACGCCAGTGTGGGCACGCGCGTGGTTTCTCTGCGTGTGCATCGGGGGGGTGCGCTCCGTGTCTGCCTGCGTTTGTGCGGGTCCTGTGCGCGCGTGGCTTGCGCCGGTGTGTTTGTGCGGTGTGTGCACGTGTGCAGACGTGTGTGCGTGTGGGGATGGGGGGGGCGGATGGGGTGCGAGGGTCCCCCACCACCCCGGGGTCCCTTTGCCCATCTCCAGCCCCGGCGCCCCGGAGGAAGCTGGTGCGGGTTAAGGTCGTGAAGAAGAAGGTGGTGAAGAAGAAGCCGAAGGCTCCGGCCAAGGACGCGGCTGCTCCGCAGGAGCCTCGTACGTACGCTCGGCGCCGGGGCGGAGGGGCCTGCGCAGGCACACGCGCGCGTGCACGCGGCCCCGCGCCGTCGCCGTGCGGGTACCGCAGCGCTGTGCACGCAGCCCCGCGCCGTGCACGGACCCCAGCTCTTCCCCCGCGCTCGGGGCGGGGGGCACAGCCGCGGCGCCTCTGCACGCGGGGAGGGGCACAGCGTGGGGGCACGCCAGGGGAAGGGCGCCCTGCGTGGGGGTCCCTGAGCGAGCCCGGCCCCCCCCTGCTCTGCCCCCAGCGTGCCCCCCCCTGGGGCTGGAGTCCCTGCGGGTGCTGGACTCCCAGCTCCGAGCCTCCAGCGACAAGCGCTACGGCCTGGGCGCCCACCGCGGGCGCCTCAACATCCAGGTAGGACGCGCAGCACGCGCCCGGCGCGCGCGGCGTGCGCGTGGCATGTGTGCGCTGTGTGCACGGCGTGTGCGCTGTGTGCATGGCGTGTGGCACGCGCACGGCACATGTGCGCCGTCCGCACGGCGTGGGCACGGCACACGTGTAGCAGGGGCTCTCCAGCACGGACCCCCCCAGCCTGGCCGCGGGCGCCAGGCGTGCCGGCAGCGCCGGGCCCGTCTGCGCGTTGGACGGGGGGCTCCGCCACGGCCCCTGAAGGGTCCCGTTAACCCCGGGACTTGGTCCCGCGGCCAAGGGGCGCCCGTTCAGCTCGGATCGCCGTCCCGGTGCCGGCGCCGTGCCGCTGCCGCAGGGGCGCAGAGGGACCAGGGGCGCGCGGGCGGTGGGGACCACCGTGCACCAGGCAGGGCCCCGTGTCCCCTCTGCCGTCTCTGACGGACCCCCCCCAGTCGGGGCTCTACGACGGGGACTTCTACGACGGCGGCTGGTGCGCGGGGCGGGAGGACACGGAGCAGTGGCTGGAGGTGGACGCCCGCCGGCTCACCAACTTCACCGGCGTCATCACGCAGGGGCTCAACTCCATCTGGACGTAAGGCGCTGGGCAGGGCCAGCCCCGTGGGGGGCCGGGCGGGGGGCCGGGCCCCCACTGACCCTCTCCCCCCTGCAGGTACGACTGGGTGACTTCCTACAAAGTCCAGGTCAGCAACGACACGCACACATGGCAGCCATGCCGCAACGGCACCGAAGAGGCGGTAGGTGCCTGCGGGGAGCAGCCCCAGCAGGGGTGCTGGGAGCAGGGACACCCCTGGCACCCCCAGCCCACCCAGCTCCCTGAGCAGAGTGAGGGCATGGGGGATCAACCGTGCCGGGGGATCAACCGTGCCGGGGGATCAGCCATGCCGGCTGGCGCTGGGCTGGGACACGGCTGTGTTGCCCTTGGCCTCGCCACCCGCGAGCGTCCTCCAGCACTTCCCCCTGGGCACCAGGCACAAAGGCTGCTTGTCCCCGGCTGCCGCCCCGGCCGCCTGCCAGGCCGTCCCGGCGCACACGCGTGAGCGCGGCGGGGGCACACGTGGGTGTGCGCGGTGCTGCGTGGCGTGGCTGGCTGTGCCCGAAGGCGAACGCGGCAGCCTGGTGCTCGGGTGCGCGTGTGAGTACTGCGCGCGCAGGGTCAAGCGTGTGTGCCAGGGCGGGGGGGGTCGTGCAGGCGCACGCGTGTGCGGGGCGGCGGGAGACACGGGGGCTGCCAGAGCCGGCCGCGCGCCTCCCACGGCCAGCCCAGGTACCAGCGCGCCGGATCCCTGTGCTGGGATGGGTCTGGGGTCCCTGTGCCAGCGCTGTGCCAGGGGCGGGTTTGGGGGTCCCTGTGCCAGGGTGGTGCTGGAGCAGGTTTGGGGTCCCTGTGCTCACTCCTGGGGACTGTGCTGGGGTCCCTCCCCTCGGGGTGCTGGGTTTGGGGGGCAGAGCTGCGCAGGTGCCCCAGGCCCTGTGGCACCGCTGGGGCTCCGGTTCCTCAGCGGCGCTGGGCTTGGCCCCCCTGCCCCACAGCCGTGGGTCTGCTCCTCCTTAGGGGCTGGAGGGGGCCAGCAGGGGGGCCAGAGCTGGCCACGGCTGCGGCGCCCGCAACCCCTTGGGCTCCGGCCGGCAGCCCTGCTGCAGCCCCCCATCCCCTCGGCCCCCGGCCGAGTCCCCCCCCCCCGGCACAGGGACCCGCAGGGGCTGCGTCCGTCATCCCCCCCCCCCCCCAGGTCTTCCCCGGGAACAAGGACCCCGAGACGCCGGTGCTCAACCTGCTGCCCTCGCCGGTGGTGGCACGCTACCTGCGCATCAACCCCCAGAGCTGGTTCCAGAACGGCACCATCTGCCTGCGGGCGGAGGTCCTGGGCTGCCCGCTGCCGGGTGGGTGCCCGCTGCCCGCCGGCCCCCCCCCCACCCGCCGGGGGCCGTCCCCAGGCTCGGGGTCCGGGCTGTTCCCGCTTCCCGGCATCTCTGACCGTGTCTCCCCTCGTCCCCTCCGCGCCTGCCCGGCTCCTCGCAGACCCGAACGACGTCTACGCGCGGCTCAGCCCGCCCCTGCCCACCGACAAGCTGGATTTCCGCCATCACAACTACAAGGAGATGAGAAAGGTGCCTGCCCTGCAGCCCCAGCGTGGGCAGGGGGCTCCGTACCCCGGGGTGCCCCCAGACCCTGACCCAGAGCGCCGTGCCCTCCCCAGCTGATGAAGCGGGTGAACGACGAGTGCCCCGACATCACCCGCGTCTACAGCATCGGGAAGAGCTACTTGGGCCTCAAGATGTACGTCATGGAGATCTCCGACAACCCCGGGCAGCACGAAGTGGGTAGGTGCCCTGCCGCTGCGGGGCCGGGAGGGGAGGGGACGGCTGGGGCGGCCGGGGGCACCCAGGCGGGTGCAGGATGGGGACGGGGGGGACGGCGTCCCCGCTGCCACCGTGCGCCGTGCCTGGCAGGCGAGCCGGAGTTCCGCTACGTGGCGGGGATGCACGGCAACGAGGTGCTGGGCCGGGAGCTGCTGCTCAACCTGATGGAGTACCTGTGCCGGGAGTTTCGGCTGGGCAACCCCCGCGTGGTGCAGCTGGTCACCGAGACCCGCATCCACCTCCTGCCCTCCATGAACCCCGACGGCTACGAGACCGCCTACAAGCTGGTAGGGTCGGGCTGCCCAGCCCCGGGGTGCCGAGCACCGACCTGCCGCGGGGCTGTCCCGGCGCCGGTCCCCGGTGACGCCGTCCCCCCGCAGGGCTCGGAGCTATCGGGCTGGGCCATGGGCCGCTGGACCTATGAGGGCATCGACCTCAACCACAACTTCGCCGACCTCAACACGGCGCTCTGGGACGCCGAGGACAATGACCTGGTGCCGCACGAGTTCCCCAACCACTACATCCCCATCCCCGAGTACTACACCTTTGCCAACGCCACGGTGAGCCCGGCGCCGCGGGCGCCCCGAAACCCGCCGCTCTCCTGCCACAGCACGCCTGGGCGATGCCCGCCCGTGGCGGGGGCTGCGCCGGGCACGGACCCGCAGGGTCTCCGCCGTGTGCTCTGAGGAGGGGGCGGCGGGAGCCTTTCCCCCAGCCCGGCGGGGGGTTCGCCGCTGGGAGCCGCCACGGCCCCCTCTGACGTGGGGTCCCCCCAGGTGGCCCCCGAGACGCGGGCGGTGATCGACTGGATGCAGCGGTACCCCTTCGTGCTGAGCGCCAACCTGCACGGCGGGGAGCTGGTGGTCACCTACCCCTTCGACATGACCCGCACCTACTGGAAGGCGCAGGAGCTGACCCCCACCGCCGACGACGGGGTCTTCCGCTGGCTGGCCACCGTCTACGCCACCTCCAACCTGGCCATGGCCAGCGAGGAGCGGCGCCTCTGCCACTACGACGACTTCACCCGCTTCGGCAACATCATCAACGGGGCCAACTGGCACACGGTGCCCGGCAGTGAGTGGGGGGCTTGGGCGGGGGGCGGGGGGGCAGGCGTGGACCCCCCCCGACACCCTTCCGTCCCGCACAGGCATGAACGACTTCAGCTACCTGCACACCAACTGCTTCGAGATCACGGTGGAGCTCTCCTGCGACAAGTTCCCGCACGCCTCCGAGCTGCCGGCCGAGTGGGAGAACAACCGGGAGTCCCTGCTGCTCTACATGGAGCAGGTCGGGGATGGGGACCCCCGGCTGGCTCCGTGGCCTTGGCGGGGGGACACGCCGCAGGGTCCCGCAGGGGACTCGGGCACCGCGGGGCTGGGGTTTCGGCAGGGGCTGAGCAGGTGGCGGCGGGACATGGCGCGGGGGTCCCCAAACGCCCCCGGGGCTCTGTCCGTCCCCCCGGACCCCCCACGGGCACCTCCACGGGCACAGAGCGTGGGCTCGGCGTGCGAGGCGCGTGTGTGGCCCGCGGCGTGTGTGTGCTCCGTGCGGGGCGGCGTGTGCCCTGCGCAGTGTGGACCCGCACCCCGCGTGCGTGCAGCCCGCGGGGCGCCCATGCTCACGCGCGCCGTCTGTGGCAGGTGCGCGTGCGCGGGGCGCGTGCGCTCCCTGGGAGGGTTCGTGCGCGCGGGGCACCCGTGCCTGGCGTGCCGGTGCCGCCCGTAGCGCGCCTGTGCCGTGGGTGCGTGCCGCCTGCCGCGCGCGCCGTGGCGCCGTGCCCCGCACCGGGGTCTGGGCACGCACGGGGTGGGCACGCGTGGGTGTGCACGTGTGTGTGTGTGCACGCCCACACGTGTGCACGTGTGTGCCACCCTGCTGACACCCGCTGCGGCCCGCCGTCCCCAGGTGCACCGCGGGATTAAGGGGGTGGTTTGGGACAGAGACACGGAGCAAGGCATCGCCAACGCCATCATCTCTGTGGATGGCATCAACCATGACATCCGGACGGGTATGGTGGGCTGGGGACAGGCACGGGGATAGGGGTAGGGCTAGGGATGGGATTTGGGGATGGGGAGGGGATGGAGATGGAAATGGGGTAGCGAGGGGATGGGGGTGGGGATGGGAATGGGATGGGGTTGGGAATGGGGATGGGGACAGGAAAAGGATTGGGGACAGGAACGGGATGCGGATGGGGTGGGATGGAGATGGAAATGGGGTAGCGAGGGGATGGGGGTGGGGATGGGAATGGGATGGGGTTGGGAATGGGGATGGGGACAGGAAAAGGATTGGGGACAGGAACGGGATGCGGATGGGGTGGGATGGGAATGGAAATAGGATGAGAAAGGGGACGGGATGGGGACAGGGATGGGAATGGGATGGGGACGAGAACAGGGATAGGCATGGGGACAGGGACGAGGACGGAGGTGGGGATGGGCACAGGTGTGTGGCAGCACCGAGGCCCCATGGGGCACCTCACCCCCGGCCCACTGCCGCAGCCTTCGACGGGGACTACTGGCGGCTGCTGAACCCGGGGGAGTACGAGGTGACGGCGCGGGCCGAGGGCTACGAGGTGGCCACGCAGCCGTGCCGCGTCTCCTACGAGAACGTGCCCACCCCGTGCAGCTTCCGCCTGGCTCGGGTGCAGCGGCGGCGGGGGCGGCTGCCTGGGGGGGCCCGGCTGCCCCCCGACCTGCTGCTGCGGCGCCAGCGCCTGCGCCGCCTGCGCGCCCACCGCCGCTCGCCGTGACCGGAGGGGATGACGGCCCAGGGCCGCGGGCTCGGCGCGGGGGCCGGGGGCTGGAGCCCACGCCAGCGGCGGGGCCGAGAGGGTGTGGGGGCCCACGGGTGGCCGGATCCGGAGTGGGTGCTCCCGGCGTCGCCGCTGTGCGGGACGCCCGACAGTAAAGTTGGCTGTGCTGCCCCTGCGCCTGCTGCGGCCTCTGTGCGGGGACGGAGCCCGCCCCACGCCCCCGCACGAGGGGGTCGGTGGGAACGGGACGGGGACGGGTCCGGCCCCACGCCCCGGCCGAGCCCGGGGACTCCGGCAAGCTCCGCCCCGCTGGAGGCCCCGCCCATCATTTGCCCCGCCCTTGCCCTGACGGTCAATGGCGCCTCCGCGCCCTGGCACCGCCCCGACGGCGCGCCCAGCGTGCCCACCCCCGTCCAAACCACGTGACCCGCCTGCCGGCGTCCACCGCCCCTCGCGGGGCGCCTACTGGCTCGTTGCGGCGGGAGGGCGTGCCCCCGGAAGGTGCGGCGGCCAATGAGCTGCCAGCGCTGCCAGCGTCAGGCGGGCGCTGGCGGCGGCGCGGGTGCGGGCGGAGGGCGCGGTGAGCGGGGGCGGGGCCGGGGGCGCGGGTCCCACGGGGGGCTCGGGTGGCGTGGGGTGCGCTGGAGGGGTCCAGGGCGGGGGGGCCGTGGAGTGCTGGCACCATGAGGGGTCTTTGAGGGGGGCGGGGGGTGCTGCGATCGTCCCCGTGGGGGCTGAGGGGGCCCACGGGGTGCGAGGGGGGCTGTGCCCGTGGGGCGGTGTGCGGGGTCGCTCATGGGGGCGGTGGGGAAGGGTCCGTTGGGGGGTGGAGAGGGGCAGGACAGGCCTGTGGGGTGCAAGGGGGAGTCTGGGGAGGGGTGGGGGGGTCTGTGGGGCTGCGGGCAGCCGCCTCCCTGTCCGCACCGGCACGGCCGCGCGCCGCGTGGACCCCTCGGCCTGCCCCAGCGGCGGGGGACATTTACCGGGCTGAGCCCCCCGCTCCCGCCCCAGCGAGCACCATGGTGGAGTACCGGATCCGGCTGTACCGCGACGAGGACTACGAGGCGGTGCGCGAGGTCTTCGCCACCGGCATGAGCGAGTACGCGCCGGCGCTGTGCCTGCACGTGCTGCGGCAGCCCTGGGTGCTGCTGGCGCTGGGCTGCACCTTCTGCCTGCTGCTGACCAGCGCCCGCTCCCTGCTGCTGCCCGTCCTGGCCCTCACCCTGCTGCTGGCCCTGGCCCGGCACCTCCTGGGCTGCGCCTGGAGCACCTACATCGACCGCTGCCTCGGGGACGACCTGCGGGACATCGGGGCCGCCTACGCCGAGAGCGCCGGCGCCCGGTTCTGGGTGGCGGAGGCGGACGAGCGGGTGGTGGGCACGGTGGGCGTGCGGCCGGCTGATGACGGCGCCGACGGGGAGCTGGCGTTGAAGAGGATGTCGGTGCGGAAGGACTACCGGGGCCTGGGCATCGCCACGGCGCTGGGCTGCACCGCGCTGGCCTTCGCGCGGCAGCGCGGCTGCCGGGCCGTGGTGCTCAACACGCTGATGCTGCAGCACGAGGCTCGCGCGCTGTACGAGCGCCTGGGTTTCCGCCGGCACCGCCACTACGTCCTGCCCACTGCCTACGGCCGCTTGGCCAACTGCACCATCACCACCTACCGCTACGACCTGTCCGGCACGCCCTGAGCCCCGCTGCAGCGCCGGGGGGGGCCGGTGTCACGGCCCGGGCAGGCGTGAGCCCCCCGTGGGGCCAAGGGGCTCAGGGAGAGGCCGTGCCCAGAGCCCCGCCGCGCCGGCTGTGCCGTGGGCTGCTGCTCTTGACCGTGCCTACCGGACATGGCGCTGCCGCGGGGCGCTGGGTCCCCCCGGGTCGTGCCTTCCGCGGAGCCGCGCGGGCATTGCTTCTCAGGGAGTGTGCCGCACGCCGGCACAGCATGGGGGGTAGGGACCCTTGTGCCATGCTCGGTGGGGGGTCTGTGGGGCGCAGAGGAGGGGCTGGGGCAGCCACCTCCACCCTGCCGGGAGGTGCCGCACTGCTCCCCACCAAGCCCTGCCCGGGGTGGGGGTCAGCCTCCGGGGGGGATTCCCGGGGGGAGGCAGTGCCTTGCCTGGGTCTGACGCCTCCAGGGAGCACGTGGCTGCCCGAGGGAGACCCCCGGCCACGTCCCCCCACGGCCGCTCTGCCGGTGCCTGCGGGTTGGGCGCTGCCCCCGTGCAGGGTGGAAAAATAAAGGACCGTCCCCAGTGCTGTGCTGGGTTGTTCTTCCCGTGCTGTCCTGGGGCACTGGGGGTCCCCGGCACCTCAAGGACCCCCGCAGCACCCCACGGGAAGGGTCCAGCATGGGGCTGGGGGGACGGCACCCAACTGGACACACGGGGCATCACCCTAAGCCCACAGGGACGACCCTCCCATGTTTCCCCCAGACCCGCTGTGCCAGCGGGGGTCCCTGGGCAGGGGACAGTGGTGGCCGGTTGCTGACCAGTTCCCTGGGGCGAGGGCATCGGCTCCGGGGGTGGCAGTCCCCAAGGGGTCCTTGTGCCCCCATCTTGGACCCGGTGGTTTTTGCTGGAGGGATGAAAGGTGACTTGGCCATAAAACAAGCCCCAGCCCCTGGCAGGGAGCCGGGCAGCACCGGGCACTGCCGCTGCCTGCGGTTGGGTCCGGGCAAAGTCCCCAGTGGGGCTGAGCTGGGCGAGTGCCCAGCTCAGCCGGTGTGTGTCCCCCCCCCCGAAAAGTGGCGATCGGGCTGGAGGGGGCTGGCAAAGGGGTTAAACGTACCTGGGCATTCCCCCGACCCCGGCGAGGCTTCCCCCACTGTGGGGGCCCAGTGCCAAAGCACCACCGCCGTTTGGCGGGGACGGGGCTCCCCCCGTGCACGTGCAGCAGTGAACCCCCCCCTTAATCACCCGGCTGAGGCTGAGCCTGACCCCGTAACCTTCTCAGGGCTCGGTTTATGGCATCCCGGCATCGGCAGGGGCGGCACTTCCCCTTCGGCGCCTGCGCTTGCCGCGTCCCCGGAGCCGCCGTCAGCCGGGGTAAGGGCCAAGCTGCGGGGTACTGCCCGGTGCTGTCACTGGAGCCCCCCCAAAGCTGGGCGAGACCCTCCAAGGGTTGCAGAGTGCTGGGCTGAACGGAGGCGACATCTTTCTGCGGCAGCGGCGGGAGCTGCCGGCACAGGCCAGCACCGCGGCTGCGGGAAGCAAAGGCCAGCCCCCTGCAGGGCGGGTTGCCGGACCCCCAGATTCTGGCGAGGGACCCCCCTCTTTGCCCAGAGGACCTGCACAGCCACAGTCCCGGTTTGAGGCGCGGCAGAGCCGGTAGCAGCAGGCGGGAGGGGGTACGGGGTGCTGGGACCCCCGGGGGGGCTGGGGCCACGCTCCCCCTTAGCCCCCAGTAGCAAGGGTAGTACAGACCCCCACGGGGCTGTCGGCAGCTCCGAGCCCCCGCCCCCCCGAGCAGGGGCACAAGCCCACGGCGCATCCCGAGCAGCCAGCCCCCGGGGGGTTCTGTGCCCCCTCCGCGTCCCTTGGCCCTCCTCCCACCACCGCACCGCAGGGCGAAGGGCGGGCATGCCGGCAGCTGCCCGCTCTGCCCGGCTTTCGGGGAGCCACCGCCGCCGCCAGTGAGTGCCAGGGCCCCGGGGCTGCTCGGGGAGCGGGAGGGACAGGCACCCCCAAATCCTCCTCGTTTTCCCTTCAGCCTCCCCGGACCCTGTTCCCCCCTCCTGGGCGTCCCAGCCCGAACTCACTCCCTGCAGCCTGGGGCGGGGGGGGATGAGCATCTCCAAGGCCCCACTGGGGGGGAGACGGGAGCCCCCAGCCCTCTTCACCCCTGCCTTCACGGGGACCCCCGTGCGGGACCAGCCCCCAGCACGGCCGCTGCTCCAGCCCTGGGGAAGCAGGGAAAACTGGGATGAGAGGGGTGACGTTTGGGCAGGTTCATGGGATCCCCAAGGGGAAAGAGGGGTGTGGGAGGAGGAGTGGGGCGGGGGGCCGGGGTTCCTGGATGCCCACCCCAGGCAAGGCTGGTGCTGCTGACTTTTAGTGAGAAGAGGGTAATTACGGCGGCGGGGCGACGCAGAGCGCAGGCTGGTGCCCAGCCGACGGGAGCCAACGCAGCTGCATGGTGCTGGGGCAGCGATTCCTGCCCCGTTTGCCGGCTGTGCCACCCTGGCGATGGGGTCTGGGGGTACCCTGGGGGTCCCCGTCTGAGGCGGCACTGCCCTGACACCCCCATGCCGTGCCGCAGGTGCTGGCCACCCATGGCATCCTACCGCATCCGGCAGTACCGGGACCAGGACTACGACGCCGTGCGGACCCTCTTCGCCCGTGGCATCTTGGAGCATGCACCGGCCGGCTACCGCCATGTTCTGCGCTCGGCACGGGCGCATCTGGGGCTGCTGGTCCTCTTCGCGGCGGTGCGGGCAGCTGCCGGCTACTGGGTGCTGGGGCTGGGGGCCGTGGCGCTGGCGCTGGCAGCCACCTGGCCCGTGGTCCGCTCCTTCAGCACCTCCTACGTGCGCCAGGCGCTGAGCACCGACCTCCGCGACATCCCCGCCAGCTACCTGCGGGCGCCCGACTCCTGCTTCTGGGTGGCGGAGGCCGGGGGGGCCGTGGTGGGCATGGTGGCCGTGGCACCGCCGCAGGATCTGGCCGAGAGAGGGGTGGCCCTGGAGCTGAAGCGCATGTCGGTCAGCAAGGACTACCGGGGCCGGGGCGTCTCCAAAGCGCTCTGCGGGGAGGTGCTGCGCTTCGCCCGGGCGCGGGGGTACGGCGCGGTGGTCCTCTCCACCTCCATGGTGCAGGTGGCGGCCCAGCGGCTCTACGAGGGCCAGGGCTTCAGGAAGGTGGGTGCTGTCAGCCCCTCGCTGCTCAGCAGCCTCCTCTGCTTCCAGATCTTCCACTACCGCTGCGACCTGCCCGGCCGCACCGCAGCCCCGCCACGCTAGGCACCGCCGCGGCACCCCGACCCCACCACGCTAGGCACTGCCATGGCACCCCGGCCCCACCACGCTAGGCACTGCCACGGCACCCCGGCCCCACCACGCTAGGCACTGCCGCGGCACCCCGACCCCACCACGCTAGGCACTGCCACGGCACCCCGGCCCCACCACGCTAGGCACTGCCGCGGCACCCCGACCCCACCACGCTAGGCACTGCCATGGCACCCCGGCCCCACCACGCTAGGCACTGCCACGGCACCCCGGCCCCACCACGCTAGGCACTGCCGCGGCACCCCGACCCCACCACGCTAGGCACTGCCATGGCACCCCGGCCCCACCACGCTAGGCACTGCCACGGCACCCCGGCCCCACCACGCTAGGCACTGCCGCGGCACCCCGACCCCACCACGCTAGGCACTGCCATGGCACCCCGGCCCCACCACGCTAGGCACTGCCACGGCACCCCGGCCCCACCACGCTAGGCACTGCCGCGGCACCCCGACCCCGGCACGCGAGGCACCACTGCGGCACCCCGACCCCGGCACGTGAGGCACTGCCATGGCACCCTGGCCCCGCCGCACTAGGCACCACTGCGGCACCCCGACGCTGGCACGTGAGGCACCGCGGCAGCACCCCGACCCCGGCACGCGAGGCACCGCCGCGGCACCCGCATGGGGTTGGCGGTGGGGGATGGAGGCTGTGCCCGGCCAGGCTGCCGGGGCCTTCCCTAGTTTTCTAGCAGCGAGAAATAAAGAGAGACCCGTGGGAAAGCCGCGTGGGGTGTGTCTGTGGGTACGCGTGTGCGTGCGTGCGCGTGCACGTGGGCAAGTCTGCGTGTTGCCCGTGTGCACGCGGCCGTGCATGCACGTGCCTGCCCGTGCGTGCCAGCCCGCCTGCGCCTCCCCGCCTGCCAGCCCCCTCCCCACTGCCTCCCCGGCCCCCCGCCCGCGGGCGGAGCCCAGGGCCGCCCCGGAGCTGTGCCAGCGGCATCCCGGGAAGCGCTTGGGGGACAGGGGACACCTCGGGGGACACGGGCATCCCGGGTGCCCAGGGCAGCAGGACCCCCGCGCTGGGCACGGCGGAGACCAAGGGCTCTCGGGGTTCTGGTAGGGAGTCATCCAGGGGTGGCGGCAGAGGGGACCCCGGGGACCGGCAGCGGACGGGCGACCGTGCCCTCACTGAAGATGGCGGCGGCGCCGACCCGCCGTGCCCTTATTGAAAATGGCGGCGTTTCCTTTCCCCTCCCCGCCCCTGCCCTCACTGAAGATGGCGGCGGCCGCACCGGCGTCGCGGCAGGGCGTGGCGGGCGGAAGTGCAGGTAGGGGCTGCGCCGCCGGCAGCGCCCGTTCCGTTCCGTCCCGTCCGGTACGGTCCCGGCACCATGGACTGTTACACAGCCAACTGGAACCCGCTGGGCGAGGAGGCCTTCTACCGGTGAGGGGCGGCGGGGGCGGCCTGGGCCCGGCACCGGCCAGAGGCAACCCGTCCTTGGGGCCGGCCAGGGGGTCCCGGGCCGGTCGGGTGGGTCTCGGGGCCCACCGTGGGGCTGCTCGGGGGGTCTCAGGGCTCGTCATGGGCCTTGGGGCTGGCTGGAGGGTCCCGGGGGCAGCTGGGGGGTGGGCACCGTCCCTAGGCCCCCCATCCCTCGCTGTGCATCCGTCTGTCTGTCCGTCGCCTGCAGGAAGTTCGAGCTGTACGCCATGGAGTGGAGCCTGAAGGACGATCTGCGGGACTGCCTGGTGGCGGCCGCCCCGTACGGGGGGCCCATAGGTAGGGCTGGGCCTTGGCCCCATGGGACCCTGTACTGGGGCAGCAGCCCCCGGGCACACGGGGCAGGGGCTGTCCTGGACCCCCGGCAGTGGCAGCAGAGGGGCCGTGGCTCAGACGGACTGTCCCATCCCACCTACAGCTCTGCTGAAGAACAACGCTCGGAAGGAGAAATCCCCCAGCGCCCGCCCGCTGCTGGAGATCTACTCGGCCTCGGGGCTTCTCCTGGCCAGCATCGCGGTGAGCTGGCCTGGGGTCGGCCGCCCCCTCCTTGCAGTTGCACCCCAGTGCTCCTTTGGAGGCCTGCGCTGTGTCGGGGAGCTTGGGACAGTCCCGGCCGTCCCTCGGAGACCACCAGAGGCTGCAGCTCTCAGTCCCTCGCAGCGGGACTGTGGGCAGGAGGCTTGTTGGAAGGGCTTGCCGGTGGCACCGAAAGGGCCCAGCGCTGTATGGCTGGGTGCTGCAGGTGAATCCCTAGGCTGCAAGACCAGCGGTCACCTCTGCCTGTGCCACTTGCTTGCATGCCCTTGGGCAGCTCCTCTGGTCTCTCCGTGGGGATGCTGGATGCTGCCCCGTGTCCTCAGTACCCTGATTTCTCTGGTGCGATGGCTCTGTGCAGCTCGTGCAGCCCCTTGAAAGCTTTGGAGAAGCTGCTTGGAAGGGGTGGTGTGTGCAAGGGGGGAGTGGGGAGACCTGTAGGGAGAAGAGGGCTGCCCAGCCCTGGGGGAAGGGAATGGGGTGGGGACGGGAGCAGCAGCGCTGGTGCCGTAGGAGCATGTTCTCTTCCCTGCTGTCTGGGGCTGGGGCAGATGCAGGGCAGTGAGAAAGTGGAGTGACAGAGGAAGCTGCCGCGACCACACGGCCCTGAAGAGCCAGGGGTACCAGAGCCAATGGCAGCCGTGGCCGTTGGCTTCACCTGTGTCTCCTGGAGGGACACCTCTGGAGCTGGGCCAGCCGGGCGGCGAGCAGCCCTGCGGTCTCATCGCGTGTCTCCTGCCCGCAGTGGAAGAGCGGCCAGCTGGTGCAGCTGGGCTGGACGGCCAGTGAGGACCTGCTGTGCATCCAGGAGGACGGCACTGTTCTCATCTACAACCTCTTCTGCGAGTTCAAGCGCCACTTCAGCATGGGCAACGTGAGTGGGGCCGGAGGGGAGATCAAGAGATGCCCCAGGGTTGGGTTTGTGTGATGGAGAATAGAGCACTGCAAGGCCTCTCTGAGTGCTCCCCCAGCCCTGCAGGCACAGCAGGGAGCCTGGGGCTGTCCTGGCCTCCCTGCAGGGCTGTCTGCCTTCAGGAATGAGCTGGCAACCATCCCCATGGCTCCTGGGGGCAGAATGATCCCCTCCTCACTGCGAGAGCAAGGCCTGTCTGAGCTGGGACACCGACCAGCAGTGCAGCACAGGGCTGCGCTCGCTCCTTCCGGGCTGGTTTTGTTCCCAGAGCAGCGGCAGCATGGTGCTGAGCCCCATCTGCCCTGGCCCGGGCCCAGCTCTCTCTCCCGTGCAGGAGGTGCTGCAGAACCACGTGCTGGAGGCAAAGGTTTTCCACACAGAGTATGGCACCGGCGTGGCCATCCTCACCGGAGCGCACCGCTTCTCCCTGGCCACCAACATCGACGACCTGAAGCTGCGCAGGATGCCCGAGGTTCCCGGTGCGTCCCGTTCCTACTGCTCCCAGCTCTATCTGGGCACAGGGGCCTGACACTGGTGCCCGGCAGGTCTGCAGAAACCGCCCTCCTGCTGGGCTGTGCTATCCCAGGACAGAGTCACCATCGTCCTGCTGGCAATCGGACAGGACCTCTACCTCCTGGACAACACCTCCTGCTCCGTGGTGGTGAGTGAGCCGCGGGGAGCAGGGTGGTCTGCAGCCCCCGGCACTTGCTGGCAGGTCCTTCCCCTGTTCCCTGCTGTCCCATGGGATCTTTCCAGCCCCCAGCACTTGCTGGCAGGTCGTCCCTCATGCTGTCCCACGGGCAGGCGTGTACAGCAGGGACACCCGGCCCCATCCTGGCCAGGGGCAAAGTGGTGAGGGTTGAGCGGGCGTAGGGTGGGAAGGGACAACCCCACTCTGATCAGTCCTCAGCCCCTTACGCAGCGTCGGTGCTGGCATGTGGAACATCCCTTGTCCCCAGAGCGTGCCCCCCAGGTGTAACCCTCACCCTTTCCCTGTCACAGACCCCCCCTGGCATGAGCCCCTCTGCCGGGGCCTATCTGCAGATGGCCGTGTCCTTCAACTACCGCTGCCTGGCGCTCTTCACCGACACCGGCTACATCTGGATGGGGCTGGCCACGCTGAAGGTGAGCGTCTCCCTCCCTTCCCCATGGCAGGGCGTTAGGGTGTCAGCCCACCCCTCCTCTCCCCATCTGTCAGACAGATCCAGCAGTGTGGGGTGTCCATGCAGGTTCCCTTGGGGTCCCCAAGGGCTGCAGGTTGGCCTCGCTGCCGTCCGCAGGCATCTGCCCTCGGGAGATCCACCCTCTTTTGTTCTTCACTTGATTTTATACTTTACTACCTAGTTTTTGTATTTCTGGACCCACCTTTTTGCTGGCCTTGCACCTCCCTTTTTCTGTCCAAACTCCCCCCAGATAAACAACCCACACTAACTACCTTTTTCCTACCGGTCGCAGTTCTGTTACATCCATAGCCAAACTTGTTGCTCTAGTACTGTTTCCTGGGCAGTCTCAACCTTATCACCGCAGCTGGTGTGCTCATTTCAGGACAGGGGCCTTGCTTCCGCGTCATGATTCCCCCCTGCAAATTCCCCCATGTTGTGGGGCTTGTGCCGGTGAGGTGCTGGTTGCCTTCCGTGCTCTCCATCTTGGTCAAGCACAAGCAGCTTCTTGCTCTACATGCAGGCAAGCTGTGTGCTGCAGCACTAGAGGAATGTTTCTCACGCTCAGTTGAAGTGCTCACGCAGAATCCTCGCCCTTCGGCTGCGTCAGCCGCAGCCCTGGCTGCCTCCAGAGCTAGAGACGGTGCCGGGCGCTCCCTTGGCACCCGCTCGCGGTGCAGCACCCATGCTCCCGGTGCCCAGCATGGCCTGGGCTGTGCTGCTCATCCCCTGGCCGCTCCCCTCAGCGCGTGGCCCCGGTGCACGCACGATGCTGCCCGTCCCTGTGGCACATGCGATGCTGCCTGCCCCGGTGCTGCTGTCCCCCTGACCCAGCTCTTTTCTGCCGCAGGAGAAGCTCTGCGAGTTCAACAGCAGCATCCGATCGCCGCCCAGGCAGATGGTTTGGTGAGTGGTCTCCCCGTCAGCCCTGTCCGTCCCTGGCCGTGCCCACCCGTGCTCCTCCGGTACCCTGAGCCTCTCCTGGAGTTTGCTCGGCTCTGCAGCCACCCCGCTGCCTCCCGAGGATGAGCAGGACCCTCTCTGGCGTCTCTGCTCTGGGTGCAGGGGGCTGCAGCGAGGCCGGGGTTAAGCTGGGGGTCCCTGGCAGGTGCATGCGTCCCCGGAGCCGGCAGCGTGCTGTGGTGGTGGCCTGGGACCGGCAGCTGATGGTGGCGGGGAACTCCTCAGAGTGCATCCAGTATCCTTTGGGGAAGAGGCGTCATTTCCAAAGGCCAGTGGGCTGCGGGCCTATGTGGGCCCTCCTTGAGCCACCGCTGTCTCTGTCATGGGCGGGGGCGCTCCAGGAACACCAGCGATGTCGTGGCCCCCCGGAACAGTCAGAGAAGGCTGAACTTGTTCCTGTCCTCTGCAGTCTTGTCACGATCTCGCCTGCTCGTCCCTGGCCACCCTGGTCCCGTACAGCAGAGAAAATCCCTCCTGTCTGCCCCCCTGGCCCCTGCCCCCTTTCTCCAAGCCTTCCTGCTGAGGGGATCCTGCTCCCGTTGGCTCCGAGGGCAGCGCTGGTGCTGGGAGCCACCAAAGCCCCCGTGGCTGGGAGCGCTGTCCTTGCCGAGGTCCAATCCCAGTTCCCCGAGGGTGAGGGATGCCGTGGGCGGGGCGATTCCTGTCCCTCCCAAGTGCTGATCCCATGCCCCGCTGCCTCTCCATGGAAAGGGGGGTCATGAGCCACAGCACCAGGGGGACGGGGGCTCCAGGGGGTCGCTCCGTGGCATCGCTGGGGCTGGCCTGGCCCTTGGCAGGGCTGGGCTGCACCAGGAGCCATGTTCGTCCCGCGAGCCCTTAGCGGGGAGCCAGGTTCGTCCTGGATGAGGACTCCTACCTGGTGCCCGAGCTGGATGGGGTCCGGATCTTGTCTCGCACCTCCCACGAGTTCCTGCATGAGATCCCAGGTGAGGTGGCACCGGGTGTGGAGGCTGTGGCACCCCCCATACCCAGGCAGGCAGGTCTCTCCTGCACCACTGTGTGCCCAGGATGTGGCCCGTGACTGTGCCCAGCTGTGCGTGCGGGGGTCTGGCCTGCCCAGCCCTTTCTGGAGGCTCAGGAGGTGGCGAGAGCCCCACAGCAGAGTAGAGCCATGCCCTGAACCCCACCAGCCATCTAGTGCAGGGCTCTGAACCCAGGCCCTTGCCTGGCCCTGGGCTCCCTCCTTCCCTAGCACCATGCCAGCTCTGTCAAGCGCCTGTGTCCTGAGCAGGACCCTGCAGGCTGCCACCTCCCTCTCCTGCTGCTAGAGCCCCTGTGCTTTGAGCTGAAGCCTGGCGCAGTTCGGCACGCCTGTTCCTCACTTCCCACACTGCTGCCACCTTCACGCTTCCAGAGCGGAGCTGCCCAGGAGCTGCCGTGGCTCTGTGCGGGGAATAGCTCCTTGGAACACGCGTGTCCTGGCAGCTGCCCCGGTCTCTTAGGTTGGGTTGGTGTTTACTGGGGTCTGTGGTCGCGAGGGCTGGAATCACTGCGGCTCTGGCCAGCGGTGGCCGTGCTCCTGCCCTGCTGAAGGACAGTGCTGGCACCAGCTCTCCCGGGGTCCTGGAGCAGCAGGCAGGGTCGGTGGGGGAGCAGCAGGCGCAGGTGACACGCGTGCGCTGGGGCAGCCTCTCCTGTGTTTTTTACCCCCTTCTCTGCAGAGGCCAGCCAGGAGATCTTCAAGATTGCCTCCATGGCCCCGGGGGCACTCCTGCTGGAGGCACAGAAGGAGTACGAGGTACGGCCCACCGCCCCACTCCAGGTCCTGCCTGCCCCGGGAGGTCGGGGTGGCTCGATGCAAACCGCTGCCAGCGTTATCCTGCGGTGATGGGAAGGGGGAGATCCCAGAGGTCTCTGCTGGCCCCCGGACCCAGGGGTGCTGGGGCTCCCAGGTCTCACCCTGGCCGGTGAGCACCCTGCCGCTCTCGCCCACGGGCTGTGCTCCCCTGCAGAAGGAGAGCCAGAAGGCAGACGAGTACTTGCGGGAGATCAAGGACCAGAAGCTGCTCCCGGAGGCGGTGAGCCAGTGCATCGAGGCAGCTGGCTATGAGCACGAGCCGGACACCCAGAAGTCACTGCTGAGGGTGAGTGAGGCGCAGGGAGGCTGCGGCTGAAGGCGTCTCCCTCCCGGCTGGCGGTCGTGCCATGGCCGGCGCAGCCCCAGCACCGCACGCCTCTTCTCGCAGGCAGCCTCTTTCGGGAAGTGTTTCATCGACAAGTTCCCCCCGGAGAGCTTCGTGCGCATGTGCCAGGACCTGCGGGTGCTCAACGCCATCCGGGACTACCAGATCGGCATCCCCCTCACCTTCACCCAGTATCCTCCATGGGACAGTGAACGAGCGATGACCTCGGGGCGGGTGCAGGATCTGGCCCAGGCAGGATCAGCGCGGTTTGGGGCTCCGGGCCCTGCAAGGGCAGCCACCTCGTAGGTGGAGCGAGACACGAGAGGAGAGAGCTGCCGCTTGGCTGCCAGCCCTGTGGGGTTTGGGCACCAGCTGTGCTCCGGGGCCCATGGCAGGCGTCTCTAGCTGAGGCCTCTACACTCATCACACCCTGCAGAGCTGGCCTGTGGTGCTTGCAGAGCCGAGCTGGCCCTATGGCCGTATGTGCCGGGGCTGGCCGAGGGGTGTCAGGCAGGGGTGCTGCCAGGAGGGAGGCAGGGGCCCAGCACACATTGCCTGTGCTCTGTGGGGTTTTGCGGTCCAAGACACCCCTTGACTGTCCCCACAGATACAAGCGACTCACCATCGAGGTCCTGCTGGACAGGTAAGGGTCCCCACGAGCTGGGCACAATGGCAGCCCGGTCCCCGAGCAGCCCGGACCAAGGCAGCGTCCGGCTGCGCGGCAGTCCCCATCCCCAAGGTCCCAGTCCCTCTGTCTGGGGGCTGAGTGGGCTCCGAGCGCTCGGGGCCCCCCACGAGGCCGGCCAAGCTGCTCAACTCCTCGGACCCGTGTGGGGCTGTGCCACTGACCTGCCGTGTGCCACACCAGGTTGGTCCTGCGGCGGCTCTACCCTCTGGCCATCAGGATCTGCGAGTACTTGCGTCTCTCGGAGATCCAGGGTGTCAGCCGCATCCTGGCCCACTGGGCCTGCTACAAGGTAAGGAGGCAGCTTGGGGGGCTCTGCCCGTCCAGGGCTGTGCAGAGACCTCTCCACTCGCACCCTTCCAGGTGCAGCAGAAGGACAAGTCCGATGAGGAGGTGGCCCACGCCATCAACCAGAAGTTGGGCGACACGCCGGGCATCTCCTACTCCGAGATCGCCGCCCGGGCTTACGACTGCGGCAGGACGGAGCTGGCCATCAAGGTCTCTTGGCTGGTGCCGTGGCGTGTCCGGCTGGGCGGTGGGATGGCTGGGGGTCACACACGGTGGCCATGCGCCGACGAACCCTCTGCCGCCTGCAGCTGCTGGAGTATGAGCCACGGTCTGGGGAGCAGGTCCCGCTGCTGCTGAAGATGAAGCGGAGCAAGCTGGCCCTCAGCAAAGCCATTGAGAGCGGGGACACCGACCTGGGTAAGGGTCAGGGCTGGGCAGAGTTGGGGCTCTGCAGTGGAGCAGAGGGATTTGGGGTCTGGGGAAGCCTGTTCATGGCTTTGTGCCTTGTGGGATGAGGGTGGCGAGAACTGCTTGAGCCTTTTGGGGCAGTTTTGGCCCTCTGCACGGGGCCCTGCCCTGCGCATGGATGTCCCCTCATTCCCCTCCCGGTGCTGCTCCCTGGAGCCAGCCATGCAGGGGGCAGGGACCCGTCCCCTCCTCCTGAACCGCGCTGTCTGTCCCAGTCTACACTGTTGTGCTCCACCTGAAGAACGAGCTGAATCGTGGCACCTTCTTCATGACGCTGCAGAACCAGCCGGTGGCCCTGAGCCTGTACCGCCAGGTGGGGGCTGCCACTGCACACCTGGCCCCCGGCAGCCACCGTGGTGTCTGTCCCATGAGCCCTAACCCCGCCATTGCTCCCCAGTTCTGCAAGCACCAGGAACGGGAGACACTGAAGGACCTGTATAACCAGGATGACAATCACCAGGAGCTTGGCAACTTCCACGTCCACTCCAGCTACTCGGAGAAGGTCTGTGCCTGGCAGCGGCAGGAGGAGCTGGGAGGAAGGGCTGGCGGGCTCCAGGCTGGATCCTCCGCGCTGAGGGAGGGACAGTGTGCTGGGGAAGGAGGGAATTTCATGCCTGGTGGCTGCCTCGGCTCCACGCAGCCCAGTGGCACCAGCTGGGTGTTTGCAGCTGGGGGGGTTTCCACCCTCCCCATTCTCAGGGTGGGCTCTGGCTGTGGGAAGGGAGCCACCCATCTTGTACCCCAGGGCCATTGTCCCCTCGGGACCCTGTGCTAGCAGACACCCAGCCCATCCTGCATGTGCCGGGGAGGTCAGGATCCCACCTGCGGATCCCACCTTGGGCTAGGCAGGGCCCAGCCTTCTGCCTGTCTCTGCGGATCAAAGCAGAGCGTCGCAGGGCTGGAGCTTTGCCTCGGCCGTGTCTTAGCCACCAGCCACCCCTCCTGCCCCACCTGCGGGGCTCTGAAGGTGCTGCCCCATCCCTGCAGCATGGCATCTGTGCTGGCAGGGAGTGAAGTGGCCATGCTCTTTGTCCCCAGCGCATCGAAGGACGAGTAGGAGCTCTGCAGAACGCCCTGGATGAGTACTACAAAGCCAAAAATGAGTTTGCTGCCAAGGTGAGTGCAGCCGGGGCCGGCGAGGTGCCTTGGGCGGCCCCTGCTCTCCTGGGGCTGGGCAGTGCCAGCGGGCACGGGGCTTTGGCTGGGCCACATCCCCTTGACTTGTCACCGTGGGACCCCCGCCCTGCTCCGCAGCCAAGGGGGGTGGGCTGCTGCTGTTGCTTGCTGGGGCATGAAACCCTCTGGGCCCCGTGGGCAGGGCTGGGCGGGGGACCATTTAGGCTGGTGCTTTGCTCCCCAGGCCACAGAGGATCAGATCAAGCTCCTGCGACTCCAGCGACACCTCCAGGAGGACTTTGACAAGCCCTATCTTGACCTCTCACTGCACGACACTGTCTCCAACCTCATCCTGGAT
Organism: Phaethon aethereus; assembly: GCF_964289735.1. Taxonomy (NCBI): domain Eukaryota; kingdom Metazoa; phylum Chordata; class Aves; order Phaethontiformes; family Phaethontidae; genus Phaethon; species Phaethon aethereus. Next base: position 85,211,475 of record NC_138578.1, read on the forward strand.
GGCCACCACAAGCGAGCTGATCAGCTCTACCGGGAGTTCAAGATCCCTGACAAGAGGTCAGTACCGGAGGGGGCTTCTCCGTGCAGCCTCGGGGGCCTACCCCGGGCGGGAGCGGTGCTGTGGGGCTGGAGGTGGGGGGCTGCAGGGCACTGGCAGCTAGAGGAACCACCTTCACTTGCGTCCCCAGGTACTGGTGGTTGAAGATCAGTGCCCTGGCCAACCGTGGGGACTGGGAGGAGATGGAGAAGTTCTCCAAAAGCAAGAAGTCGCCCATCGGGTACCTGGTAAGAGCTTTCCCTGTTGGAGGGGGGCCAGCCCTGCCCGGGGGGTGGCTGTGGGGCTGGGCCATGCCATCGGGCAGCAGGAGGGCACTGTGTGGAGCAGCTTGGGGAGGCGGCCGTGGGGCAAGGGCTGATATTGAGGGCTGGGAGAGCCCACCAGCCAGCCCCCCACCCTCCCACCTCACTCCTCCCTTCTCCAGCCCTTCGTGGAGATCTCGGTGAAGCACCACAACCGCTATGAGGCCAAGAAGTATGCGCCCCGCGTGACCCCCGAGCAGCGCGTCAAGGCCTTCGTCCTGGTGGGGTGCGTCAGCTCAGCCCCAGCTTGGGGGCAGCTGGGGCAGTGTGGGTGTGCCTGTGGGGCAGTTTGGGGTACATGGGGCAGGGTCGGAGCCCACAGCAGCAGCGGGTTCCTTGTGCAGCATGACTGGGGACTTGGGGGGCCTTAGGGGGAAGTGGGGGTGGATGAGACCCCCAGGAGCATGTGGGCAGTGCTGGGGGGGCACCCTGCCCTTCATCCTCCACAGCTGGTGCGGGGTGCACGGAGTGCCTGCCCTTGCGGGGGCCAGTGCCTCCAGCATGTGGGGGAATGGTGGCTGTGGCTGTCCCTACGCAGCCTTCACGCAGCCCCCAGCTCCCCCCCTCTGCCACAGGGACCTGGACCAGGCGGCCGATGCTGCCATCGAGCACAAGAACGAGACCGAGATGAACTTTGTCTTGTCCAAGTGCACGGCCAGCACCGACGTCGCTGTGGCGGAGAAGCTGAACCGGGCCCGGGCCCAGCTCCTGAAGAAGTGATCCCCGGCCCGGGGGGGCCGTGCCCCGGGCCCCTGCCCTCCGTGCCCTCCCAGGGGCCCTCCAGCCCCCCAGCCTGTCACTGGGGCCACTCCAGGCTTCTCAGCCCTGTGCCCCCAGCCCAAGCTGCTGCTCCCCCCTGCCTCCTCCTTGCTGTGGGTGTCTGTGCCCGGGGCTGAGGGCAGGGTGGCAGAGGTCTTCCTCGCCGGCAGCGAAGCATGGCAGCGGGACCCTCTAGTGCCTGTGTGGCCCCCGCCCCCCTGGGGGCCAGGGGCCCCTCACCCTCATGCCGCGTGCCCCCCTCCTTTCCTGTTCAATAAAGAGGAGAGCGCGCTGTCCTGCCTCCGCCTGAGAAACGCTCGGCACCTCCCTCGGGGGCTCCCGGGGGCTGTAGGGCAGGGCTGGGGGGCACTGGGGTCCCCAAGGTGCCCGGGAGCATCGGGCGGGTCCGGGGCGGGGGGGGCGGCCTCGGCTGGGGGGAGAGCATGTGCTCTCCCGCGCCGCCCGCCAGGGGGCGCCGCAAGGTTGGCCTCGGCGCCGCCCTTCCCGCTCTACGTGCCTGCGCCGTGCCGCAGCCGCGGTGCATTGTGGGGCGGCGAGATGGCGGCGCTCAACGCGGGGCGGTTGGCCGTGGGGGTGAGGGGTGGGGTGGGGGGGGTCCGACTGCGGGGGTGAGGGGTCGGTCTGGATCGGGGGGGTCAGGCGGGTTGGGGGCTCTGGCTGTGGGGGCGAGGGCCCGGTCTAGGGCTGGGGGCGGACGATGCCTACCGAGGCGGGTGTGCGGGCTGGGGTGTCTCACCTTCCCACTGCCTCCGCCCCAGGGCCTCCTGCGCGCCCAGAGCCTCGGGGTATGGAGGGGCCTGCGCGCCCCCGCTGCTCTCCAGCAGATCCCGCGGGCCAAGGTAAGAGCGGGGGTCCCGAGTCCCCGGGCCCACCTGGAGCGCGGGCAGCCCCCGCACTCGCTCCAGGGCGGGGAGTGGGCAGCGGCGGTCCCCGGGAGGTGGAAAGGCTGTCGCTGTTTTTAGGCTGGGGCAGGGGGTGCTCGTAGCCTGTGGGGCTGGGCACACGAGGGGGCCAGAGTGGGGGCTTCCCGGGAGGAGCTTTGCGTAGCCAGAGGATGCAGAAAGCCATCGCAGGACCCTGTCACCACCTAAAAGGCGTAAGATGGTTCCTGCGGGTGGGATCGGGCTTGCTTTTCTCAGGAGAGGGTCTCTGCTGCTCCGCACCCTGCGGGTGCGCTTGGAAAGCACCATGCCCTCCCTGCCATGGGCTCCCGCGCGGGTTCCGCTTGGTGGTGACAGTGTTGCTCTCGCTCAGAGGACTGTGTTCTCTGGCCTTGCTCCCTCCTTCCCCGGAGGTTCCTCTCTGGCCCTCTGGCTCCCGGCTCTGCCTCGCCTGTGTGCAGGGGCTGCTGGCAGGGTTGCAATGGTGAGCGTTTTTGTGCTGATACAGCTAAAACCACTAGCCAGAGTGCAGTGTTAATGCAGTAGTGAAAATCCTTTTGATCCAGTCCTTGCTGTTTAATCTTAACTTCGCTATATCTACCTGTATTGCTAACGTAAAATAACACAGGAAATAACACGACAATTAGTAGAGATTGGATAAGGTCAGAGCAAGTAGTAGCTTAGCACCTGCAAGCGTTACTCAGACTCTGTGGTCAGGAAATAAGAGCTGTGCTGGAGAGGCGAGTTGTTTTCTATGGAACTAAGAGTGGGAGAAGCAACCCTGGTACCAGGTAGAGAATTAACATCAGTCACGTTCGGGCTGACAGGGTGGTGTGTTTGTGCCCGGTTCCCGCTTGTGAATGAAGATGTCTCACATTATTATTTAAGTCACTAAAGGGAAGGGTTTGGCACTAGACTGTGTTCTTTTAACCTTAAGCTTGGGCCTCTGTTGCGGTTCCCTCTGCAGATGCTTGGCCCCTTTTTGAAATTCAGTTGCTGAATGGTAGGCGAGGTTTTCTACCCTTGAATGTGACTCTGTGGTTGTGTTCTCTGAGATACTACAAATCAAAAGTAAAGAAAACCGTCTTTCTTTTCACACTCATGCTTTCATTTTGCCTTTCTGTGGTCACTGTTTTCCCACGTGTCATGTTTCATGTCACTGACGCATGTGCATTTCCCGTGTCATATGGCTTTGCTGCTTGTTTACTCGCTTTGTTGTTCAAATCAATTGTTTGTTAGGTGAAATTCTTATCTCTTACTGTGACTGTGTAGTCTCTGAGGCTGGTTCTGTGAAATCCTGTGCCTGTAGGTCAGCTCTGTACAGGGAATTATTGACTAAAGAAGGTGGGGATTAGTAAAAGGACTGTGTAAAAATAGGAGGCAGCTAAGTGCGGGGAGCAGGCAGCATTGATTTGGAGGTGCATCACGTGTGGAACATCTCAAGAATTACCTTTGAGACTGATTTTGTGTTCAGGACCAAAAAAAAGCATGCTCAACAAAAAGCTGTGAGACGATGAATACACCAGGAAGGTGAGACTTGTGCAGGGAGGCTTAGAAGATCCTGAGGATATGAAGTAGAAATGAGGGAAAATTTAACAACACAAGATTGTGCTCTTAGCTCCCAGTTAGAAGGATTTCTGCTGTGCAGAGGGAGAGATTGCACCTGGAAATGCTGTATGAGGAAAAGGTCTTTAGGTTGCCAGCGGCTCGCAGGATATCAGGTGTCTCTGCTGCATGGTGTGTTCATAACAGCACAGGAGCAAGAGCTCTTCAAGTTAAAGCTCACTGTTAGTATTGTAGTAAGTTTTTGTTTCTGAAAACTGCTATGGGTGCGGATATTCTTCATGTTGCAAGTAACCTTCCTCTAGTTTGCTGCTTGCAGGCTAAGGGTCCTGTTTGGATTAGGCTCTGGGGTGCAACAGAAGGTCTGACTCTTCTTTGCTTTCCGCACAGTCAGAAAACGCGAAGTCTGAGAGCACATTCCAGGTCACCATGCTGCCCGGAGATGGGGTGGGCCCGGAGCTCATGCACGCTGTCAAGGAGGTGTTCAAGGTAACGGCTCCTGCCCCCCGGGGGTCGGGGGGGACGGAGAAGGGAGGAGCAGCAGCTGCAGAGTTGCTTAAAGATGCTGCTGATCAGACACCCTTCAAGACAAACCTGTCTGTTTCCTCCAGTTCAGAAGAGAGCCAGCTGTGAAAATCCTGGGATCTCACCCTTTCCGTAAATAGGTTCAGCTTGAGCAGCAGTCTTGCAAGCTGTCCCATTCTTCAGTGTGAAAATATTCCCAGTCTGGGACTGTGTCCTGGAGCCAGCAGAGTCTGGGTCCGCCTCCTGCTTGGTCCTTCTCCCTCTGCCGAGGCAGCAGCAAGCACTGATGCTATCCGGGCTGGTGAGGGGGAGCACACAGGCCATCCTCACCGCTCCTGTCGGGAGCGTGGCCCCAGGGCTGTCACTGTCCAGCTGTCCAGAACCCTTTACATCCTTCTGACCAACTTCCTAACCTGTGATGAGCCCTGCTCTCAGACAGCAGCGTCAGAGCTCAGGGAAGAAGTCAGTAGTTCTGTCTTCTAACACACAAGTTCTGTCATGTCAAAGGCAGCAAATGTGGAGTTGTATGCCATGATATCTGTTATGCAGGTGAAACTATAATTACAGTAAGGAAGGGGAGTCCTGGTGCTGAAGGTGACAGAAATCATGGTTGTTCAGTTGGAACTGAAGTGACCCAGAGGTCCAGGTTCCCTCTTCTCACTTAAGGTGTCGTGTCCCAGCTCTCCAAGCCCCGCATCAGCAGCCCTCTGTAACGCGTAGCGTAACTTCCCTGCCGAGTTCTGATCTGACGAGGCAGTAGCTCTTTCTCTGCATCTCTCCTGCAGGCTGCCAGTGTGCCTGTCATCTTCGATGAGCATCACCTGAGTGAGGTGCAGAACATGGCATCGGAAGAAAAACTGGATCAGGTGGTTGACTCTATGAAGGAAAGTAAAGTGGCCCTTATCGGTAAGGACTGGTGCTAGCGGTCTGTCCAGCAAGGAGAGGTTCTCCGCTCTGCTGGCAGGAAATGTTGCCTTATCTCAACACCATTAGGTGCTTTCAGAGGGCAGGAATTTCTGTGGTTAGGGCCTAGAGAAGGAAATAATATGCTGTCTTTAAGCTAAGCGGCAAATTACTGAAGCAGTTAGTGAACTTGCCAAAGGGGAGCTTATATACAGCTTCTGCTTTTGAAACGAGATCTCCTACTATGGCGCAGAGAAGCAAAGGGCCTTGTCAGGGCCCCATATAGCAGGAGATCAGTCTCCGCGCTTGGCTGAGGTTCTCCTGAAGCAGCCCCTGTCCCGACCCTGGCTGCCCTTTGCCTGAACCCAGGCGACAGTCCTTAGCAGCTGGCAGTGCGCTCCGGGCTCTGTGTTCTTACTCCTGCTCCGTGTCGTCCCGCAGGCAAGATCCACACGCCCATGGAGTACAAGGGAGAGCTGGCTTCTTACGACATGAGGCTCAGGTAAGCCCGGTCCCTCAACTGACGCGTCAGTCGCTGGGAAAACTGTACTGCATTTGGTCATGGCATTCTGCCGCTGAACTGGGGGCTGAAGGGAGTGGGTCCAGCACAGATGGGAAACTAATACGTTATCGGGAAGCAGAAGACCCTGAAGGACTGCCCGAGGCCAGGAGCTGCCTCTGTTGAGTGTGATCCTGCTGCTGCTTCCCTGGGGGTGCTGGAGAGGAGGCAGTGGGAGGCTGGAAAAGGGACAGTGGTGGCCTGCCCGACAGAGGCTCATCGAAGCCGTGCTGTGACGAGGTGTGGTTGGCTTATGGCCCGTGAGGGGAAAGGTAGGTGGATAGACAGCTATGGGAAGGCACATTAGGAGGTGGGGAGCTGTTTGCACCGTGAGCAGCTGTTACCCCCAGTACTTGTAGGGAACAGTCACTGCCCCAGAAATAGCTTACGATGAAACGCTGACTCTGCTGCTGCTTCTCTCGCAGGCGCAAATTAGACTTGTTTGCAAATGTTGTTCATGTGAAGAGCTTACCAGGCTATAAAACACGCCACAACAACTTGGACCTCGTGATCATTCGTGAGCAGACGGAGGGAGAATACAGCTCTCTGGAACATGAGGTACAGGAGCCTCGCTCCAGCATGCGGGTGCTCTGCTTGGGGTTATTGCTGGCCTCGAAGGACAGGGAAACCTGCCCTGGGAAGTGTAGCTTTCCTCGCTGCTGGAGACACGTTCCTGCTTTCCGTACCAGAGCTGTTCAGCACGGCTGAGGAGCTGGCTGGAGCAGCAATGGTGTACCAAGTGACAGCGAGTGGATGAGGAGAGTTATTTAGTGGCATGGATACAGGCAGACCCAGCGAGGATGGTGGTGGGCTGCTGGAGGGATAATGCCATGAAAAAGGGACATGGGTGTTGAAGCTGTTGATGGGGGGGTGATCCAGCGTCAGGCAAAGACACCTCATCTCTGTCGCGAAGTGCTGGGCCTGTTCAGCGTGCTGTGGGTTGGTGAGGCGGGGTGCTGGGCTGCCTGGCGCGGGTGACGGCTGCTCACACTCCCTTTCCTTTCCAGAGCGCAAAGGGAGTCATCGAGTGCCTGAAGATCATCACCCGGGCCAAGTCGCAGCGCATTGCCAAGTTCGCCTTTGACTACGCCACCAAGAAAGGGCGCTCTAAGGTCACGGCTGTGCACAAAGCCAACATTATGTGAGTGCTGCAGGAGCAGGTTTGGAGCGCTGCCTGATTTGTCAGACGCGCGACCGCTGTCACGTCTTGGACCTTGTTGCTCTCATCTTTTGATCCCGATCGGAGCAATGCCAGTCTGGTTCCAGAGAGGCTGGGCTTTCCCTGGGAATAGCATTTTTCTCTCTCTCTATGGTCTTGCCTCCAGCATGAGCCTTGCTGAGGCCTGACAGCTGCATCCTGCAGGCTGTCAGCCAAGAAGGGGAAAAGCTCTGGCACTGAAAGCTGATCCCTTGTTGTTCCCCCTGGGCCCTGATTTCCCCACCTGTGGGTGTGGGTGTGCGGTGGGGTGGGGTGCTCTAGGGTTGCCTGCCTTCCCTGGCCCTGCTGCGGTAGGACACCAGTTCCTTACTGGATTACCTGCTGCTGTAACGATTTCGCTGCTGTCCTGCAGCCCCTTTAACGTGCTTCTTGTGTCTCAGGAAATTAGGCGATGGGCTCTTCCTCCAGTGTTGTGAAGAAGTGGCAGAACTGTACCCCAAGATCAAATTTGACACCATGATCATTGACAACTGCTGCATGCAGGTGAGGATCCTGCTTCCCTGCCCCAGAGCCGTTCTGCACTGCCTGCTGCTGCTGGGCCTGCTGAGCCAAGCCATAAAGGTCTGAAACCTGAAAAGCTGCTGCCACTGGCAACTTGGCAGGTCCAGGTGGCTGCCGTGGCCCGAGGTTTGCTCCTTGCATGAGACAGGAGCCTTCTCCCTGCTCTGCTCCAGCTGAGGGCACCAGCTGCAGGGGTTGAAGGTTGCAGGGGCATTTAGATCACAGAGTCATTTAGGTTGGAAAAGACCTTTAAGATCATCCAGTCCAACTGTTACGCCAGCACGGCCGAGTCCACCACTAAACCACGTCCCTAAAGACATCTGCACGTCTTTTAAACCCCTCCAGGGATGGTGACTCCACCACCGCCCTGGGCAGCCTGTTCCAGTGCTTGACGACCCTTTGGGTGAAGAAATTTTTCCTAATATCCACTCTAAACCTCCCCTGGCACAACTATGTCTTTGGGCTTGCAAAACTCTGCCAGGTGATGTAGGTCTGTGGCTCCTGAGGCCTTTCAGCAGGGCTCTCTGTGCTCCCAGCTGTCACTTGAGCACAGTTTGGGGATGTTTTCAGGCACGGTGGGTTCTGCTGCTCCACCAGATTCATGTACCCTGCCCTGTCCCGAGGGCTGTTGAGCTGCTGCAGCCTGTGTTGGGTGTGCAGGGCCTCAGCGTCCCCCTGTTCCCTCCGTGCAGCTTGTGCAGAACCCCTACCAGTTTGACGTCCTGGTCATGCCGAACCTCTACGGGAACATCATTGATAACCTGGCAGCTGGCTTGGTGGGCGGCGCCGGTGTGGTTCCCGGGGAGAGCTACAGCGCCGAGTACGCCGTGTTCGAGATGGTGAGGAGTCTTGGCTCCCGGGAGGCTGCCATGCCATACCAGCACCCCAGGTTATTGGGGAGGGGGCTGCTGGGGACGGGTGGGGAAGGTGGTCCATCACCATGGCTTCTCCCACAGGGTGCCCGCCACCCCTTTGCCCAGGCTGTGGGCAGGAACATCGCCAATCCCACGGCCATGCTGCTCTCGGCCGCCAACATGCTGCGGCATCTCAAGTAGGTGCCTTTGACATGGGGGGCAGGCAGTGCTGCCTCGGCCCTGCCAGGGTATGGGGGCAGCGGCGGCCGATGGAGGGGCTGAGCTGTGGCTCCTTTCCTCTCACTAGCTTGGAATTTCACTCCAATTTGATTGCGGATGCGGTGAAGAAGGTGATCAAAGTCGGAAAAGTGAGTGTTGGGCAGCCGGCCTTGCCGCGTGTTTGTAGGTGTGCGAGCGTTCGTGGTAGCGAGCTGCTCTGCGTTCTCCCTGACGGCCGTGTGACTCTGACCTCCTCGCCTCTTTCCAGCTCAGAAAGCTGTGTGCCCGCAGCTGTGGCTGCGGTCAGCTGCAGTCGGCCCCTCTGCGCTTGTCTCGGGGATTGCCCCGCTGTCCGGAGCGGTGCTTGCTGGCTAGGGAAGGTCTGGCAGGGCTGGGGGACGTCAGACGGCTCTTTCTCGTGTGCCGCCCCGCTGGGGTCTCTGGCAGGGTGCGCAGAGGGAAGCTGCTCTCCTCTCCCTTCTCGCAGTCATTTCACTCGGTTCACGATCACGTTTTTCCCTTGTTTCTCCCCTTCCCTGTGTTGGATTTTTAGGTTCGGACACGGGACTTGGGCGGTTACTCCACCACTTCTGACTTCGTCAAGTCTGTGATTGACAACCTGCACCCCCACTATGGTGCCTAGGAACCCCGCTTGCCCCGCGGAGTCGGGGACTTCACTGCGCCCTGCAGCAGCTTCCCGTAGCTCACAGCCCCGCAGCGCGTCCTTCCCCCTCCCTGCGCCCTGGCCAAGGTTCCCTGGTGCCCCGGGGGAGGAACAGGAGGAGAAGAGCGGCTCTCCTCCTGCCCAGCCCAGTAACTGCCCCCAGTTGCTGCCAGCGGGGACTGCTGGAGGGGCTGAGTGAGGGTCCCTGGGGTCCCCCCCGGTTCACGGAGATGGCGGCTCTGCTGTGCCCCTTGTGCGATGAGGGCAGTGCAGATCTCGGGGCCCCCTGGGGCGACACAAGCCCCAAGCTCAGCGGGCAGCTGGACCAGGGTCACTGCAGGAGCCTTCTCCTGCCCACAGAGGCTTTAGCAATAAATGGGACCACAGGGCTGCGGGCCCCGCATCCAGCAAGGCACAAGGACAAGCTGCTCGCGCAGGGCGAGGTTGCCCTTTCTGGCGCAAACCTGTGAGATCGGTTGTGAGGCTTTGTCATCTCCTGCCTGCTGGGAGTGGTGCAGGGTTGGGGGGCTGCTCTCTTTGCCCCCCATTCACCTGTTTGTGGCTCGTTTCTGAGGGCCAGGGAGCAAGCGCTTGCCCCACAGCAGGCAGAGCCCAGGACTGTCCCAACAGCTGCACGGCTCTGTGGCAGCACCCCAGCTCTGCCCCACGGTGCTGTGAGCCCCCCGTGGCTCGTGTGGGGCTGGGCTGCAGAAGCCCTTGGGACCATGGAGGCTCTGTGGCTTGGCCAGAGCTGTGTGCGTGAGAGAGCGACTGGGATGTGTCGTTACTGCTGTGCTTTGTATTTGTGTTTGCAAATAAAGGGTCCAGCACTTCCAGCACTTCCCTCCAGCCCTGCCTGGCCCAGGTGCTGTTCCCTGCTTGGCTGTGCCCCTGCACTGCACCGGTGCAGCTCGGGCTTGGCCCAAGCCCTGGGCAGCTGCCAGGAGCTCTTTGGCTGGCGCCAGAAGCTGGGCTGGCAGCGAGCACAGGGCTCAGCACGCCTCCTGCCCCACCAGCCTGGTGGGGTAGGTGAGCCTGGGGAATCCTCTGCTGCTTCAGTTCCTGCCTCTGGCACTGGCAGTGGGGCCCACAGCTCCCAGCCCCCTCCTGCTGTGGGGCTGTGCTGTGACACTCCACTGAGCCAAGGGAGCTGGAGCCAGCGCTTGTGGGCAGCCTGACAGATGGGGTGCACAGAAGCTCGGCCTGGGGCAGGGGGCTTCAGCTCCCTCCAGCAAGCCTCCTCCTCCACAGGGCCTTAGGGACAGGCCCAGCAGGGGCTGCAAAGGGCTACAGGGGCCCTGGTCCTGCAGCCACAGCACCCAGCCTAGGACCAGGGAGTCCCTGCCATGCTGCAGGGACCCCTTCCCTCCTCCCTAATGCTCCCCTCTCCTTGCAGGTGCGCACGGCGGACATGGGGGGCTACGCCACATCCCTGGATTTCACCCAAGCTGTGATAGCTGCCCTGGATGTCTAGGGCCCCTCACCTCGTCTTCCCTGCTCCCACCCGGTAATTTATCGCTTCCCTCTAATAAAAGTGCCCTCTGCAGCATGGCAGGGCTCTGCCAGGAGCGCTCCCGCCACGGTGCCGTCTCTTCCCTCCTTGCCCAGCCCAGCCAAGGAAGGATGGCTGTGGTAGCGTGATGGTGCAGGCCCTGCACCAGGAGCAGGGACAATGTGCTCACCTCCCAGCCAGGTGAGGGGAGGCAAATCTGCCCCAGGGGCCCCCAGCTCCTACCTGGGCCCTTTTGGCTGCGGCAGCAAAACAAGACCGAGGAGGATGAACAACCACCTCAGCCCTTTATTGAGGTTCCGTCACACCGAGCTGGCTCCTGCCTGTGCAGTCTCTGCCAGCATGGCAGGGCTGCGGCCACAGCCCCATGGCGGAGGCCACACACAACCTGAAGCGCCCCAGGGGAAGGGGCCACAGGGGAGCTCGAGGAGGCAACGCAGCACGCGGCACAGCAAAGCGCCAGCGCAGCCCCACCAGCTCCCAGCGCCATGGCTAGGCAAAGCACTCACCCAGAGCGCTGGCTGCCAAAAATGCGTTCAATGCAGCCACCCTGCTGCGTGACAGCACTGGGCAGGCGGCTGCCGTGAGATGCCGGCAGCCAGAGGAGGGGCCTTGCTGAGCTGACCTGCCAGGCCCCCAAGTCCATGCTCCTGGAGTATGGCCCGCTCCAGCTGCGCCCTGCTCCCCTAGACCTCCTCTGAGTCCCTGGCCTTTTCCTTCTTCTTCTTTTTCTTCTTCTTCTCCTCCTTCTCCTCCTTCTCCTGGTCAGCCTCTACTGTTAGTTTCCTTTTCTTCTTGGGCAAGCCCTCTTCCTCCAACCCATTCTCCTCCGGCTCTGATTCAGCCTCCAGCTCCTGCTGCTGCTTCTTTTTCTTCTTCTTGGGCTCAATGTTGTTCTCCTGCAGGCAAAGTCGGGGTCAGCAGGAGCCATGCCTGGCCTGGGGAGCTGGGTGGCTGCCCCATGTCCTGCCTCCCCCACCCCTGTGGGGCTGAGACCACCCCACAAACCCCGCTCGGCCACAGGACAGCTAGGCAAGGAAGAACTGGGGCCCAGTGCTCAGCTAGCCCAGCGCACAGCACACCAGGGCTGGGCCTGGCCCAGCCCCCTCACTGGGGGGCTCCCACCCCACAGCCCCTGCCTTCACCTCCGTCTCCAGCACAGAGTTCTCCACCTCCTCCATGGCTGCAGCCAGGGCCTCCAGCCGCCGCTTCTCCCGCTTCTTCTTCTTCTTCTCCTTCTTCTCCTGCTTCCTCCTGACCTCCGCCACCACCTCACTGGCCTGCCGGAGCAGAGAGGGAGCTCATCCGCATGGGAGAGTTCTGGGCCCAAGGGCCTGGCCCCACGGCCCCCTTCGGATCAGCCTCATTAAATCAGTCTTTTCCCTCCACAGCAGGTCAGGATGGCAAGGTGACATCATGTCCGACAGCACGGCCCACCCACCCGGCCCCCAGCAGCCTTACCTCTGCCACAGCCTCCTTCATCACCTCCAGGTTCTTGCGGGGCGGCTCCCCCGTCTCATAGAAGGCCAAGCGCTCCTCCACCTGCTCCCGCAGCTTGTCCCCAAAGACGCTGGTGGGGACTTCTGCGGGAATGGAGAGAGGCTCAGCATCCCGTGCCCCACACCGCCTGCCCCGGCGCCCGCCCCGCCCTGCCCCGCTCAGACCAGAGTCGTCACCATTCACACAGTGAGATGCTGTTGACGAAAAATATTCCCATCATCGCAGAGGCCGCCCGGGACCCCAGACCCTGCCCGCCCTGGCCCTGCAGGCACCTGAGAAGCAGTCAATTCGGGAGGCGATGGTGCACTTGTTGGCCAGGTAGCGAGAGATGCGCCCCTTGTTCTTGGCGGCCGCTCGCCCGATGAAGGTGGAGTGGAAGATGAGCCCGTACTTGGGAGTGTTCCCTCGCGTCTTCAGCGCCCTGGAAAAGGCCAGCAGAGCTGGGGGGCAGCAATGGAGCACCTGGGGCCGAGGGCACCCCCAGACCTGCCCACCCTCCTTCCCCTGCAGCCCTGGCTCTCGTCCGCAGGCAGCACAGCGCAACCCCCAGGACGGACGCCTTCCCCCCACGGCCCCGCTAACCTCTGGGGTGCCCGGGGCAGGGCCCCGCCAGGCAAGACACAAAGCCACGGTGGTCGCTCAGAGACTGGGGTTGGCTGATCATGCGCAGCAGGGGCCCACCGCATCACAGCCAGCAGCCCAGGGGCCTGCCATCACCGCAACCACCCCGCAGCGGTACCTGAAGAGGGCTTTCTCGGCCCCCAGGATCTGCACCGTCGAGGCCGGGTACTTGGCCAAGTTCGTCAGGCTGCCGGCATGGGAGATGAGGCGGGCGCCCACCTGGGAAGGAAGAGGGGGGGTTATAGCCACCCTCCGCTGCGAGAGCCTGGCTCCAGGCCATGCGCAGCCCCCCCAGCCGGGGATCAGCAGTGAGAGGTGTCAGCATGACAGCTCAGGGGATTGACAGATTCACTGAGACATCATCTCCGCGGCCTGGGGCAGCCCGGGGCACGCACACGCTCGCACTCACCACCTCCCCGATGAGGGCAGAGAGGCTAGGAGCCACCTGGCTCATCTTGGAGCGGAGGTACTCCTGCAGGCCCTTGCGGTACTCGGAGAGCGAGATGACGCGGCTGGAGAAGCTCTCGATGTTAATGAGGTCGAGAGGGGAGATGTCCATCCCTGCACAGACAGGCATTGGGGGCTCAGCAGCACCAAGCACATGGCCAAGGCCCCCCCGCGCTTCCTGGTGTGAACAGGACCCCTCCTGCCGCAGCTCACCCCCCAGGATGCTGGCACTCACCCATAGAGGAGCGGGAGGCTTCCAGGATAGCCTGCGCCTTGGCGCTGTCCATGACGATCTCCTCCAGCGCCTCCAGGCTCTCCTCACTCAGCTCCTTGCGGTTCCCGATGAACTTGGCCACCCGGCAGTAGGTGTAGTTCTCAGAGATGATCTTGATCAGCTCGGGGAAGTGGTACCCATACCACTCCCTGTGGGGACAGCGTTAACGCCGCAGCCCGACCCTGCCCGTGCACCTTGCCCATGTGTCCCCCCACATGCACGCCAGCCAGGGCACCGTCGACCTGGCCAGGGCGCTTCAAGGCACTGCTCTGCCTCCCCGTTCTGTACAGGCAGCTGGAGGAGCAGCTGCCTGCGGTAAGCATGGGGAGTGGGGCCTGCGCCGCCCTCCCGCCCCAGGGACCCCGCTCACCGCACGCGCATGGAGAAGGTGTTGATGTCCTTGTCCAGCTGGTCCAGAAGACTGATAGACTGGATGATCATGTTGTCCACGCGGTTCACATTGAACTTCACCTTGGCGCGGGAGTAGCTGTGGCCGAGGCCCAGCTGGGCCTTGGAGGCCGACTGGGCAGTGAGGCCCTTCACCAGCGCATGGAAGTGCAGGCGGATCCCTGTGGGGGACCCAGCCGTCACCGTGGGCAGCCCCCGACGGCAGCGACCCCCCCTGCCCCAGCTCCTGATGTCCCCCCCGGGGTGGCCCCTCGGCAACCGGACTCACCCCGTAGGATCTCGGCCACGACACCCCCGGTTTGGCACTGGTAGCCCAGCTCCTCCAGGATGGCCGCCCCGATCTTGGGATCGGCGACCCCCAGCAGCGCCTTCTTCTTCTTGGCTGGCATGGAGGTCTCCAGCAGGAGCCGCAGGTCCTCGTGGAGGATCCCTGCGTAGGGCGGGGTGGGGTCAGCGGGGCTGCGCGGGTCCCGGCGGGGGGGCCCCGGCGCCCCCGAGCCCCCCAGCCCCGCTCACCCTCGGAGACAGCGTTGATGTTCTCCAGGGCGCTCTGGGCCGACTTGAAGGGCGTGAAAGCCACCAGCTTCACCACGTTGTGGAACTTGCCGATGGTGAGGACGCTGTCCTCCACCTGCGCGGGGGCCCGGGGGCGCGGGTCAGGCCGCAGGGAACGAGCCCCCCCAGCCCCGGCCCGCGCGCCCCGGGCAGGGCAGGGCAGACGCGCTCCCCGGTTACGCGGCCGCGGCCCGTACCTGCGGCAGCAGCAGGCTGATCTCCTCCACCTCCCGCACGGCGAAGAGCGCGTAGCCGGCGGCGTGCTCGAACAGCACGTGGAGCAGCACCTGCACGGGCACCGGTCACGGGCGGCTCGGGGCGGCCGCAGGCCCCGCTCCCCGCCCGCCTCGCGCTCCCCCGCCCCGCCGCAGCACAGGAGCCCCAGGCCCAGGCTCCGCGGCGCCCCGGGCCCGCGCATGCCCATCACCAGCCCCCACGGGCGCCGGCCCGGCGCGATGCGGGCGGATGCGGCCGGCCCGGCCCCGCGGACACTCACCATCCTGCCGCCGTCGCCGCCGCCACCACCGTCCGGAACTGGCAGCGCCGCGCCGGAAACCCGCCCAGGCCACCCGCGGCCAATCAGCGGCTACCCCTCCGCACCCCCCACCAATCATCGCAGACTGTCCTCGACGGAGCTGCCCACCAGCCAATCAACTAGAGGACGGGGCGGTCCTCCCTACCTTTGCCGCCTTCTACCAATCAGACTCAGAAAGTGCCGCGGCCGCCCGCCCCTTCCTGCCCCCCGGCCAATGGGGGCCATCCGCGCCTCTCCCGCCCTTGCCCGTGCTCCGCCCCCACCCCACGCCGCGCCGGTCGGTGCGTGTTTCACGACGCCGCCTCCCCCGGTCGCCCTCTCCGGTTCCCCCCGCTCCGGTTCCCCACCCCGGTGCCGGCGCAGGAAGGCGCGGGGCCGCGGGCAGGTTCAGGGCAGCTTTATTTGGGAGCGCGAGTGCCGAAGCCGGGGGGCGCAGCCCCGGGGGCCGCGGGGGTCCCGGGGGCTGGCGGCCGTAGTGTCTGACAGCAGCGGGGGTGCGGGCGGGGAGGCGGCGACCCCCCGGCTCCCCTCCCGGGGAAAGCGGCTCCGGCTCCTCGCCGCGCGTGGGGCCGGGCAGGAAAGGCGGCCGGGCCCGGGGGGCAGCGGGGCGGGGCCGTGACCCCCGCTCAGGCGGCGAACTGGCTCCGCAGCTGGCGCAGCAGCTCGGGCGTGAGGAGGAGGCGGTGGGCCCCGCGCTGCCCCGGCGCGCAGGGGAAGGTCACTCGGCCACAGCACGCCATGCCCTCCTCCTGCTCCTGCTTGGCCTGCAAAAGCAGAGCGGCCGGTCGCAGGGGGCAGCCGGCGACCCCCCGGGACGGGATGGGACGGCTGCCCCGGGGATCGGGACGGAGCCCGCAGGTCGCCATCGCCGCGGGAGCAAGGGTCTCACCTTCAGGAAGGAGGAGGAGGGGAAGATGCCGAAGTTGGTGGGGACGCTGGCACCCAGCTGCTGCTGCACCAGCTCCCTCATGGCGTCATCCTGCGGAGGGGAGAGCACGACCAGGTCACCTCCAGAACCGCCCCACCGGGCCCCGCACCCACCGCCCCGGGGACGAGCCAGAGGGGTCAAACCCGGCTCTGCTGGAGGAGTGGAAGGGCGCCTGCCCCCACCGCCACAACCGCCGTGGTGCGTCGGTGCTGGCAGCACCAGCTACAGCATCCACGCCGAGACGTGCCTGTTCGTTTCCCCCCGGCCTCCCACACCGGCACCTCGCCCCAGCAGCAGCTGGAAAGCCACCCGCTGCCGGCCCGTGCAGGTGGCACGAAGGAGCTTGCCTCACCCTCAGGGTGTCGATGCTGGTTTTCAGGGACCACAGGCGGGTCATCTGCTCCAGCAGCCGCGCCGACGAGCTCCTTGCTGCGGAAGACAGGAGGCAAGAGCCGCAGGCGCCTCGTGGGGCTGTCCCAGCACGAGGACAAAGCTGCGCTGGTGTAACGGCAGCACCGGCGCTCGTCCAGCGCTCTTTGCTGCAAATGCCACCAACACGGCGCACCGGGGCCCGTTGCGCCCAGCCCTGACGGAGGGCGAGCCCCGGGGCTGGGCGCAGACCGGCACCGCAGCACAAGCGAGGCAACAGCCGCCGCCACGCTGGCTCGTCCGAACGCTGGCGCAGGGCAGAGAGAAGTTTACAGAAGGGAGGAGGAAAGTGTCCTCCAGCCACGGGCTGCAGGCCACACGGCATGTGCAGAGCGCCGGCTCGGCCAGCTCCAGTTCTTTGTTACCAGGGGAGGCTTTAGGGGAGAGCGAGAGGCTCCCGGCTCCGCCAGCAGCCCGCAGGGAAGAGGCTGAGCCACGCTGACTGTGGGGAGCGGCTTCACCCCTGTGCGCTGAACCGGTGCCACACTGTCCCCAGCCACGAATGCCCGCAGCCAGTGGGGCAGCCGCCTCGCAGGGGCACGAGGCCATTCCCTGCTGCACAGGGAAGCCCAGCCAGCGCAGGCAACCTGGGATTGCTGCCACCAGAGCAGATCCCTTGGAGACAGGTCTCAACGGGTAGGCTGGAGCTCTGCCCTGGAGCAAACTCTGCTCCGGATGCTGGATAGAAGTGAAGGAGGTGCCGGTCCCTCCGCGGGGCAGAGGGAAGACGTGGAGGTTGCTCACAGACCGTGGGCCAAGCTCTGTCTGACTCACAGCTGCCCGAGACCCCCTGGCTCCCCAGACGCTTCAGCCAAGGAACGTTTGTGGAGGACCTACCTGACTTGGTCTGCTTCATGTCCACGACCTTGGCATTGGCGCTCATCTGATAGAGGGTTTCCAGGAGCTGGCTGGTCTTGCGATAGAGCGTGTGTGTGGCCAGACCTTCTCCCTGCTTGTTCTTGGGGAGGGAGATCTTGGGTACCTGCAGAGGTGTCAGGCTGGCCAGCTCCATCTTCATCTGGGCTCCCTGGGACCAACGGGGAGAAGGTCAGTTGGGACAGGAAGGAGTTGAGCAGAGAAAATGTGGTGTAAAGGCAGCAAAAAGGAGCCCAAATGAAAAAGGGCATAAAACTATAGCCAAAACCACCAGGGGGTGGATCTTCCAAGGGTGGGAGCACAGATGCCCATGGAGAGCAGTGACATCCCGAAGGCACCAGGACACCGGGGGAAGCCCCTGGACAACCTGAGCACGGGTGAGACTTGGGGAGGGGGCAACAGGTCGGCACCTCTACTTACAGAACCGTAACTCCACAGTGGCCACGAATGTGACTCATTAGATTTAAGAGCTACCATTAACAGCTTCACAGTTGTGCAAAACAATCTGCATAATTATATGTCTGTGAATTAATATTAGTGGAATGTTATTCAGTTAATTACATTATTTGCTGCTTTGCCCATTTCCTCATAGTGCATTCATTAATCAATAAATGCCTTAATCAGCCTGCATGTGGAGTCCCCGGTCTGAAGGAGGGACCAAGGCCGGGCAGTGACACCACCAGCACACGCCCGGCTCTGCTGGCCGCTGACCCCGCACTCGGACCAACGGCTCGGCCCCTTCCCCAAAGAAGCCAAAGCCCCTTCCTCAAAGGAGCCAAAGCTCATCACTGGCGGAGAGCAGAGAGCTCGCTGTGATTCCGCAGCACAGCTGTGCTCCAGACCACACCAGATGCTGTGGACTGAGCGCCCTTCCTCCAGCTCGTCCCACGCATGCTGTGTCCCACGGGGACCTCCCTCCCTGGCCTCTTGGGACGCGACTTTGTCATCAGCCGGAGGCGGGCATCAACCCCGCGCAAGCCCCCAGCCCAGAGCCTGCTGCCGGAGGAAGGCGAGCGCACCGAGCAGTGCCGCAGCGCTGCAGGATGGCCCTTCCCTCGGGCTGCCGTGCTGCCAGGGCAGAGCCCGAGCCTCCCGCCGTGGGAATGGCTGGGCTCTTCGCAGAGCCCCTCTCTGTAAAGCAGAGCCCAACATGCCCCTCGCCATTCCCGTTTCTTTTCCTGAGGAAACCCACAGCATGGACGGCAGAGCTGCTCTGTGGCGTTGGAGGGAGCACATCACCATCAGGCTGCTCTGGCTGGCCCCTGGGCAATCGCCCTGCCCTGTGCCGTGGCACCACGCTCCCCCCAGCCTTGCCCTCCCCTCTGCTCCTGCTCGACCTCCTGACATATGGCACATCCGAGCCCTGGGGTCTGGCGCGCTGGGACCCGCTCAACGCTGCGGGCGCCCGGAGACCTGCCGCAGGGCGAGGCACCTCCCCGCACCTCACCTTGAGCCGGTTGTTCTCATTCTTGAGGTGCTTGATGGAAAGCTGCAGGGTATCGATTTGCTGGAGAAGAAGAGGCGAGTCCTTCACCTGGACGGGCCCTGAGCCACCTCCCGTCACCTGGCCGGCACCGACACCTGCAGACGGGCACGAACAGCAACAGCAGCGTGAGCGACCGTCGCAGGTGAGCGCGGGGCTACAGCGGCGCTGGACACGCGGACAGGCTCAGCAACGGGACCAGTGTCTGCAGCGTCAGGGGAAGCAGCGTCTGCCTGTGTGCGGCCAGGCACCGACAGAGCCATCACGAACATGCGGCACCTCCCGTCCTGCTCCCGTGGAGAAGGCCGAGACGCCAGCTGGCCGGGGCGGCACCGCACCCCCCGCCGCCTCCCCAGCAGCCCGGCACCAGGCACTCCCGGTGCCCACTTCCTGAAGACGTGGGGCTGTGCCAGGCTCCGGGCACACCGGGGACACGTGTCTCCACTGCGGGAGTCACACGGTCACACTGCACCCGTAACGGCTTCATGCTCATCGCTCCCTTCCTGGACCCGCGGTGCTGTCCAGGAGCGCACCAGCCGCGAGCTCCCCTGCACCACAGGCTGCTCGGCACCTGGCCAAGCGCTGCCTTTGAGCGAGACCTGTGTCCTTCCCCTTACTCCCAAACCAAGCCTTGCCCCAGGGCCATGCTTGGGTGTCTCAGGACACTAGTCCCCCCTGGCATGCACTTCTGGGGGCTGGAGGAGGCGGGGAGCACTGGCATGCTGGGGCGCAGTACCGTACCTCTCTGCTGTTCCTCTGCAGTACAAGGAGAGGAGCCAGAGGAAAGACAAGAAGAAGCAGAATTAAAGTCGAGGATCAAGTCTGAGAGGAACCATGGCCAGAGGAGCTCTGGCTGTGTCCTGTGCCGACCCCTGACGCCAGGAGCAGCGACCGTCCCAGACGACCCGCCGGCGCAGGGGGACTCCATGCGCTGCTGCTGCAGGAGCCGGCGAGCCCTGACCGAGCGCGCGGCTGCGAGCAGCCCGAGCGGGACACGCGTGCACCCACAGCACGGCTCCTCCGGAGCTGGCCCGCAACAGCCGCCTCTTGCTGGGTCTGAAGGCATGGTGATCCGTGCTGACCGGCTCCAAGGCGCTCCGTCCCAACCTCCCAGTGCAGGGGTTGGAGGGGCAGCTCGTGCTGCATCCGGTGTGCGCTAGACCCCTGGGACCTGGGGTCCTCTCAGGGTCAGGAACACAACCCCACGAGATCACTGGGGCCAGAGGGTCAGCCTGCTCCACAGCCGCCCTGGTCACAGTCCTGAAGCACACCCGAGCTCTCAGTTTGGCAGGCACTGCCCTACAGCCAGAGCTCCTGACAAAGACGCCAGCACATTTCCATCACCCCACACCCCTGCTTTGCCACCGCTCCTGCCACCAGGCACTTCTTGTAGGACATGTCCTCCAAGCAGAGTGACAAGGACAGTGTTAACACCCCTGCCTGCGACTTCAGCAAACACCCGTCCCTCACCATCAACCCACCCCTTGCTGCTGGGCTGCTGGAGAAATCAGATCTCATTCACTGAGCCAGCCAGGTCAGAGCAGCAGAGCCCGAACAGCCCGTCCGCGCCCTGGAGAGGCATGGCAGCAGAGGCGGACGCTGCCTGCAGCAGCAAGGACACGCCACCGGGCAGGCACAGACCGCTGCGCCTCCACGGGAGCATCGCAGTGGGAGGACAGGCCCACGGGCTGCGCCCGGCGGCACTGGCACTCACCGGCCCACGGCAGCCGGAGCAGGCTGCCCCACCACCAAGGGCCCCCCAGCCCCAGGAATGCCCCAAGCTGGCTCCTCAGAGCTGCCACCACTGCCCTGCCCGCCCAAGCACGGAGCTGCCGGGCACTGCTGGGGAGCTGCAGACTTTCCGCACTCCCCAGTCGTCGTGACAGCCCCAACGCCTCCTGTCCTCCTCCCTGCCAGCCACGCCGGGGGTCCGGCTCTCTGCGGGGCGGCCGGGCAGGCAGAGGCAGGCTATCGCAGCACTGTTCCCAAGCACCGCTCGCTCCTGCTGGCAGTCCGAGCTCCCGCGCTGCCTCCCGGGCAGGCATCACAGGAACCGCAGGGCACACCCCTGTCTGTGCCGGGAGGACACCCCAGGCTCCCCTTCCAGCCCGCAAATACCCCACACCAGCTGCAGCAGCGTCCGAACGCTCTGCGTACGCACCTCCGGCAATGCCGGACACAATGGAGGCAACTCCAGAGGCAGGGGCACCGCGCAGGCCCTCGATGGTTCGCTTTGACTGGTTGTTCAAGCGCTGCTTCAGCTCCACCTTCTCCGATTCCAGCTGGTCGATATCTGCCTGAAGAGCATCCATGGTCTCCTCGAACTCCCTGGGCAGAGCACACCGAGTCACGGGGTTAGCCAGAGACGCTCCTCCGAAGGAGAGAGGCAAGCGCTCCAGGACCCGAGAGCTCCTGGCTGTGTCGTGCCTCCTGCCGCTGCTGGGCTTCGAGCACAAACCTGCTGATCCAGGAGCTGGGGCCCCACCAGCCTCTGCTGCAGATTGCAGCGTAGCACACGAAGGACGTATTTATCCGTCGGCAATGGTAGTAAGAACACGCCAGGACAATGGCCCTTTCCACAAGAAGACCTGAACAGGACCTTTCCCAGGACCCTCTGCCAGCCTGTGCTCTGCCGTGCACCGTTAAAATGTGCTGGTTCCCCTGCAGATCCTCCGCTAACATCCCCCCTCCACTAACCCACAAACCCTCCAGCCAGCCCGAGGGATCGCCGGCTCTCCAGTCCTCATCAGAGCCCCTCCAACAGCAGCCCCACCTCACGCTTACTTCTCTTTCTTTTTGAGCAGCGTCTGGGTCTCATCCAGCTTTGTCTGTATCTTTTCCACACGGTCATCTGCATCCTTGGACGCACTGTCCAGCTTCTTTTCCAGGAGGCTGAGCCGCACGTTTGCTTCGCTGAGCTCCTCACCCTGGAGCGACAGGAAAGAGATCAGAGAGCTCCAGGGTCCTGGGGACGGTGGGCACGAAGAAAAGCTCCTTGCAGCGCCTGGGGGGAGCCTGCCCAGAAATCACAGCTCCTACCCACACTGCACCTACGCTCGGTACCCAGGCACCAGGACATCGGCGGGGAAAGGCCAGGAAAGTCTCTGGCCGGGAGGCACCAGGCAGACAGCACCTCCCTGACTCCCTGACAACATCTGGCTGGGGCTCGGGACCGTCAGCTCCGCAGGCAACAAGTCAGCTGGAGCATGAACGTGACCACTACAGCAGCACGCAGCTCTTCGCTGACCAGCCAGGAAGGCAGAGGTCGACTGAAGAACAGCTTACCTTGATCTTGAGCGACTTTTTCAGTTCTTTGATGACTGTCTCCCTGTCCTCCAGCTTAAGCCCCAGCCCCTCAGCATCGGTGATCTCTGCCCGAAGAGCCGCTGCCCGTAGGTCAGCAGGCGGAGTGGGCTGCAGCGGAGACAAGGGCAACAAGATAGAAAATTGTTATTTTACAAACAATTCCAGTAATTGCAGATGAGGCCATGCCGTTCCCGGCCTCCCTGAGTCCTGCGGGCACCTGCTGCACCTCCCCAGCTCTCTGCCCCGCAGCACACCCAGAAGACAGTCTCCTGCCAGGGGAGGCAGCAGCGGGACCATGGGAGATCACAAAGCAGCCCAGACGCTCCGGCTCTGCCCGAGGCCGCTGCCACAGCCGAAGCCCACCTTGGTCTGCGGCCTATCCGCGTCGTATTCTCCCTCCTGCATAGCCGTGGCCATCTTGTTCATGGTCGCGATGAGGATGCTGCAGGACTGACGCAGACACTCGTAGGGGTTGATGCCCTGGGTGCCGTAGATCTGCGAAGACGGGAAGAAAGAGGCAAGTGCCCCTGGCTGGGCTCACGGCCACCGTTACAGCCCCCTCCCGACTCCCCCAGCATGCCACGGGCCTGCAGAGGCCGCAGGCCCTTTGGTGCGGCTGCGGAGCAAAGGCAGCCGCGGGGAAGGAGAGCGCAGAGCAGGGGACCACAAAGCCCTCTGCGTGTTGGCATTCCCTGGCCGTATTCCCAGGAGTTCGTTCCCAGCCTCCGCAAGGCTCTCCCACCCGGAGCTGCTCGCGGGCGGGTCTGTCGGGGTACAGCTTCCCCCCACTGCAGCAGGGAACGGCGGCGGTCGAGGAGGGGGTTTCCCACCTGCTCGCTCACTTTGAAGGCCAGATCCTCCAGCTTCACCGCCAGCAGCCCCTCGTTCTCCGCCAGAGGAGCAATCATCTGCGCCCCGGCAGCGGCCACCTCCTGCAGCACGGCCACCACCCACGTCAGGTGCTTGCGGCAGTCCAGCAGCGTGTCCGACACCTGAACGTTGGGCAGAAACAGGACGGTTGGGAAAGACGGAGACAAACAGGCTGCTTGCCAGCTCACCTCCCAGGCTCTGGGCAAGCTCCTGGCTGCACAACACTGGCCGCACGCTCCTCTGACAGCTACTGAGATTTTAACTTGGTTATGAAGCATCACTGGGAAAATGGGGAGCACCAGGAAAGGTAAAAAGAAACTGAAGGCTGGAGAAAAGCAGGGTACAAAGCCCACGTCTCCGTCCCAGCTGAAAACACAAAGCCCAGAGACACCACATCCCGTCGCAGCTCGCGCCATCCTCCTCTGCCTGAGCGGCAGGCTGCTGCTCGGCTTAAGCAGGGCACTGCACACCAGCACGCTCCCTCCCTGGAGCCAGCAAGGACAGCGGTGATCTATCGGCGTTTGATGCCAGCCCAGTGCAGCCCGCAGCCTCCAGTACGTGGCCAACGCGGCCCCACGCGGGGCAGCGCTAGGGTGCCCAGCTCTGCCAGCCGGCTGACCTGCTGCCCGAAGCCCAGTGCCGCAGGGATACCCGGAGCGTCCGTCCCAGGCATGCGGCGCCTGATCTTCTTGCAGAACTGGCGAATGTCACTGCAGGAGGTCTCCAAGTCCTTGAGGAGGATGGCAAGGTCAGACGCCTCCTGCCCGGCCTGGGGAGCAGAGAAAGGACCTCAGACAAACTGACTGAGGGATGCCAGCAAGGGAAGCCAGCACAACACCGCAGAGCCGCCCCGAGCCTGTCCTACCTGCAGGAAGGATCGCAGCCGGCACACCTCCACCCCCATGCAGTCCAAGGCACTCTGGGTGAACTGCAGAGCACAAACACAGGTACCGTCAGCTCGGGGCAAAGCAGAGACCGGGCAAGAGAGCTGCTCTAGGGCAAACTGCGGCTTTGGCCTCGGGCATTTCCGAACGGACCCTCTGTACACCACCCTGCCACGACTCCAGGATTTACAGGAGCAGGAAAACAGGTTGAGGCATTCAGTCAATTTTTGTTTTACTTCGTGGGGCACAGGACACTGGTACTTCCCTTAGAAGCTCAGGGCAGTACAACACTCCCTCTGAGACACTGGGTTCTCCGCACTCCTTGCTGCTCTTCTATCTCTACCCAGACATCTGCAGGGCAAATGGCCCCACATCTTCCTCCCCTCGCCCTGACCCGGGAGCCCTCATCACCTCTCTGCCTCCTCTGTGCGGGAGCTGGGGAAAAGTGACTGCAAGGGGGAGAGGAGGGGAAGAGGCACTTCAACTCACAAAATTATCTCGGGGCTGGGGGGACAGAAAGGGCAATGGAAAATATGCAACAAGGATATTTCTGCCCACTTCACCTTGATGTGGTCGGCCAGCTGCATCGTGCAGTCTTCAGCCTGGTCAGCCAGGTGGATGCTGTACAGATGCTAGGTGAGGAGAGAGATCCGCAGAGGTCAGCACCCCTCAGACGTTTCCACACGTGCAAGCAAACAAACCAAACGAGTAAATACATAAAAGAAACAAACGCTGAGGGTTTCGCCTAACTTTTAATCGGAAGTGAAAACTCTCGCAGTGACCCCCACCAGAGCCCCTGCGAATACTCTGCCCTCCAAAAAAGCTGGTGGCCCTTAATTCAAAGGCTCAGCAACCCTGACCGGCAGCACAGAGGTGCAGGAATCCGGGACAGGAGAACCACAACCCTTCTGCTGGCGTCCTCCCAGGGACGGAGAGCACGGCCCGCAAGTGACGCAGTCACAGGCTCACGTCCTGCGTGCTCCAGGGATGAAAGACATCCAAAGGAAAGTGCTGCCAACGAGCTCGTTCGCAGCTTATCAATGCCCCACACAAACGATGTATCCAAGGGCACGATTTCCAGCTGTGGCACGCACTGGTGAGGCTGCACCAGTTCCCCACCCTGCAGGTCAGAAACACCCCGAGCGTGGCCAAGAGCCCGTCGCTCCCGGCTCCGCAGACCGACCTGGTAGTACTTGATGGCTTTAGTCAGCGGCTCCACGTTGACAGTCTCATCCAGCTGGTCCTTGTGCAGCAGCTCGATCAGGAAGTCCAGTGAGCGCTCATGGACGCTCATCTCGGGGTACAGCATCCCCACCTTCTTATACACCTCCACGCTGCATTTGTTCAGGGCCCTGGTAAGGGAAGGCAGACGGCTTGGCTGGGACAGGCACATGCTCCAGACAGCATCAACGCAGCGCTTTGCTGCTGGGTGCCAATCTCAGACCGCTGGAACCCCCCGGGACCACCAGCTGGACCCGCAGGAGCACCGTAGCTAGACAGCGGTTAACAAAGGTCAAAAATCTGTAGAAAATCTGTAGAAAACCAGGCATGAGAGAGGCTGCCTGGGAGCTACAGGAAAGGGAGCCCAGACCGAAAAACACCCAAGGCTCGAAGCCAGAAGCCAGCGCTGGAGGCAGGAGGAGACTCTATGAGTTCATCAGCCGTGCTGGTGCCCGAGCAGAGGGATCTCTCGGTGCTCTGGTTCAAACCGAGCCGCTTTCCTGGGGGCAAAGCTGAGCAAGCCTCAAGGCGAGCACCCTCCCCAGCCACAGCTGGTTTGGTGCCCAAAGGCATTTCCCAGTCTCCGAGGAAAGCCCAGGCTCTGCCCAGCGACGGGCTCACGCTAACCAAGCGTTCGGGCTGACACTCCGTGAGACCTTCTGCACAGGACTAAGCCCTGGGCGCTGGTGGAAGGGGGCACTGGGCTGCAGGGGAGGGCCTGCTGCTCTTGGGGACTGAAGCCCAGAAGCAACCCCAGACGCAATCAAGCTCAGCAAGAGACTGGGATGCATCTCCTGGTAGGATAGATGGAAAAATCAATGCACCAAGGCTACTTCTGGCCTCAGGACATGGTCACAGCTGAAGAGCGAGCAACACGTGCTAGAGAATTGGATCCCTTCATGTGTCACTTCTTGTGAGGCAAACAAAGAGAGAGTTGCAAGAGAAGGCAATACATGGGATCCCTCAGCTTTTTTCTAGCCCAGCTGCCAAAATCTTTAACTCCAGGGGGACCAGGCCCTGCTGCGAGGCTGCAGAGGTCCTCTGTGCTTCCTGAAGGCGAAGCGGGTGGTAAGCAACGGTGAGGAGAAGGGCTGGGTACTCACTGTTCGTATTTGTGCAGCGTAGCCTGCAGGAGGCTCAGGGAATAAACCAGCCCGGCAGCAAAGCTCAGCTGCTCTCCCGCAGCGCCCCTGAGGCCGGTGCGCTCGGCACAGTTTTCATTCAGATCAAACTTCTCCTGAGCCTGTTTGCTGATCAGCTCAGCCTGTTGGGGAAGAGGGCAAACCTTCAGAGTCTTCCTACGCCTGCTCTGATCTGTCCCACTTAGCCATGGACCGGGCAAACACACCCCCCACCCCCCCAAAAGCAAGCTTTCCTGGGAAAGATTTCTGCAGTCGGGAAGGGGAATAAGGGGGACAGCAGAGCACCAACCCCGGGGTCAGTGCTGTAAGACATCGAGGCTCAGGCGCCTGCCCTGCCCGAACTGGCAGGCTTGACCTCAGCACCGCAGCTGAGGGCTCCAACCGCTGACCCACCACCGCCCGCAGGCAGGGACTCCTGCTCCCTCCTCCTCCCAGGCAGTTTTGAAAGTTCTCAAACAAGTAAATATTCAAAATCCCGAACTCAGCTGGGACAGAAGGAAAAGATCTGTTTCCCACAGAGCCACGGCACAGCCACCGACTCCTGGTCGGCCCAGTGGCACAGTGGCTTTCAAGACGACACTCCAGGCCCCATCAGCCCAGCTCAGGAGGCAGCCCCCGCTCAAAGCTTCAAAGGAAGAATTAGCACAAGATCTTGACAAGGCCTAACTCCCCGCGGCAGGCGGGAGCCGAGACACCCATCCCACCTTGCAGATGAGCCGAGGGATGAGCAGCAGCACCAGGACGCAGTCGTGGTCCCCCCCGTGGCGCAGGAAGCTGTCGGGCATGAAGGAGGTGAGGAGGGAGACGTGCCGGTTGGCCTGCTGCACCTCCATCTGGCGCAGCTCCATCTCGATGGCCTGCAGGAGACACACGGTCAAGGCAGCCCGCTCGGTCCCCGCCCCACAGCCCAGCGCATCCCAGCCCGTTCAGCATTTTAAAGAGTCGGAGCCTCTTTCCTCCCGGGACGCAGCTAACGCCTCGCTCCCTGGCTGTCGCAGGAAACACCCCTCATTATTACCAACGGGTGCTCTGCGGAGGTGCCCGGGGACTGGTCTGGAGCTCTGGGCTAACCCCGGCCACAGGGTATGCCATGCATCTGTGCTCACAAGCGTTCTTTCTTTCCTTCCAGCCAGTGTTTACAGCGTTATAAAAACAATGCTTACGCTGTCAGCTCTGAGCACGCTCTTTCACGAGAAAACATCCTTTTTTGCCCAGTAATATTTGAAGTTTGACGTTTCTCTTAGGAGAACGACGCACGGCTGTCCTGCAGCACCAACAGCTGGTGGTCCTGCACGGCTTCACGTCTGCCCCGGTCCCCGCCACGCAGCAGGAGCCCGGTGCCACGGACGGGCAGCAGCGGCAATGAAAGCATCTCAGTGCCTTTTGGTTGCCGCAGGGCCAGAAGCAGAGCAGGGGAGTCTCTGCGGAGCCCGTGCCAACCCCCCGGCCCACAAACCACACAGCAGCAGAGGCAGAGCTGTTTTTCCTCTTGATTAAACTGCCCTACTCAGTTAAGCCTTCCCTGCACACGTCCACGTGTGCACTAGTGACAGCCTGCGTGTCACGCGCCGGTAGCTTTCTCCCTTCCATTCCGTGCTCCGTCTCTCTCCCAGCTCCTGACAGTAACCTCAGCCCGTTTCCACGCCGGCATGAGCACCGCAGGCCAACTCCGAGAGCCGTGCCCCAGGGTCAGCCCCACGGCACGGCGACTTGTGGTACACGGGCGTAGCCACCCTGAGCCTGGCACCCATGCACCGCTGCTGCGCCTCGGTGCCCCCGCTTCAGGAGCCTCGCGCAGGGGAAGGAACGCGCCCTGTTCGGCTCACACGGCCAGAGCGCAGCGCTCCCGCTGGCCCTACCTTAGCGTGGGCTTTCGTCTCCGCAAATTTAATCTTGAAGTCAAACATCTCGGGAGGCGGCTGCTGCTGTTTCTCGGCAGATGCTTCTTGCTGACTCATGAGTTCTCGGTTCACGTCCTGAGCACAGAGAGAAGCTGCGATGAGACACACAGAAAACCAGCACAGCGACGCGTAATCCCGCACCCTCTGCAGTACGTCCCACCCAACCGCCCGGTGCCCCCGTGCTCGGGGAGGCGGGGGGAGCACCGGGGCGCATTGTGCAACGCGCACACTGAGGGATGAAAGTAAGGAGGAGGCATGCAAGTGCTTTCCAAGGCTCGGCTGACGGCACGCTGTATTAAAGCCAAGGAATCCACACAGACTCATTACCCATCTCCTTTCGCTGCCAGCGAAGCCCAGGAGAACTAAGCCCAGTGCTGGAACAACCCCACGCCAGCCTGCCTTTTCCAGGACTCGGTTCCCAAGCCTGGAGCACAAGCAGCACAGCGCAGCAAAAGGCTGAGACAGCCATGTGTTCAGAAGTGTTTTACGGTGCTGACTTCAGCAGGGGCTCTGCCAGCAAACCCACCCGGATACAGGCAGAAGGACAGGCAGGGCTGTTAGAGGCCACGAGCAGCACGGGCAGCCTGGCACCGCTGGAGGCCCCCAGGAAAGCTCGGTTAGGAGCCTGCTCTCAGGCAGCGGCCATCGGTGCTCTGCCGTGCCACCTCCCGCGGCAGCAGGCAGCAGCGCACCGTCCCTGCCCACCTCCTCCGGGACTGCTCTTGCCTACAGGTGCTGGGTCTCCTCGGCCCCGAGGTGGGGCATGGCTCCCAGGGGGACTGCCCCACTGCCACGTGGGGGGCACCGCAGGGCCGCACCTGAAGGTGTGCCGTCAGCTCTCTGTATTTTTTGATGGTCTGCTGGTAGTCGGCCACAGTCTCCTGTGCAGCCTCCACACGCTTCTCTGCCTCGCGGACCCGCGCCGTCGCCATATCCAGCTGCTCCCGTAACTCCAGCTCCGTCTCCCGGGCGTTTTCCTGCAGCTCGTCATTCATCTCGTTCATGGCTTCCTGGCAAGGAGGAGGCAGCACAGGACGCGGTTACACCACAGCCTAGCAAGCGAGGGCAGTTGGGCATTTTCAGAACACGGCAGAGGGGCATCCCGGGGTGCGAGGGACCTATCCTGCAGAGCTCGGAAGCGGCACCGCATGCGATGCCTGTAGGGAGGCTCCCCAGTCCCCTCTGGCACCGCTGCCGGGCAGTTCCCAGTGCCTCGGGCAGCCTCACTGACCGGCAGTCGGCTGGACCAGCCCTTGCATCAGCCCAGCCGCACGCCAGGCACGAAGGAAGCGGCGCAAGCCCTCTGGTACCAGCCCTTACTCTAGAGAAGTCTGTCTTACCAGGTCCCCAACGGTCTCGCGCAGCTCCCGGACCTTCTCCTCCAGGTCTAAGTTTCTCTCCGTCAGCGTCTCCACCATCTCTTCAGCACCCAAAGCAGCATCCACCTGCAAGCACGCACCACATCACACTCCAACCTGGAGCTCAACACACTGCAGCAAGCGGCTCAAAGTCCTTTACAGCACTGTGGGATCACTCTGGCAAGCTGTGGGACGTGGCTGGTACATCCACCTCCCCATCCTGAGGTGAGGGCTTGCCAGACAGTGCATAAGCTCCCTCCTGATAGCAGAGAACAGCATCCCTCAGGAGAGCAACCAAGTCGAACCAGCAGAGCCAGCAGCTCCAGAAGGAAGGGCGCATGAAAAGGGAGGCTTGGCTTTGGCTCTTAGGGATGTAACTTTTTTAACTTTTTTAGCTGCAGCATCACAGCACGAGGTTGAACAGTTTCAAGTCAGTGTGAATGACGCTGAGTCTTGGCAGACTTGTGACAGCGCTTTCCAAGCTCTCTGTCCCCCTCAGGACCTAGGCGAGTGGTTACACACTTACAGTGTTAATGGAGGCACCAGCATTTCAGTCGCTTTGCATCAAGCAGCATCACCTCTGCTAACAGCCCACCTCCTGCATAACTCAGGCAACCGCTCAGAGAGCGCGAGGCCAGCTTCCCTCCAGAGCAGCAGTTCAGAGAAACTGCACAGGCTGTCCCGCAGTGAACGTAGATCCTTCCTGGGCGCTTCCTAAGGGCTGCCCCACACCCGCACCGACGTCGCCAGGAACAAGCCTCATGAAGATCACCCAGGCAGGAAGACGTGACGGGTCAGCACCGGGCAAGCAGCAAACACAGATCGGCCCTGGAACGCCTGACGGACCATCCATGTCCGCTGTTCAAGAGCCACCCTATGGCCAAGCAGAGTCCAGCACGGGGACTTTGGGACAGGGTTTGCTTTTGCACGTGGACCCAGAGGTGTTAGTCCCTGCAGTGGTATCGCGGAGCGTGGCTCTCCAAGAGCGACTGACTGAAGGCGCTCTGTGCCCGGAGGTGGCCCCAGCTCGCCTGACAGCAGCTGCTCAGTGCCCCAGGCGGCCCCAAGCCTCCCCTCCCCGCCTGTCCTCTCCCCAGTGCACTCACCTGCTCCTTCAGCTCATCAACCGTCTTCTCCGCCTGCTTCACCTCCTCCTGAAGCTTCTCCCTCTGCTGACGCAGGGACTCCAGCTCCGTGTTTTTCTTCTCCATTTGCTTCTGCAGCTTCACATGTTCCTGCTTCTCTGATGCAGACAGGTCCCGCATCCTTTGACAGAGCAACCAGACCCATCACAAGCCCAGCAGGGACCCAGGTACCACAGCAAGAGAAGCCGCTCCCTTCCAGATGTTGCTCTTGGTGGGCACCAGCGGAGTCAGGACCCCTGCCCACGCTGGCGCCGGCTGCGCGCCAGCAGCACGGGCAGAGCTCCTTCGGAGCCTCTGGTGGCCCTTCCCTGGTGAGGACACGGGCAGCGTCCCCAGAGAACCCCTCGTTAACAGCGAGGGATGGGGGTGAACCGGCGCCCGAGACCGTACCTTCCTTTGAAAGAATGAGAGCAATAGGGGATGGAGAGAACAGAAGGGGGAATGTAGGAAAATAGAAAGGCAGGAAAGAATAGCTGTAAATGGGACAGGCTAAAGCACAGAAAGGAAAAACCCAGTGAGCAAAAAAAATAGTAAGTCACATTCACAGCCTTTCACGGTGTAAGAGAGAAGGTCGGCGGCAGCAGAAAAAAGACAAAGCACAGACAAGGAAAGGCGCCTCGTCACGTGCTGAGAACAGAGCTTTGCTTGTGTGTGTCCTGAGGCCCCTGCGTGCACGGCTCCGCTAACAGCCCCGAAGTGGCTCTGCCCAGGCAGCGAAAGCGCTGCCAGCTCCTCTCGCTGGGACCTTCTTTACCCCTCCCACCCCAAACACGCACTGGTTTGGGAGTCCTGGCGTGCTTCTTGCGTTTCCCATCAGGAGGGGATGCTTCCACCTCCTCTACCTCTTCCTGGCCTACGGGAATAATCGGCTTTAAGCGCAGGCTGTTCTCTGCACCAAAGGCAACGCAGCACCCGGCGCTGCCAGTGGTGGGACAGCGAGTGGCGGCGTGGTTTCCAGAGGGACCCCAGCGACCCTCTAGGCTAAAGCACACGTGGCTTCCAGAAAGAAAAGCCCCAAAGCCCCAAGCCCTGGCAGATGGGCTTGCCCAGGGAAAGGCAACAACCGGGTCCCAGCGCTGAGCAGGCTCGAGAAGCCTCGAGCAGGACCTGCACGAGAGCGCTGTCCTGTACAGGCTGCTGGAACAAACCTGCAGCTGCGCCGGGGAAGCAGAGCGCTGCACACACAGAGAAATGAAATACAGAAGCTTTCTGAAGTGGCTTATTTTCTCCCGATTTACATTGGTCTCCGGTGACAAGAGATTCTCCCTTCTCTGTTGCGCACTGAAAGGCGCACCAGAGCTCAGAAACAACCCAAGACCAGCTAGTGCGTGTTACATCGCTGCTCTGGAGAAGCATTTGGATCAGCACTCTGACATAAACTGTTATTAGACTAAGAGAGCATGAGATGCCATAGGGAGGAACTTCAGCAGCAGCATCCCAGCCTTTGGGGAGCACAAGTCAAGCTGGGCTCCCCAGTTCAAGAGACAGGGAACTTTTGGAGAGAGTCCAGCGGAGGGCTATGAAGACGATTAAGGGACTGGAACATCTCTCGTATGAGGAAAGGCTGAGAGACCTGGGGCTGTTTAGTCTGGAGAAGAGAAAACTGAGAGGGGACCTTTTCAATGTCTATCAATATCTGCAGGGTGGCTGTCAGGAGGATGGAGCCAGTCTCTTTTCAGTAGTGCCTGGTGACAGGATGAGGGGCCATGGGCACAAACTGCAGCACAGGAAGTTCCACCTCAACATGAGGAAAAACTTCTTTACTGTGAGGGTGACGGAGCACTGGCACAGGCTGCCCAGAGAGGTTATGGAGTCTCCTTCTCTGGAGACCTTCCAAACCCGTCTGGACGCGTTCCTGTGCAACCTGCCCTGGGTGATCCTGCCTTGGCAGGGGGGTTGGACCAGATGATCTTCAGAGGTCCCTTCCAACCCCTACCGTGCTGTGATTCTGTGATTCATTGGAACAGGCTGCCCAGGGCAGTGGTGGAGTCACCGTCACTGGAGGTGTTCAAAAACCATCTGGATGTGGCACTTCAGGACATGGTTTAGTGGGCGTGGGGGTGTTGAGTTGATGGTTGGACTTGATGATCTCAAAGGTCTTTTCCAACCTTAATGATTCCGTGATTCTAAGTGGTCTCCTACCTTACAAGAGCTTCCTTGAGTCTCGCGTTTTGCTCTTCCAGCTGTTTGACTTGGTAACTGGATGCTGCTCCATCCGAGCCTGCAGTGGAAAGGAAGCGTTATTCTGCAGGAACGGTAGCTGCTGAACAGATCCAGTTCTCTCAACACTAAGTGACATTACAAACACCAGCAGGAGGACAGCTGTGTCATCCCAAGGGGAAACGCATCTGTCCCGCTCCTGCAGCTGAGCAAAACTGAAGCGGGGTGCGTAACACTGGCGCTAGCAGGCTGAGATTCCCCCGACGCCAGCAAAGCCAGCTAGCGCAGATGAAGAACCACTGTGCCAACCCGCAGGCTGTACCTGAGCAGCCGCCGGGCCACGGCAGAGTTCCACATCGCTGGATACCGCGAGCGCTCTCAGCTATCACCCCTCCCAGCCCTCACAATTCAGTGAAAGCAAATTCAAATCGAAGACGTTGCTCATCTCAGCGGTTTCCACATCTCCCTGCAGACTACTGTCCTCCTTGCATTTTTCCCAGTCCCTCCACTTGTCTACCTTTCTGTCACATCCCTCAGCCTGCCTGCCTGATCATCTGCTGCTCCTACAGGTTTGATTTTTTCCAGGTGAATTCCAATACTACAAGTGCTTAACATCTGGCTTGTGTCCTCCTGTGTGTGATTTTTAAAGCTGACGTTGAACAGCAAGAGGTAAAAGGCCCCAGGGAGAATCCAAACAAGGGTAATGCACTGGTTTTGAAGCTGTGCTCAGTGCAAAGCTGGGAGGTTGGGTCAGTGAGCAGCAAAAGCAGTTGTGTTACCTCCCACATGAAGTCTGTCCCAGTCAAACACCGTCCCCACGAAAAATGACAAGCATTAACACCAAGCCTAAGCCCAGGACAGGAACGCTTGTCCCCAGACTCAGAAGCGCAGCAGGTCCATCTCTGCTTCTCGGCGAGGCCGGGACCCCAGTGAAGACGAAGCTGAGCTGCTGCCTGCTGCTCTACCCAGGTGTGATGGCTGCCGGGGGAAATCGCAGAGGCAAAGCCTCGGCCCCACCGCAGCCGGCAGCGAGGAGCCACCACTGCCCCGAAGCAGTCAAGCGTTCTGCTCCCCAGTGAGGAGCTCCCTGGTGCAGTGGGACCCAGGCTGAGACCACCCAAAAGCTGACCCCTTCCCACCTTTCTCTTCGATCTCGTGCTTCAGGATCTCCAGGTCCATCGTGAGATATTCCACCTTCTCTTTCAGGGAGTCCACCTCCTGCTGCAGGGACTCTGCTCGCTCTTCTGCCATCTCCTTGTCCAGGGTTGCCATTTCAATCGCATCGGCGGTGTCTGCCATCTCCTCCATGTAGCGCTCCTTGGCTTCCAAAGCATCTTTGGCTTCCTGTGGTCAAGGACATGTGGGTGAGAAGACCATGCCCTGGAAACCCAAGTCCAATGATGGAGAGACCCCTCTCACAAACAACGAGCCTGGGACAATTACGGCTCTCCCAAAGGAGGATCAAGTCCAATTAACAGCAGCTTATGGGGGCTGAGAGGGGAAGGCCCACCACCCGTGCTCCAGGGCGCCCATCTCCCCTCTCCTGAGGCCGCTCCCCTGCTTCACGCCTCCTCCCAGCCACAAGAGAGCCCAGCAGAAAAACGATCTGCAGGTGAGGAGAGACAGATATGAAGACAGAAAATACGCAGGCTTGTACTGGAGCAGACAAATAAATCACCGGGGAAACAAACCAAGAATCCACCCGGGAAAACGAGGGCAGAGAGACGCAAAAGCCCCTTTGCCAGCACGGCCGGAGTCCCACTGCCTGCCTGGGAGCCGCCCGCAGGGGTGCCGAGAGCTGGCAACCCGTCCCTGGGGAGAAAGGAAAGGGGGAAAGCACCGACCTGCAGCAGCCGTTTCAAGTGACAGCCAAAGGCAGGGCTCAGCGAAAGCCGGGCTGCCACACAGAAATGCTGTCGCTAACGAGCGACACTAAGATTCGTTAGCTCCAAAGCCCCTGGCTGTCGCCGGCAGGGGCTCACACCAACCAGCCCCGCAGGGCAGGAGCTCAAGGCGTATTAGTTTAGCTAAAGGGAGACGAGTTTAACAAGTGAAAGTCTACATTAGAAAGTCAGGATCAGGACCCCCCCGGGAAGCCACTGGAGAGAGGAACCGACTCAGAGCAGGCCAGGAAAGACACGGCCTGTGGGGAAGGCAGCACCCATTTACGCCCCCGTCACCCGAGCGGGGAGGACCCGCACGCCCGGCACAGACCCCTGCAGATCGCCCACCCCGGCGGCTGAGCCGGCTGCCCAGCGCCCCGTCTGCTCCGGTCGCGTCCCACACGTCCCCAGGGATGGAGACTCCAAACGCCGCTGAGCAGCCTGCTCCAGTGTTTGATCACCTTCCCCAGGAAAAGGCCTTTTCTTATGTTTAAACCAAATTTCCTGTATTTCCGTCTGTGCCCCTTCTTGCACTCTCAGTGGGCACCACGGGGAAGAGTCTGGCTCTGCCTTCTTTAGTTCCCCCATCACGTATTTATACACTTTGATAAGACCCCCACACACCCCTCAGCCTTCCCAGACACCCATCACCACGTGCTTCGCTCAGAGGCTCCAGGGGACTGGATCATCTAATCGCTGCTTAAGAACAGCTCCTGAGATGTCCCAGCCTGCTTCAGCCCAATTTCCAGACAGACTCAATGCTGATGATCAACTCAGTACAACAAAGCAAAAGCTTATATTAATGCTGTACTTAAGATGAAACCACGGTGGGATTAACTGCTTTAAGCCACGAGTACTGTACGGGAAGGTACTGCTCACCTTCAGAGTACGTTGATTTAAGGCAGGAAGCAAGCAAAAGCAAGGACAAGCTGCTGCTTCACAAATATTGGAGAGTCAAAGACAAGTGCAGGGCAAAAAAAAAAAACCAAAACCAACTTCCACCATGCAGGTGTGGCAGTTTTAAAAATCATTGAAGACATCCAGGCACTGGGACAGCGGGGAAGCTCAGGCCCGCACGGTCAGCGTCGGGAGAGATGAACGGATCCCGCGGCATCACCAGTGAGCCTCCTCCTACGGGGCTGGCTCTCCCGCCTGCATCGGAAACCTCAGTACGCAGCAATGCTCTTAAAGCTGCTGGAGTCCACCGATTTTTGAAGCCAGCTGCAAGATCCCCAGGAGCTTTACTTGAGCTTTGGAAGGTGGGACTGGCAGCTTAGCAGCAGGTTTGGAATTTGAGCGGTGCCCCTCCCACAGCACCGGCAGATCTGCAACAGCAGATTAAGCCAGAGAAACGCGGCTGCTGCCACACTCAGACATGCACCCTGTGAGTTGAGATGTGCGACTTGCTCGACTATCGCAGTCTTCATCCCCATCTGTTAAAGGAAACCACCTCTAAATTCAGCTTATCTTACCCTGCACAAGACTGGAAGTTGCACCGATGGAGGAATCGACTCACGGACAGATCAGACGCTCCTGCCTCAAAGGCCAGGCTGGCTGACAGATGGGGCAGGCAGCAAAAAGCGAAGCAAAACCCAGGATGCACAAAATCGCTGGTATCTCGGCAGGACTGCGCCACGTCCACCCAACGGCTCTGCCTGCTCTGGCGTCTCATGCGGTTAGAGAATGAAGCTGTGACTTCAGCTCCAGGACAAGCTGCACGTGCCACTGCCACGACGGACCAGACCCGCACGCACACGCTGCATTAAACATGCAGCGTACTCTGACCACGCCTGGGATTTGCTCAGTACCTAAACCACTATTTACGGTGGAGAGAAGAGCGATATGTGAGGTCAGGGGCCGTTTCAGGGCCTGGCGTGTATTCAGAAGACCGGAGTCGGGGCCGCACACCATTTAACGCTAGCTGGCATTTCATAAAAAACCCCACGCACGTTTTCAGCAATTTATTCCTGGAATCACGTCTCCCTGTGCAAGCCCCGGGCCCGGAGCTGCCCAGCTCCCCAGGGATGCTCACCTTTTTGGCCTCCTTTAAACGTTTCTGGAGATCAGCCTGCTGTTCTTGCATTTTGCTCTTCCATTCTTGCACCTGCTCCAGCTGGATCTTGTACTTCTCGAGCTCTTTAAGCTTTGCTTTGTCTTCATTTCGCTTTATCTTCAGAGTCTCCAATTTCTCCTCCAGGTCCCTGACTTGAGAGCGCAAGTTTTCCTCCTCCTACAACATCAAACCAAGAATTACCGAAAGGAGCCGCGGCATCCTTTGGAGAGAGCTCCAGGTACGTTAATTAAACCCACGCAGAACCCGACCCATCAGCTAGCCTGTATTTGGCACCGTCACCGGGGCGGTGATAGAAGAACGCATCGCTCTACCCTCGCAGCTACAGAGTCTGCCCGTCATCTTAACCTGTTGATGTTTACTACACGTACAACATGTGATAAACGTTCCTCGACACACTGACAGAAACCTTCTGGCTAGCAAAAGGTCCTGAGCTTTTGACTTCGCTGGGACCTATGGGTGCCCGAAGCCCTTAAAAACAAAACAACCCCCCCACACCACTAACATGTCCAGACCGACCCCTCAGCAGCTCTTCTCCTGCCCCCAGGGTCACAGCAGAGCAATGGCAAGCAGGAAACACGTTCTCGTACACAGAACCCGACCTTAGGGAAAGGCTCTATCAAAACGACGAGCGCGACGGCGCGGGCTGACGGCAGCCAGCGGTTTAGTTATCAGCGCGGAACTCCGAACCGTGCTGGCGCACGCGCCGAGGGCGCATCCCGAGCGCTGCGTTCGTGCCGCAACTCCACTGCGCTCCAGGGGGGCTGCTCCCCTTTCTTCCTCCCCCAGCACCCACCCCCCAGAGCACGGCAGACGTTTGCACGGAGGGGGGTCTCCCCCGCGCTCCCTACCCGGGGGGTCAGTGTGCCTCGTAGCCCGCGGCGTGTCAGACCCGGCACAGCTCTAACAGGTGAGCCGGGTGCAAGCCTAAAACCCAGGTTTAGGTTTAGGGTTTGGCAGACCAAACCCTAAATGGTCTCTGCCGTGCACCCCAGGGCAGCTCACGCCGGTGGCCCGACGCCTTCTCCGAGGCTTTTCTAGCCCGTTACCCGCACAGAGGCGGGCGCCTCGGGCCGCTCCGCAGCGCCGCTGGCTGACCAGCACCCCTCTGAATTCACCCCCTCTGCTCTAAGTGCATTTGGGCCGCGTTAGCGGGGCTTCACTGCGAATCCAGCCTTACCTCTGGTAGAAGGTACAGCCTGAGGAGGATACTAACACCGGCACGCGTCGGTGCAGGAGTGACACGGCCCGCGGCTGGGCCCTGCAGCGCTTGCGGCCAAGGCCAGCGCTGGCTGAAATGAGAGCCGGCGCACGGAAAAGGGACACAGGCTTGAGATTTCCAGCAAGACGCCGACGCAGCCCCCTCGGGGGTCGCATCCCCCCCAGGCTGTAAGGGTTCCCCTTCATAATCCTCTTACATTCCAAGGGGAAAGGCACGCCTGACCCCCCTTAAAACACGGGCAAGGCTGGCACCGTGCTTCTGCGCGGCTGCGCTGTAACCGGAGAGCTGCCGCGCGGGAAGGGAAACGCCGCCCAAGCAGCGTGAAGGTGTCGCGCAGCCGCGCGTGAGCTGTTACTGGAGCGCGAATTACGTCAAGGCAGAACCCCCAGCTCCCCGTTACGGAGCCGACGGGGCAATTTCCACATGCAGCGGTCACCTGGCCTTCACGGAGACACCGAGACGCTGCCAAGCTGCTCTGGAGACAGAGCATACCTTCAGTGACGCTGGGCTGTCCTGAGCACAAATCACGCGTTACAGAATGGGAGAATAACTGAGGTTGGGAGCGGTGAGTGGAGGTCTCTGTTCCACCTCCCTGCGCAAAGCTGTGCTGAGCAGACCAGGGGCCTGGCCTGGCCACGCTCTGGCTGTCTCCAAGGACGAGGCCCCGCAGCCCCTCTAGACCCATCCCAGCGTTTGACCACCCTCACCGTGAGAACCCAGAACCC
This sequence comes from Phaethon aethereus, assembly GCF_964289735.1. Lineage (NCBI taxonomy): Eukaryota > Metazoa > Chordata > Aves > Phaethontiformes > Phaethontidae > Phaethon > Phaethon aethereus. The sequence continues at coordinate 85,249,956 of NC_138578.1, forward strand.
TAACACCGGCCGGGGCGTCCCGAGCTGCCGCTCGCGCCTGTTGCCCCACTCCCCGTCACGGCACGCCTTTGAGAAAGGCCCAGTGTCCGTGCCGTTTAAAGAAATCCCCAGCCCCACGCGAGGTCCCATCTTTTTTCGATTCTGTAAATAAGCGTGGGGGCTGTGCAGCAGAGCCCAGCCTCTTCCCAGGACCTGGCCTTTACAGCCCCAGTTCCCCTTGCAGCCGCCTGCCTGCGCGGCTGCCGAAGAGCAGGGCAGCCGCCCGAAGCCAGGGCGCTTCAGCCTTTACGTGGCGTAGCCCCGACAGCCACCCCCGGAGACGGCCCCGTGCTCTTCCCCAGCACCCGCTCAATCCCCCGGCGGCGGCCGCATAATCCCCCGGTGAGCTCCCACCGGGGAAAACTGATCCTGTATTCGCTGGTTCTTTCTGGGCCAGATCAGCTCCCTCGGCCAGAGAAACGCTGATGCCCGCGCAAGCGGTACCCGGGCAAACGGCCACGAGCAAGGGCAGGAGAAGGGGACGCGACCCCCCTCTTCCGGCAGTAGCACAGGGTAAAGCAGCCTCGCGACTAAGGCTTAAAAATCACAGAGCTGCACGATGCTGAGGAAGACGTTATGAAAAAAAATCCTACGCCATGTCAAACAGCATAGGAAAACCACACACATTTCTCCCCTGCTGCCTTCTCAACCCTGGACATACAGATGCCACCAATACTACCAAGAGAACAGTTTTTGCGTCCGTTAGATACACCCGTCACCAGAGTCCTGGTGGGGACATCCCTTCCTCCCACCAGGTGATGGCTTTTCCAGCCTTTCCCTCAATACCCAACCTCAGAGCGAGCTCTTTGTCCTCTCATGCTATTAATTCTTTGCCCTCATGCCCCAAATCTTTCACAAGCTCTAATTTTAACTAATTAATACAAAGCAGGATGGAAGTAATGAAAAACTATTTTAAAGATCAAAAATGGAATAACTATGCCGGTATAATTACTAGAAACACCCAAGTTTGGGAATTACCGGACCTCGGTAAGCAGTTTTTGTATCTGAAGGCAGGAGCGTTCCCAAAGCTGCTGGTCCCTCCGCTCGAGTTCATCCAGCACCCATGAGTGGAGCGGGCAGTGCTCAGGTCCTGCTCTGGATTTAACGCGGCCGAGCTCTCCCCTCACCGGCAGGTTCAAGCTCCAACTCAGAGCCGCGACCCCCAGCACGTTCGCCTGCCAAACTGCCCTGATGCCGCGTGATCCCACAGGGACCCGGGAAGGGAGAACCTGCTTCGGGAACAGAGCTAAGCTACGGCACTCGTCCCTTCGGAAGCATCTTGCCAGCCTTGGCGTGTTGGTCTCTGCGTTTGCCCTTGGCCGACTCCCCGCCGAGCCACGCACGCTCTGCTCCATCCCCCGGCCGCCTGGCTGCTCTGCTCCTGCCGCAGACCCAGCACAGCCTTTCGGGTTGTCACACGAGCCCGGCGCAGTGACCACCAGCAGCACCCATCAGAGGGCCTCTTGCTCCCCCCTTCCTCATCCTCCTCCTACCTGTAACGGTGCCAGGTTTTCTCTCCTCTTCCCCTGAGGAGCTACCACCCTCCGCACGGGCAGAGCCCACGGCTTACCTTGGCCACAGCTCACCTTTGTGGGCGAGGGAACCGCAGGTGCCACCGGAGAGGTCAGGGAGGGCGTTGGAATAACCGGGGCCACCAGCGGCGTCTGAGCAGGCGTGCTGGGCTCGCTGCTGCTCATCTCCCCACCGGAGGCAGAGGCAGAGCCCGAGGGCCCGGCTGTGCCGCTGGACGCTGCAGAACTGGGGGTCCGGGTGGGCTGCAAAACAGCGCGGTCAAGGGAGAAAGTCAGATGAGCACGTTTCAAGGGAGGCGACACTTCCACCACCGGCCCATCTCCCTGCGCTCTCCGACACCACACCAGCCACTGGGGTTATTTCCCCAGGCCAACCACTGTCTCCCAGACTCGCACTTCCAGCACAGAGGAAACCCAGAGGAAAATTTCGGAGATGCTTTAGGCTCTCACACACGGTCAGTACTTACGTGCTGGGATAGGGACAGAGGGGGGCTGGGACTGACTTCAGCAGTCAGTCCAGCTTCAGCAGGGGAGCTTCTCGAGTCAGGCACAACCCTCTGTTTTGGCAGAGGGCACGGGGACAGCAGGGACATCACTGCCTGGACGGGGTGCATCCCCAGCCTCGCTGTGCCCGGACCTGCAGCGTGCCGAGGACTGGCCAGTGCCGGCAGCAGAGGCTCCCCGGCAGCGTGAAGGCCGTGATCCTACGCTGCTCCGGGAAGAGTCTGGCTCAGCCAATATTCTCAGATAATCAGTTGTTGAAGGGAAAAGCAACATTTTATTACGCTGACATAGCTTAAAACACAAAAGAGATCTTTTTCAGAGCACGCAAGCCCTGCTTCAGGCCTGAGACAGGAGTCGTCCCTCTCCTCCCTCCTGCAGTAGCAGGGACAACAAAAGATTGCCTCTCCCCACAAACCATGCTGCGTTATTTCCTGGCACTGCCGCATCTACCTACGCTGCTGCTGCAGGTACAGACCCACCTCCTTGCTCTTCACAGAGGCCAGCTCACGCCCCGGGGTCCCGGGACACGAGGACAGACCCTGCCCATCAAGGGTGTCGGAGGGGATCAGAGCAGGGACTAACGAGGGTCCTCGGCAGTGTCTGCAGGGTGGAAACATGCTCCGAGGTTTCGGTGTTCCAGCTCCAGAGGATGAGACAGCAAAACCTCAAAGCACACTGAGATGGCAGCGGGGAAGGTTTTGCTCCTGTCGGTCCTCCACATCTGGAAACACGACAGGACACATCTGCTGCCAAGCATTTGCAGGAGTTTGAGGCAGGTGCTGCTGTGCCCACGCACGTGTGCCAGTGCCACCGGCAGCTTGCTGGGGACACGCTGCGGCAGGCGCCCGAGGCTGCGTCCTCTGCCTGCAACTACACCAGCTGTGGGGACGAAGCACCAAATTTTTGGGGAACAGAAGGAGAAAATGAAAGAGCAGCAAGAGTTCACCAGAGTCCGGGGAAAAACCAGTGGAGCTTGGAGGAACCAGAGCAGCAGGGAGCTGCTTCCCCCAGCTTACGAGGCCGTTAGTTGCTGGCTGGGAACCCAGCAGTGAGGCTGGCCACGTAACCCAGCCGACCAAGGGAAGCTGATGTCTGAAGGAACACACCAGGTCCACCAGAAGCCCCTGCTGGTCTCCTCACGGACCTGTATTTCTGGAGTGCTCACCTCCGTGGCATCTAACGCTGTGCAAATTAATTCCCTGACTTTTTATTTTACTCCTGGAGATTGGCTTTTCGGTGCGTTGCGGTTTCGCGACGCGCGTGGCTCACCCCAGGCTGGCCGGGCACACGCGTGGACACGGCCGAGGCAGGCGCAACATCCACGCCTGCACACCCGCCTGCAAAAGTGGCGGCAGGACGCAGAAACCAGGCGCCCACTTGCCACGCTGCAGTCGGATCTTCCGCCAACCCCCAGCTTATTTTAGGCAAACCTGCGCTAACTCGACTGCAATAGGTAAAACGCCCCGCGGATGGGCAGGCAGCTCAGCCTTCCCCTCCCAGGTGCGACCCCGAGCTCTCCCAGGGACGGTGCGAGCCCCTGCTTGGGAAGAGTCCCCGTGGCACCAAGCCACACGCGCTATCTCCAAAAAATACACAAAACAAGGATGTTGTTTTTGCTCTTGCTGCTTTAGGGATTAAAAACCCTTCACAGAGTGAGCCTTCAGCTTCTGTGGGCACACAGCAGCACCACCAGGGACACACCTGGTATGGTTCCCCCGCTCATCACACCTGAAGAGCTAGAAACCTTTGGAGACCCACCACTTGGCCTTGGCAGTCAGCATCAGGGAAGGTCCAAGGACGTACCTTCTTCCAGAAAAGACCAAAACGCAGCATGGCATCTCCTAGAGCCCTCCGCACAGCTACTGGACGACCTTCACTAATGGTCCCTATTGAAAATCCATTCCCAGCAGCCCCGGAAGGTCCAAGCCGCCAGAGACAGCGGCCTGCCAGCTGACTGTCTGATGCGGACACATCCGTGAGCCCAACCGAAACAGGGTGCAACGGCTTGAGAGGGGCTCTCAACGCTGCGGAGTGCCAGAGCAGCTGGTCAACACGGGCTCTGATCTCATACAGGGGTGTCTTCACCCCCATCTAATTCCTGCCCAGCATAGATGTGAGGCCAAAGGAGGAGGAGGAGGAGGTCACGTAGGACATCCGCTCACGGCTCCTCTCCAGCGCAGGTTGCAGAGAACAAGGACACCGTTCAAACGGAGGGCGATGGTACGTGATCCACCGAGAGCTCTCCAGGACTTGCCCTGGTAAAGGGTAAGCTCCCAGCTGGGATTGGAAACTGGCTTAAAATCCACACCAGCGGGCAAAAGCTGCTTACCTTGAGCTCACGTCTCTGCCTCACTGCACATGCATCACATGGACCCACAGGAAACCCTTTGCCGTGCCTCAAGCGTTTGGGGTGGAGACATTTTAGAGGAAATTTTAACCTACAGAAGGAGTGGTGGACTCTCCTCCTCACATTGTGCTCATACACTTGTCACACTTTTTTTCCCCCCATGAGCTCCCACCCCAGCCTGGGCTCTGGCCAAAATGACAGTGAGCACGGTATTTTTCGGAGGGAAAAGCTGGATGCCTGGCAGCCAGGGTCCCGGCTGCCCTGGGACCGAATGAATCTGCTGCTGCCCTGCAGTGAAAATAAAGCCCTCCCTGCGGTGTACCCCTTCCTAGAAAAGAAAAAAAAATAATTCACCAGTTACAAGCCATAACTTGGCTACTGCTGAGTTCTTTGAGGATTTATCTCCCTTGTTTGCTCCCCTCTAGCCGTGTGCCCCTTTGCAAGGCAAGTCCTGCTGCCTAGAGGCAGTCTCAAAACGTGAGCGCTTCCCTGTGCTGCAGTCGGCACAGTCCTGGCTGGCACCGCTTGGCTCTTCCTTCTCTCCCCCAACAGACACCCTCACGATCCCCCTGCAAAGCACCCCATGGAAGCCGGGCAACGGCAGTCGGTGAGGAGCCAGTGGTAACGTTAAGCGGGACACCGAGCAGCGTGCTCTGCCGGCCAGCCAGCCGGGGCATCGCTGCACCGCCTTCGCGCTCCGCTCCGCCAGATGAGCTCTGGCCAAGAGCACGAAGATTTCTACCGACATTTTGCCCAGGTAGGTTGTCCCCAGCGACTCAGACACGCTCCAGAGAGCGCATCGCTCTGCACGACGAGATGGAAGGACAAGAGGAAACGTTGGGGTTTGCGCTCATCGAGCTCCTATTTAACACGGAGGGGATGCTCGGTGCCCCCGACCGCAGCTGCTCACCTTGGGCCGCCGGGCCGTGGTCTGGAGGGCAACGGGAGCGGAAGGCGGAGGAGGAGAGACATTCATACAGGGACAGACAGGAGCAGAGATACAGACCGCAGCAGCGCAGCAGCAGATGCAGCAGAGAACAAGGTAAAGGAAACAAAAGACATCATGGCAATTAGTGCGCGAGGCATCAGGTGTACGAGCTCATTAACCCACGCGCCCAGGCCAGCTGCAGGTAGAACCCCGCTTAGCAGAGGAACAGAGCCCGGCGGCAGCTCAGCCTCCCAGCCCGGTTCCCTTGCCTGGACCAGAGACCCATCAGCGCCAGCCCCGCTTCGGCGAGGTGCGGGACCCCAGGGCCCGGGAGAAGGCCGACCGCCTGAACCCCGCGCCTGCAGCCCGGCCCCGGCTCCAGCAGACGCCGGGGGCAGACGCACCATGTACTTCTGGAGATCTCTCGCTCCAAGGCAAGGCCTGGGCTGCCCTCGGCCCGTGCGGAGCTGCTGAGCCGCTCAGGGTTCACCCGCTGTTGCTGGCAAGGCGCGGGTTTAACTCGACACCCCCCGAGAGGTCACTCGGTGTGAGGCTGAAAGGGTTTTATCTTTAAAAAACCCCACACGCTTTCCCCTCCCCTCACCCCTTTGGTTTTCTGAAGGGACCAGAGCGTCACCAAACCAGCCGCCCACCAAACCAGAGATGCTGGAGCCCCCGGGCTCTATTCCTCTTCAGGCATGAAACTCGCAGGGACAACACGGAGCTTCTCAAACGCTTCCGTAGTTTCTTTCTTTCGAGGCAGGACCCTCCACCCGCTAACGACACCCGCCGCCGGCACGTGCAGCGCAGCAGCAACACAACCGTCGCCAGCTCAGCGCTCTCGCGTCGGCGGGTGGGGAGGCCACCCCACGCATCCCCCCACGTCCCCGCCGTGCGCTTACACACCCGTTAACAAAGAGTCCGGCCACAACCGCTGCAAGAGCGGGCGAGAGCGAGGCGGGCAGCACTCTGCCGGCGGCAGCGCGCCCGGAGCTCCGGGCGCTGGCAGCCATCAGACCGGGCAGAGGGGAGCGCGGGCAGGGACGTCTGCTCTCCGGCTGTGGCTTTAAAACACCGGAGCACGTTTTAAAGCTTTTCACATTCTGCTCCATTTTTTATTCTATTGCCTAATCCACAGCTTAAAGTAACCAAGAACAGAAAAGATCAATAAAAACGCCGCCACGTGACACTCCCCAAGGCTGCAGTCATCAGCGAGGCATCCGATCGGGCAAAGCCCGTCAGCAGACGCTCCGGCCCCGCGAGCCAGAGGCAGGCGCGTCTCGGACCGCCGCAGCGCCGCACCTTCTCCCCGATATTCAGAAGTAGTGGTCCTATTCCCACCCAAGGCCTCGATAAGCCAGCTGAAAGGTCTTACGCCTTTTTTTTTTTTTTGTTAAATACAGATTACAACTGGACACGTCATCACTTCAAAATAGCCGATCACCTACTGTATTACTTAGGCTAAATCCTATGCCGCTCACTTCCAGCCTTTTCTAAAAGGCTGCACTCAACAGCAGGCCCATTTCAACACTCGGGGAAGATACCCATCTTCCATAACATCTTCTGCTTGGCAAAATTTTCCAGGAAAAGGTAACGGCAACAGTAAAAGCTTACAACCCTCAGATAAACACCAGGCTGACTTAGGAGCAGGAGTAGAAGTTCTTCAGGAGTACTCCAGCATTTATTTAGTCCTGCTAAATAAAGATTTCCTTGAGTGGCTCTAAAAATCTGAAAACCGCCCCGAAAAGCCCCTCCCTCAGGGGTTTTGCAAGCCAGGCGCGGGGAGACGCGTCCGCCCCTTGCCAAGCACGCGGCGCCCAAGGCGGCACGTGGCGGGGAGCTCGGCAGAGCCCCCGCCGCCGGGCACGGCGCTCCCAGCACCGAACGCGCCCCGGCGCGCGGCAGACAGGAGCAGCCACGGGCCGGGGCGGTTCACACCGGCAGCCGAGGCCCTGCAGTCGAAATACAGCCTAGTGCTGCCTGGGCGGGGGGAAATGCTCAGCAAGCGACCGCTGAACCCCTCCCCGCCGGGCTGCGGCGTGGGGAGAAGCTGAGCGCCCTCCCCAACTCGAACCATACCGAACCCCGAAAAAAGGGAGCAGCCTCCTGGCAACCTTCTCGAGGAGCTAGCCGCCCTCAGCGACAGAGATCCATCCTGGTTTCATGCCTCCTCCGGTGTAACGCGTAAGGCCGTTTTGGGGCCCCTCCATGTACCATCACGTGAGGACCACAAAAAGGTGAAGCGTCAGCTCCGAGAGGCCCCGGGTGAGCGGCTCCGCGGCGCGGGGGGCAGAGCAAGGCTCTGCTGCTCTCCGGCAGGGCCGTCTCCGCGGGTCTCCCGCTCCGCTCCATGAGGCGCTCCCAAGGGCTGGCAGAAGGGCGGCTGGACCGGCACGCCGGCTTCTCCCCTTCTAGCCGCTAGCGTACGGCCTCCGGCTGGCGAGCAGCAGGGCTCCACCGACAAAGCTCTTCCCAGCTGCAGGAGCATCCGGGAGCCCTGCTCGGGAGCTGGGAGCAGACGCTCTGACTTCTGCCAGGCTCCAGACTACGCAGCAGCTTAACAGAAAAACTTTGGGCCGCCCTGGATCCCGGGATGCTCTGCACCACCCAGCTGTGGCTATGAATATTTTATCTGGCAGTTCCGAACTCTGCTGCATGATGTTGTTGCATAAATATTTGATGCCGTTATACAACCTTTGTTCCCTTGGCAGGTCCTGCACTCAGGAGCGAGGAGAGAGCACTTGGGGCTCCGAACAGACTCACTCAGATACCAACTTTGCTTCTAGCAGCAAGAAATCTGGCAAAACTCCTCCTGGCTGCCAACAACTGCCTGCGGTGCAGCCGGCGTCGCCCGTCTCGAACGTGGGGCCGCAGATGGCAAGTCCTGCACGTCCCTTCCAGCTCGGTCCCGCGCCGAGCGCGAGAGTCTCCACCCAGACCCAGCCAGGAGCACCAAACGTCGGCACCGCCGTGAGCACGGACGAGCATACTGGTACTAATGTCACCTCACGCCAGGCAGGACCGGTGCTGTATTGCTGAACGCTTCTGCCGGACAAAGTCTGAGGGCTTCTGATGCAGAAAAGCAGAACTTCTCAGCCTGCAACTGCTGCTGCAGAGATTCCCCGCGTAGTTCCCGCGAGGTTTTCCAGCGGCGGGCGGAAGGGGCCGGCGTGCAGGTCCTGAGCGGGGCTGGCAGCTGCCGCCCGGGCATTAACGGAGCAAGGGCCGCAGCGCAGCGCTCCCACCGCAGCGGGCAGGGTGCCGTCCCGCTCACCGTCGGGGAGCTCGGCCTCTCGGGGGAATCAAGCCTTCTCCAGACAAAACCTGTTGGCATTAACGCTGTCTCTACCCCCGCGGCACTCCACCGGCGGAAGGACAAGCTCCCTCGGGGTGTTTTCCCCGGGGCGATGTTCCCGGCACTACTGCTGGGTGTACGCTAGGCAAAATTTTGCGTTTTAAACAAAGCGGCAGCACCTTGCGCGCGCGCTCTCTCACAGGCGCGATCCCGTACGGACCCGGCACGTGCGAGGGAACCAACAACGGGAAAAGCAGGATTAAATCAAGCGGCAGACGGATTTGTCAAACTCCCCGCCAGACCGGGTGCTGAGCACCGGGCTGGCCCCCGTGCTCCACCCTTCTTCTGGAGGCAGAGGAAAATCAGTATTCGTAAAACTTTTCACTCGGAAGTGGATTAAACAGGAGCTCTTAAAGTCATCACCACGTAACAGAGTATTTCGCCGTATTTGGTGAGCTCAAGGAACCACATACATAAATCAAGAACGTTTACCGTAACGTTAATAAAACAGGAAAGTCTTCTCGCTGACGCAGCATGGCCAGCTGAAGTTGCACGTTTGTGCCTTTGGTTATTTTTATTTTCACTTCTTTGCGATCAGGCAGAAATTCTCAGGATTTATCTTTACGCTGAACAGTGACATCCTGGTTATGCTAAAAATAAACATATAGGACACTACCAGAGCACAAACCAGAGTCCGTGCCGTAACCCGCAGAAACGACAGCTTGACAGGGAATCCAGATACCACAAACCTTTGGAAACGCTAAAAGCAGGCAGAACCCAGCAGCACGGCCGGAAAAACCTGATTATTAACATGCAACTTCCACAAGGCAAGCGCCAGCACCTCCGGCCGCAGGGGAGCCGCCGGGGCCCAGCCGAGCTGCAGAGATGCTGCATGCAACACAGGCACAGGCAGCTGACACGGAGAAACGACTTGAACGGAAACTTGAAAGGAAAAGCCAGACATTAAATGCTGCTGCTTTCCCGTCCAGCAACGCCCCCCCCATCTGTCCACAGGCACCTGAAACAGTCAAACTCGCAATTAAAGCTCAGCAGCACTAACGTACAAAAAAAGGAAGGAAAAAGAGCAAAATAAGGTACGTTCAGAAGCAGCGTTAGCAATGACGGTGTGGATACAGCAGCAGATTGTACCTTCCGTGTTGCCGGGGCCTGCCTCATCATTGCAGAAAAGACAGACGAGCGAGAGAGAGAGAAAGGGAGACAGGGAGGCAGAGAGAGACTGTTAGCACGCTCGGTCACAACAATGCGGCTCCCGGCGGCTCTGTCTCGGGAGCACGGGCTGCCCGGCAGCGCTTGCAAATGGCTGCGGCGTCCCTCTAGCCGCTCGCCATCCGCCCTGCTAATCCAGCAAATGCCTCTCCCGAAGCGCCGGCTGCTACGGACGCGGCTGCTCAGCGGGGCTGTGGTGCGCCGGGGCCGCGGGGGCCCATGCCAGCCGCCGGAGCCGCGGCCGCTCGTCCTCTCCCCGCTGGTGTCTCCAACCACCGCCCCGGCGGCTCATTACATCACCGCCGGTGGGTCTCTCCTCCCCGCGCCGCGCGCCGGGGATGCTGCGCCGAGCCGGTGGCAGCAGGCGATGCTCCTCTCGGGCGAGGGGTCCTCAGTAGCTTAGCAACGCCCCGGCTCGGCCGCCGCGCCGGCGGGTCCAACCGGCTCCGTCCCTCCGCTCGGCACCCGCGCGTGCACGCGGCGCCCCACAAACCTCTCCTGCCCGCAGCCCAGCCCGCCCCGTGGCTACGCGCCACCGTGGCCACGCCGGCCCGAGGGGCGGCTGGGACCTTGCGAGCAAATCCCCTGAGCCCGGACAGATGGACGGAGCTAAGCCCCGACAGACGGACAGATGTCTACACGGAGCCGCTTCCATCTCGCGGCGCTGCCGTTCACCACCCAGCCCGACTCCCACCCTCGCAGCCGCGCGGCTCAGCCCCAGCCACGCGCCTCCTGCCACCGAGGAGCTCGGTGCACCCCTGCATGGCCAAGGACGCCGGCGCAACCTCCGCGGCAGGACCGGCCTTGGAGACCCCCTGCCCTAAAAAAGCCCCCGCGGGCGAGCACTAGCACCCGGCGCAGCGCCCGGTGCGTCAGCCACGTCTGAGCCTGACTACGCTGCCGAGCGCAGACCCTGAATTCCTGCTCGGCATCCTTTCCGTCCCTGGACCAACGCGCCGTCAGGACTGTAACGCAGGGTCTACGCGCCAAAGCAACCGGTACCAGAGCAAGAGCTCACCGCAAACTCCTTACGAACCCGGCTGGAGAGCCCAGCCCTTCAGATACCAATTCCTTATTCCACACACATCTTTTATTCTGTGCATTGTACGTGTGTGAACATGGACCTCCTTTTCCAACACTGACAGCTCCCATTTCAATTCCTTTCTCTTCCGATGCCTCCACACTAAGGTGGCAGGAGGGAGCGGGGCGCGGGCTGACCCGGGCTCGCCCGCAGCGGCAACCGTCCTTCTTAAACCGCATGGGAACACGCAGGCGTCTACACACAAAGCGCACTTTTAGGACCAGTAGTTACGGACACTCGGTGCAACACTTGCAGTCTCTTGGAAAAAGTCCTTAAAGGCAACTTTCACCAGCCCGGTAACGTTTCCCGGAGACTCGAGGCAGTCCCGCGGTTTGCCGCGCCGCAGTCTGCGCCCAACTGCAAGGGCCGCTATCTGCAGCGGGTTTGATTTCTGAGTAACTTCTGGATTGGGAAAACAAACATCCGCGGGGCCTTGCACAGATGTTCTCCCTGGACTGAGGTTTTGAAAGTCGAGAGCATTAAAATACAGAGAGATATATGTATATATGTGCATGTAAATATATATTCTAAAAATCAAAATCTGTGCTTTTATGAGACCTCTAGGAAAGTCTTCTAGAAAAACAAAAGCCACCCCCTCCCAGGGCCCGATAATTTTCTCCAGAGACTGAGGATGGGAAGTTTCAGACTAAAGCGGCATTTGGGACAGAGACGCCGGGGTCCATCAGAAAGAGCTAAAGAAGAAAACTGCATCCCTAAGGGGGCCGTGCGCGCGCTCCAGGGTCTCCGTGGGAGGGGGGACCGGTGCCGAGCAGACCCGAATGGACCCGCGCGGCTCCAGGGGGGCGTCCGGGGGGACACGGCCTCTGCGCCTCCTCCTCGGCCCCGCCGCTGCACCCACCCAAGGGAGACGGCGGGCACCCGTCCTCCCCCGGGCACCCCGGCACAGCCGCGTCCCTCGCTGCCGCGGGACCCCCGCCGCGAACACCCCACGGCCGCGGCTCCCACGGGCACCGGCCCGCGGCTCAAAGGCCGCCTCCTGCACAAGGCGTCGCCGGCGCGGGGGCCCGCTGCACCTCCAACCCCAGCAGCACCCGGGCGAGGAGGGAAGGGGGCGGCCGCCGCACCCCGCGCCTGGAGCGGTGGCATCGCCCTCCTCAACGCGCCAGAGCGACGGATGGGCTCAAGCTCGGCCCCACGGCCCTGGCACGCCGCAGGGAGCCTCCAGGATGGCTCTACGAGAGATGAAAAACACTCACCCTGCCCGAGGCAGCAAACTAGAGACTAAGTGAAGGTTCGGTGGCCTTGTAATTACATCTGAGGGACAGATACGAGCAAAGGGGAAAGCGATTTAAGCTAAGGGGCGAGTTGGTGTGCGAACCACAGGTAATAACTGACCGGGAGTAATTAGGCTGGGAATTAGGAGATTTCTTAACAGCAGAATGAGACAGCTTGAAGACAGCCTCCCAAGAGCAGCCGTGGGGACAGGACGCCCCAGGTTCAGGCACCCGCTGACGAGGGGCTGCGGCATGGTGTTTGGGAGGAGGGCAAGCAGACCACGGCTCCCTTCCGATTTTTCTGCCCTTTCCCTCCAGCCAAAGTTCAAAAATCAGGAACACTTTGAAAGAGACTCAAGGGACGCTTCAGATAGCCCCAAATTCGGTAATTAATTATACACGTGGAATTTCCTACCCTATAAGGCTCATACCTGAAACATGCAGATCTGGGTTTTAATCTGTTTGATGCACTAAAAACTCTCAAAGCGCTTTTGCTCTGCAAGCGGTTTCAGTATTTGTCTGTAAAAACGGCACAACCAAACTGTACTCTCGCTGCTTTCCAAAATCCACCCTTCTGGGTCCTCCAGCACCACCGCAAGTGGGCTGCGACTGCGCTACAGAAACACGGGCTGGCACGGACTTTAACTGGAAGTCTGCAAAATGTCACGCCAGTTCACCAAATCCCACCCCAGGAGCCGGCTATCGTCTGTTTGCCCGGAATATCTCCATCGCTGCTGCTCCGAACCGCTGCGAAGACTGACTGAGGCGGCCGTCGGCAGCGGCAGCACATGCCGCGCGGCCGGGAGCCGATTCACACACGCATCAGCCCACGTCCTCGTTTTATTACCAGACTCGATCCAAAGTCCTTGGGGTAACTGGAAAGCGCTCAGCGTGCCGACTTCAGGTTACGCGCTCCGATCAATCGCCTAAAGAGGACAGCAGAGTCTGGGTTTCACTACACATTAAAACTGATCAGTGCCGGCTGGAGACGGGCGGCACGCCAACACCCCCAGACCCCCCAGCACGGCCCGAAAGCCTTCGGGCCCAATGGGACAGAAGCTGCCGGCTGCTCCGCTCAAGGGGGGAAAGCTGGATTTTTAAGTGGTTTTAACTAAGTTTTAACTAGTGAAGTCCTTCCAGAGCCTTAAGTATCATTTAACTGGCAGATCAAACAGCACGTGGTTGGGTGCCAAACACAGAACAAGGGTGCAGCTCGTGAGGTTTTCCCACAGGGTACAACATTATGCCACTGGATTAAATGTGGATATCCCACAAAAAGAGTGAGAAAGATAATCAATGTGGGAAAGCAAGGTATGTCATCTTATTCTAATACTTCAAATACTTTCTCTACCAGCAGCTGATACCGATCACCGGTATCTTCAACGATGCATCCACTCTTGATCTATGACCTGACGTCAGACCCTCTCGAATTACTGGCCCCAGGACCCGAGCTGCCCACATTTTATAGTCAATAAATCACGGAAAGCCTGGCCCCTCCGAGTTGCTTCCAGCTGTGGTAACACTGACCTCTCGTACTTCCTATGCACGACAGGCTAAAAAAATGATGGTCCTCAAGCAAATGCCTCTGATCCCACAGCAGTTTGTTAAAACAAGCCAGATAATGTTCTCGTGAGCTGAGAGATGGCTAAATACTCAGATCGAGAGCCAAAAGCAAGTGCTCAGGCAAGCTCTCAGGAGCTGAAGTGCTGAGACAAACCAGCAGATTTCGGGAGTTAACCAAGAGAAGCGGTTCCAGGAGTCGCTGCAGGTTCAGCGACGGGCAGCTGGGACATGCCCCGTGCCCCACATGGGGACGGGAGCCAGATGTTTCTGCCCGTGTCAAGCAACGGGCAACTAAAAGCCAGGAAGAAAGAGGCGCAGGCTGTGCCAAAGGCAGCGCTGAGCCCCAGACCCGGCGGGGGACCCTCCTCCCAGGAGCCTGCAGCCATGTCCGAGTGGGAACCCTCCAGCAGCGGAACCCCCCCGGCCGCACGGAGCGAGCCCCGTGCAGACGTCCAGAGAAGAGGGGCTGAGAGTGCCCAGGCAGCCGTGGTGGGGGTACTACGCGCCCTCGTAGGCAAACAGACGCTGCTCCCATTTGCAAAGTTCATTAAGAACAGAATTACATTTACCCAGATAGCTGTACGTACCAAGTTAGCCTAGTTTTTACGACGCTATCTTCCACGTAAGCCTGGATTAAAATCACTCCTTTTCGAGCAATTAGCAATTTTCTGTTGTTCAAAGGAAAATGGCACCGGGCAATCCCAAAGGACACTGCTGCCGCAGGCTTGCCGAGGCCTCCCCGGGGGATTTAAAGACACGTTCTGCTTTCCACACACCACAGCACACCAGGGGCATCCTGCGGCACAGCCCTGCTCCCCAAGGCAACGCCGACTCTGCCATGTGCCGCCTGCCTCCGGGCAGGGCCGACAGCTCGTGCAGACGCACTGCCGCGACTTTCACGCTGGCAAACACAAACCGAACCCGGAGCCCAACTGGATTTGTCCTTGCAAATCAGACCTCGACGTTACAAGGCTTTGACCACAGGCCACGTGAGAAAAATCAATGAATACGCCATGAAGCGTCGAGCTGGCAGAGGCTGTGCGCTGGGTACGGGCAAGGGCGGCTCGGGCGGCACAGCCACCCCCTCACACCATGCCCGAGCACTCACTTTGTCACCGGTCCAAGCACAGACTGTCCTCGGTCCCAGTGGTGCTTCCCATCTACCTCTGCCAAGAGTTTTTCCTATAACCAATCCTTGAGTGCCCAGGGAAGTTACAGACACTCACCAATCCGCGGCACGAGGCAGAGCGCGTGGGGCTCGAGCTCTCCGCTCCCGCGCGGCCATGGTCGCCCCTCTCTTGCTTTGCCCTTGGGTTTTGGCTCTCAGCTCCGTTCCCAGTTTGCAGTTGCCAAACCTGTTGCTGGTGAGTACACCTGAGCCTGGCACACTGTTCCGCAAGACACCTGCTGCTGTGGCGGTCGTGTGCGAGGATCTGCTCGCCATCGGCTTTGACTCTGCTCCTTAGGGATCTCAGAGCTCTCCTGGGGGAACTGTATTGGCCCCTGACCACTCCCACACTTGGGCTGCCTGCTGTGCTGAGTTCACAGAGTCACAGAGTCACTAAGGCTGGAAAAGACCTTTAAGATCACCAAGTCCAACCATCAACCCAACACCCCCACGCCCATTAAACCATGTCCCAAAGTGCCACGTCCACACGTTTTTTGAACACCTCCAGGGATGGTGACTCCACCACCGCCCTGGGCAGCCTGTGCCGGTGCTTGACCACTCTCTCGGTGAAGAAATCTCTCCTAATACCCAGCCTAAACCTCCCCTGGCGCAACTCGAGGCCGTTTCCTCTCGTCCTGTCGCTGGTTACTGGGGAGAAGAGACCAACCCCCACCTCACCACAACCTCCTTTCAGGCAGTTGCAGAGAGCGATGAGGGCTCCCCTCAGCCTCCTCTTCTCCAGACTGAACACCCCAGTTCCCTCAGCCGCTCCTCATCAGACTTGTGCTCCAGCCCCCTCCCCAGCTCCGTCGCCCTTCTCTGGACACGCTCCAGCACCTCAACGTCCTTCTTGGCGTGAGGGGCCCAACGCTGAACACAGGATTCGAGGTGCGGCCTCACCAGTGCCCAGTCCAGGGGCACGATCCCTGCCTGGCTCCTGCTGGCCACACCAGTGCTGGTACAGGCCAGGACGCTGTTGGCCTTCTTGGCCACCTGGGCACACTGCCGGCTCATGTCCAGCCAGCACCCCACAAGTGGGGTCACACTTTCCCAGTAATGCTCCCAGCCTGTTGGAACGAGGGTGGCCCACCAGCCCCGTCACCGGTCAGCTCCCTCCTCCTTGGCTTTGATAATGATCCTTCAGGGCTAACGCAGAAAGAGCTTATGCTAGGTCAGCAGAGTCAGCCCCGTCGCTCCACAAAGGACTGAACTGTCAAACAGGATGGTACTGCGTCCACAGCAACGATTCTGGGATAAAACAAACAGATTGCGTGTCCAAACCTAACCGCCTTTTGGTTCCTCATAACTGGCTACGGCTCTTACGCAGAGCCCCTGTAGAAGGTGAGAGGTAGCAAACAAATCTGAACACCTCCAAGAGCGGAGGTCCGGATGCCACCAGCATCCCCTCTGCCCCCCCAGCTCTTCCACCGGCTGCAGAGGGGCAGACGGTGTTAGCAGGGCAAGGGTTTCCAAGGGGCGTTTTTCAAAGCTCTAATTGCACACGTTAACGAAGCACCACTGGGTTTCATTAGCCTGCACATATCACACTAAAGCCCCAAAGTTTTGGATCAAGAGGTGATTTATAGAGAGAACAGCTTTTAAGTTCTCCGAAGGCATTCAAAAGCTCCAGCAGAAACCCTCCCCGGCTGCGGGCCGGCCCCGAGGACGGAGGCTTTCCTGCACCGTGCAACTTCCGCCGTCACCCGAACAAAAGCAACCTCGATGCGCGGCCGTAAGCCCCTTAGCGAACAAAGCGCCGTATATATTGCTGAAGGAGTCACATGAGAGCTTACTCAGCCTTAACATTCCGTTAAGAGAATTAGGGATATTGCAGCAAGGGGGCAGGGCAGTAGCTGCTCTAATGAACCAACCCCTCTCCTAATGCACGTCTCCGTTTTCTAGATCTAGAATATAGAAATTCTTTCCACATCCAAGATTCAATAAGCATCAACACGGGGCTGGCCACATCTTCCGGAGCTGCCCTCTTAAGCAGCAGGAGCAGATGAGAAAATGCAGTTTCACAAGGGCAAAAACTGGTATCGGATGCTTTAGAGCTGTCCTTTAAACCCCGCCCCGTGATATGTAGGAGAAGTTATTTATCTTAAAGCCACGCAAAGTAACACGGAGCTTTTAGCACCGACACAGACAAGAAGGTTGCCGAACCGTGTCTCGGTTTGGAGCGGGAGCAGCCTGCGACGCCGCCGGGGTTAACGCCGGCTCATTTACGTGGCACCACCAGCTTGCGGCGCCAGACGCTGCTCGGCTCACAGCTCCCGAGGGTCGCTGGCCCTTCCCGCGGTTAACAGCGAAACAACCACGATTCTGCAGCACCAGCCTTGCCGCAAGATCCCGTCAACGTCCCTTAGAGACACGAAGAACAGCCACGACGGCTTGTCGGCTGGCCAGGAGGAATACTGGCCATGTAAAAATCAGTGCACGGGTTCATCCAGACCCTTTTGTAGGACGTGTTGTCGGCAGTTCAGATGCGAGGCACGTTTTATGAGATAATGGGATTACTCTTTACTTTAAAGGATTAACAGGGCTTGCGTTGGCCCCTCTTCTTTAAAAAGAAGCCTTCTGGAAGCAGATCGCTGCGTGCCCTCATCAGGCTGAAACAGGCCATCTGCTCGCCGCACGGAGACGGCGCCGCTGAGCCCGGCTAATGACCGGGCACGGCGACGAACGGGAGAGCAAAAATCAGAGCAAGATCAAGTGCCCAGCGGAGAGGGAGATGAAGCCATGCTTGTTACTGAGCTCGAAACAAAACCCTTAAGATCCAGCTCCGCCACACAGAATGCCAGCTGGGATGATGAAAGGAACGGGAATGTTACCGGAGCTGGAACAAAGCCAATCCAGGCAAGGGGAGGGGACGGGGACGACAAAAAAACCCAAAACCCAGGCATCAAGCTGGCTTTAGCTCCTGCTGTCACAGGATAGGTGACCTGCGGGCAGAGACTTACCGTCACGGGCACACAGCCCGGGCGTACGTACGGGGACGGTGCCGGACGCGTGTTCCCGCTCCGGAGAAGGGCTCACTGCAAACACAACCAACAGACCCTGCGGGACCAGCCCCCTCCCATCCGCCACCAGCTAAGAACTCGCGCCCTGCGTCACCTGGGACCCTCCATGCTCAGTGTCCCGGCGGGTCCCCAGATACAACCGGGCGCCCCAGCTGAGCCCGCGCCGCCCGCGAGCTGCGGGCGCGTCTGTGGGGCCCGACCCCCTCCAGCCGCAGCGCTGCACAACTCGACCGTCGCTGCACGGACGGGGCAGGACGCCGCTGCCCGGGGGGACCGTACGTGCCCGTACGGGACGGCGGGGGCCGAGGCAGGCAGCTGGCACCGCCACGTTAGACGGACAAGGCGGGACTAGACTAGATAGAGTGGGCAGATGGGACACGACCCGTCGATGCGGCTCGTTCAGACACTGGCATCCCACCCCCGACGTCCCCACCAGCAAGGCAGAGCTCACGGGGCAGCAGCCACGAAACAGGGAATCCAGCGGCGCGTTTCAGGCGGAAGCTGGCTCTCCACCATCCTCGCGCCGGCCCGTGTGTTAACACGGACCAGCTGAAGAGGCCTCCGGGCCCCAGAGCCGCAGGACCCCGGGGCTGAGCTGCACAACCAAACAGGCGCCGCGGTGCCAGCCGGAGCCACCACACCGGGGCCGAGGCTGGCAGCCTGCACCACGACGGCAGCCGTGGCACGCGTGGGATGCCCGGGAACGACAGCCGAGGAACGCTCCGCTCCGGCCGCTCTCCCAGGCTCCAAACACCCGCAGCTCAAGGGCTCCCGGAGCCGAATGTAATTCATGTGCACTTTGTATTTCTTAAGATTTAACTTTAGAGAACCTGTCCAGCCTTTCTCTGCATCCCTGAAAATACCATCCCCAGCATCCCGGGGCAAGAGCGGCACAGCTTCGTCACACACGGGTGACGAGCTGCCCGCTCTCAGCCTGGGGAAGCGGCTCCCACCGCAGCCCTGGCCAGCGGACCCGGCCCCTCCGTCGCACCGAAGGACGACGCTGTGCGAGCCGGTGTAATCCCAGGCACTTCAGCTAGAGAGGAGACAGGGCTGCCGACCGCACGGTCAGCGAAGCGTTGACCCAGGTAGCACTGAGCAGGTAAAGGAGCACACAACCCATTTCACTCCGAAGGTTAGCAGAGAAACACACTCTTACTGCTTTTTCAACAGGCTTTTGGTGTGCTTCCCACCCCACCAGTGTACCAGCAGCCCGGCACCGCCACGGTCCCTCCGATGGGGGCTGCCAGCCCCGGCAATAGCACGGACCACGCAACCAACAGCAAAGGCCAAAACAGCCACGACCTCAGCGGCGAGAGGCCCTGCCCCACCGCTCGCGACGAGCTCAAAGACAGTAGCAAAACCAAGGCAAATGGGGGGGACGGTAGCTGGGAGGATAAGGACCATCTGGCACAGAAAAGCAGCAAGCAGCAGCTTTTAATATGATTAAAGTCTATGTTTAACATGCAAAGCGCTACCTTAATCTCATGAATAAGGATTGATCTGCTAATCATGTTAGATATTTTGTGATCATACTAACTGGACTGCAATTTTCACGCGCTTGTGGCGAGGTCAAGAGCTGTAAAGAAGGGGGTGTGGAGAGCTGACAAGTTTATTAAAGGCCGAAAAAGTTAAATTTTGAGGTGACATCAGCAAAAACGTGACACGGGTCTGTCCCTCTGAGAAGAGCTGCGATGTACGTGCCCAAGCGCGTCTCCACGCATCGCGAGTCAGGGAGGGCTTTCTGGACAGCCGTTAGCGTACAACCGCTCCTCCTAAAAGCGATAAAAGCTAAAGCTAAAGCTCTGAGCAGATGGCAGCGTACGTACGACAACCTGCAAGTGACCTGGAAAGCCTGGAAACCACGGGCAGTGGGACGGGAGAGCAAAGGAACAAACAGTTCAAAGCTAGAAGTTCTGCCCACCCGCGTAACAGCCACGACACGCAGCCGGGTGCAAGTCCGAGCCGCGCGCGGAGCAGCCGCGCCGAGAGCTCGCGGGACCGAGACGCGGGGCAGATGCACACGCGCCCGTAAAGCCTCAGCGACACGCGGAGACCCGGGACCAGAGGGGTCGTGGAGGGGCTCAGGAGAGAGGGGCCACCCGGCAATGGCTGTTCCCAGCCGTCCCTCTACGGCATCTCGGCAGCTTCTCCTTACGCTTCTGCGCTGCTCCTCGCCTGCAGACTTTCCACGAAAGCATGCTGCCATTTGCGTCATCCTTCCACCCAAAAATGGAACTGAAAGCGGCTGGAAACAAGAGATGCGTCGAGGATACCACCGACTGGCATCGCGTGCGCCAAGGACTCAGCAGGTACCCTATCGCTTTCTCTCTAGCACTCGTACTGTGCCTGTTCCCAGCCTCGAGTGGCCCGATTTGCTTTTCTCTTGGCAAGACTTCCATGCCAAAAAAATATTCCCCAAACAGCCTACAGGAAATGATGATTCTTTGCCAAGACCCTTGTAGTTTTCGTTCATTTTGGCAATAAGCAATACAAAAGATTTCTGGCTTCGGTAAGTTATAAACAAGCCGGTTGTGGGGTGTTCTTACCTTGGGAGAAGCATGGGAAGCCGCAGCCCAAGGGGAGGACAAGTACCATGGATATATTTCTCAGCAGCACGGTATCTTTTGCCAAACTCTTGGGGTTTGTTCTTTCGCTACAGCAGCTCCCTGTTTTACCACTGCTCAGCTACAGATTAAAACTGCTCATGAGAAAATTCGTTACGTAGCATTACCTTGTGCCGCTTAGAAAACTGCTATACACTGGTCAGTAACGGGTCACGTAACAGCCCCGTGATAACACACCTGGTTACCAAAACAAATCTAGAATTTTAAATGTTTCCATGACAGCAAGCGAGCGTGAGGGAGCACTGCTTATGCTTCCCACGGCACGTAAAGCCCTTGGCGCGTAGCCGGTGCTTCCAACACCCGCAGGTCGGGGAACATACGCTAGATTAAAACATTAGTTACGGGAAGGAGAAGGTAGAAGGCAGCGAAAGCCGAGCTGGGGTGCGAGTCAGTCCTTCAGGTGAAAGCAGCAATGCGTGGGCTGGCTCTCCGGCATCCAAGACTTACAGTCAGCTGACGTAAAAACTCGGCGCAGACGTGTTGGGAGCGATGCTGGGCACAGCCCGCAGGTAACACGGTAACCGGCACCCTGCGCTGACTCGGAAACCCGGCTGCGGTTAACTGCAACAGCGGAAAATCTCACAATTGAGCCTAAAGCAAAAAGCTGGGCTGCCAGCCTCCGTGCCTCCCTCGAGCGGCGGCAGGGCAGCCGTACCGCAACGCCAGCTCTCCCCACGGCGCCGCGGCCTGGCTCAGAAGCAATCGCTTTTGCTTTACCTCCCATCCTGTGAGCAAGCGGGGGCCGGCGAGGGGGAGCACATGCAATGGGCAAACATGCAACGGTACGATGGAGGCACAGCAGCAATGGGTGACAATGAACTGGGATGCACTGGAGGGCCCTTCATGCGGCCAGGAGGATCGGTAACACACAGATTAATTGTCAAAAAAGCACCACCTTTTTAGGTTTCACTCCACGCTGCATGAGGAGGGAATAAAAAGGTACAAAGTTAGAGCTCGCATCGCATCGACAGTGGTGATATGTTCTTCGCAGAAGAGAACGTTTCTCAAAGTCGTCACTGGGCTGCAAAAATAAGTACCAGCAGAACGGAAAATACATTCAGGCAGATTTAAACAAATATAAGAAGGCTTAACTGAGGAAAACAGACAACAGGGCTCGTTTTCAACCCTCCGATTTACGAACTTTACTCCAGTATCATTGATCCACCTTCCACTCCTCCAGCACAAAATCTTTTGAGGTGCCAGGACGTATTGGAAGGAAAATAAATGCACTTAATGGCAGCCATCAGCCCTTGCAAAGAAGAGTTAACCAACGTGCTTAGCTGACTGAAACTTGGAATCCCTGGGGAGGAGGGATCCCACGCCACATCCAGCTCTCGCAAACACCGCTCACTTCCCACGCTGACGCGCCTTGCATCAGATATTGCGACGGGAAGAAGATGCTGTATCCAACTATTTTTTTTTTTCCACACTTTTTGTGGGCACGCTTCCACCACGCCTCAGGCCACAAGTACTGCCCACGACTTACAGTAACATATTCGGTTCTTAAAATGCGATTCTTGATGACACCAAGGCAAAGCCCCGCATCAGCCGCTGCCCTAAGGATGTTGTTTCACGGCAGCAGGGAGTTCATACAATCGTGCTGGGAGGAAACTGCATTTCACCCAATTCATGCCAGAAATCTCCTCCAGTTTCTTGCCACTCAGGGCCCCTCTAACTGTGGGACAGAAGCTCTTTTCCCGTTCTCAGAAGCGCCAATGCCACAGCCCGGTGCAGCAGAGAGGAGAGCTGCTCGGGTCCAGCCTCGAAGGGGTCGGGGTTTTGGTGCCAGGCCCTCAGCCCGTTGCTCTGAGACGTGCTGGCTACACTGCGGCACCCTTGAAGTCTTATGGAGATGAGCCGGGGGTGCCTGAGGCAACGGGAGCCAACGGGGAAACACCAGCAAAAGACCTCAGAGGAATTAAGGGGTCTTCCCCTAAGAGGGTGACGCGGCTGCCGGCCCAGCTGAAGTGCCTCTACACCGATGCGCGCAGCGTGGGCAACGAACAGGAGGAGCTGGAAGCCACCGCGCTGCTGGAAAGCGACAACCTGGTCGCCATTCCTGAAACCTGGTGGGAGGGATCCCATGACTGGAGTGTGGCTACCGATGGCTACAGGCCGTTCAGAAGGGCCAGGTGAGGAAGGAAGGGCGGAGGTGTTGCCCTCTGTGTCAAGACATGGACAGAGATGGAAGAGCGGTCTCTGAGGAACGGCCACGAGAAGGTTGAAAGCTCATGGGTGAGAATCAGGGATGGAGGCAACAAAGGGAACCTTGTGGCTGGTGTCCACTACAGGCGCCAGCCAAGGGGATCCTCTTGATGAAGCTTCTCACTCCAGCTGCAGGAGGCTTCGCGCTCGCAGGCTCTCGTCCTTCCGGGGGACTTCAACCACCTCAACATCTGCTGGAAAAGCAGCACGGCGAGCGGTGGGCAATCCAGGAGCTCCTGGGGTGCTTGGAGGAGAACTGCCTGTGCCAGATGACAGACAGCCCTACCAGAGGGGATGCCGTACTGGACCTGCTGGTCACCAACGCGCATGAGCTAACTGGTGACGTCAAGACTGGAAGCAGCCTGGGCTGCACTGATCATGGTCTGGAGGAGTTCACAGTCCTGAGAGACACGGGGCAGGCGAAGAGTAAAGTCAGGACCCGGAATTTTAGGAAAGCCAACTCCCAGCTCTTCAGGGAGTTGGTCAATAGGAAACTGCCCTCGGGGACGAGGGAGCAGAACGGAGCTGGCGGATCTTTAAGGACGTTTTCCATAGAGCGCAGGAGCTCTCGATCCCCAGGTGTGAGAAATCGGGAAAGGGAGGCGAGAGGCCGGCACGGCTGAGTGGAGACCTGCTGGGCGAACCTCAGGGCACGAAGGGAGTGCACAGGCCGGGCAAGCAGGGACCGGGATCCTGGGATGAGTACGGGGACGCTGCCCGGTTGCGTAGGGATGGGGCCAGGAGGGCCAAGGCGCGGCGGGCGCTGAGCTTGGCGCGGGAGGCACAGAACAAGGAGAAGGGCTTCGACAGGTATGTCAGCCTGGAGCAGAGGAAGGTCGCAGAACGCGTTACCCCCCGATGAGCGAGACTGGCAGACTGGTAACAGCGGGTGAGGAGAAGGCTGAGGTACTCAACGGCTTCTTTGCCTCGGTCTCCACCCTCAGTGTCTCTGCCCACACCTCCCGAGGGGATGGGCTGCAAGACGGGCGCTGGAGGGGCAAAGTCCCTCCCGCTCTAAGAGAAGATCAGGTTCGAGACCACCTGAGGAACCTGAACATGCACAAGTCCAGGGGACCTGACGAGATGTACCCCAGAGTCCTGAGGGCATCGGCTGACGTGGCTGCCGAGCCACTCTCCGACATATCCGAGAAGCCCTGGCAGTCAGGTGCAGTCCCTGGAGACTGGAAAAAGGGAAATGCTGCACCCATTTTTAAAAAGGGAGCAAGGAGGCCCCTGGGAACTGCCAATCCGTCAGCCTCACCTCTGTGCCTGGGAAGACCATGGAACAGATCCTCCTAGAAGCCGTGCTAAGGCACAGGGAGGGCAGGGAGGGGATTCGAGGCAGCCAGCATGGCTTCACCAAGGGCAAGTCCTGCCTGACCAACCCAGTGGCCTCCTATGATGGAGTGACCACAGCAGTGGACAAGGGAAGAGCTACAGATGTCATCTATCTGGACTCCTGTAAGGCCTTTGACATGGCCCCCACAACGTCCTTCTCTAAACTGGACAGATATGGGTTTGATGGGTGGAGTGTTGGGTGGATGAGAAAGACATGGACCTGCTGGAGCGGGGCCAGAGGAGGCCCCAGCAACACTCCGAGGGCTGGAACAGCTCTGCTGGGAGGACAGGCTGGGAGAGCTGGGGGGGCTCAGCCTGGAGCAGAGAAGGCTCCGGGGAGACCTTCCTGCAGCTGCCGGGGCTGAGAGGGGCTGAGGAGAGAGATGGGGACAGACTTTTTAGCAGGGCCTGTAGCGACAGGACAAGGGGTGATGGTTTAAATTAAAAGAGGGCAGATTCATGACTAGATACAAGGAAGAAATGTTTCCCAAGGAGGGTGGTGAACCCCTGGCCCAGGTTGCCCAGAGAGGTGGTCGATGCCCCAACCCTGGGAACATCCCAGGCCAGGCTGGACGGGGCTCTGAGCACCCTGCCCTGGGTGCAGATGTCCCTGCTCATGGCAGGGGTTGCACTAGATTCCCACCCAAACTATTCTGTAATTCTATGAAATAACCTCAGCACCCTTTAATAGGTCTGGACAAGAAGTGATGCTGGAGAATGCTTGCCCTAGAGCTCAGGCTTTGCGCGAGGTAAAACTGTACCTCGGGTGTTCGCTTGCCTCCCACCGCTGCAGCCTCTCTGGAAGGAGCTGGCTCTGCGCCTCTCGGCAGCACCGGCAGCGCCTCAAGAGGCAGCAGTCGCTGTGGTGCCCTTCTGCAGCGTGCTCTCACGCTGGCTCCGAGCCAGACTCCTCAGCGCTCGATCAGACGTGCACGCAAGGACCCTTCCCGGTGTCAGCATGCAACCTGCCGGACTGACCCCACCGCGCCCCGCGGGTCTGCACTCGGCATACAGCCAGCCTGCGAGCCGCACGTTCAGAGCAGATACCCGTCTGGGCTAAAATACTGGCTCAGAGCACTTGTCCGGCACCTCATTCCCATGTTTCTGCGTGGCAGCTGCAGCAGCTCCCGGGAGGAGCTGTGTAATCCAGGCAGGCAAACAGCAAAGCCCGAACTCGCCTGTCTCTAACACACCAGGCAGAAGACAAACCTGCACATGCCCATCACAGCGGCATCAGTGAAGGTACCTTCAGGACCCGTCACAGCACAGACAGTATGTGAACGGTGGCAGGATGTTAATTTTGAACTCTAGCACTTTCTGCAATGATGAAGCAGACCGAACGCCCCACCGCGGAGCGGCAAGTCAAGCAGCAGCATCCCCAGCCCGGAACAGCACAGAGCTCCATTGAGCAAAATGTTTTGTTTCCAACAGTGGCCAGCACTAAATTCTCAACCTCTTATCAGAAAAAAAAAAAATGTGGATGCTTATGGACAGAAGGTACCAGTAGATATTTAATATGAGGTTTCTTAAACCCTCTGGGTGAAAAGCCTTTTGGTTCATCTCCTTTCCTGCAACCTTCTCAGAATCTGAGCAGCACAAACAATTTAAAGAACAGCTACCTTTTTTAGCATTCTGATTTCATGAATGCTAAGATTTTTTCCACCTCACAAATATTACATTTGTCTTTTTTGTACAAATGTTCCGAAACCATTTAAAACATTTTCTTCCAAGGCTTCATGACTCCCTTTTGCAGCCTTTGTTTTGAGGAAGGGCAGTCTGGTCTGACCTCCTTTACAAGGCGCACCGTTTGGTTTCACCTAGCAGCTCGCACATTAATTCCAGTGTATAATTAAACCAGGAGAATAAACGTTATGCGTCACAGGCGGAGCAGACAAGGGGAAAAAGATGCCGCCGGTGCCAGAGGCCCTGCAATGGAAAAGGCCAATCAGACCCGGCACGCCGGGAGGTAAGTCGTGCCCCACTCAGCAGAAAAAGGCAATCCCTGCAAAATCCTCCAAATCCCTTTAATCCAAGGTGGGGGGATTTCTTCTCCAGCAGCCAGCTTGACTCAGAGTGCAGGCAAGGCACAACCTCCCAGGCACCCGAGCCCGACCAGCGCCCCGGAGCACCTCGAAGTGCTGGTCCATCACCCATTTCCAGCTGCGGCCAGACCCCGACGCCGCACAGGCTGACCAGGACCCAGCACACGGCTCCGCATCAAGGTGGGGAAAAGCCTTCCCACTCCAGGTAATGATCTGAAACTTCAAAGCGTGAGACTGGGCTCGCAAGCCGCCCCAAGACAGAACTGCAGGCGTACGCGCACAAGAGGGCCGCATGGAGAAGCCTCTTGTCTCCAGACGCGCTGTTTTCTTTTCCACCGGTGCCTACGCGCAAGATTGACCAGTCTGTCCCCGAGAAGTGTCCAGCTTCTCTCCCAAAGCGCCGCACACCAAACTCGCTGCGTCGCCACCCCAGGCCCCTCAGCAGCCACATTCATGCGTGGCCATGTTTGTGTTTTTAACCTTAAGTGTCTCTTTCCTTGTGCTCGTCTGGGGGTCAAAAGCATTTGAAGATAGGTACCTGCTCCAATTTTTTGTTCCTTAGGAAATACCCATCACATCTGGATACAACACGTACTCATTTACGCCACTCAAGAGCCACTGAGATTCCTGGATAAAGATACTCAGAAGTATACACCGGACAGGCATGTAAGCCAGAGAAAGCTAATTTCAAATATCCTGAGGAATACGCTCTTCCTGCAGGATGCAAGGGGCATTATTTAAAGGAACACAGCCAAGAGGCACGCAGGGCGCGAATGCTGCAATACTGACTGAACTTAGATAAAACGTGTAATACCGGAAACTCTGCTGGGATTTTATTCCTCAGTAACTTACTGATTTCTGGTCATTAGTTGAAAATTACTTTTTATACAGCCTTGTTTCCCATGGGTTTCAGAAGAAATGCGTTTTACCGCAGGCATTTTTATTATAGAGCACTGAACTGAAAAGGGTTAAGTAAGAGACAGGCTGGCAAAAACTGTCCTTTCTGTGTGTTTTGTGATGCGTGTGTCTCCGTGCACCTTTCCTGCAGGAGGGTTGAAAAACAGAGCTGCTAGAGAGGTGACAAAAGTTAATGAAGAAAAGCCAATAGAGTGGCACGTGCGAGTCTGCCCCTTCCACTAACCGTACGCCGCAAAGGGACTTTGCTGCAGCAGCCTGCAGTGACGGGCTCAGCACTCACCAGTTTGCTGGCTTTGGCGGCGTCCAGGGAATCTGTAAAGAAAGACAGAAACAGAACCGTGAGCTTTGGCCCAAAGGATGCCTCTGGCCCGACCTGCATGCCACGTGTCCCTGCAGTCCAGCAAGCGTCGAGGCACAGGGAAAGGACCATTTACGCGTCTTCTTGGGGAAGCGGCCGTGAAGCAGAGACCAGGATAACCCGGGAAACGGTGGTACAAGGGGGTACGGGTTTGGAGGAACAGGGACTCCCTTATTAGACCTGCTGGCACAGTTTGAGAAAGCCAAACGTTCAGGCACACGCATCAGAACTAGGTCAGGCTGTGCTGCTTTTCCTGAGTTAAGTTACTGCAATTCAGAGGACCCCGAGTCACCTTCAGAGCACTCTCTCTGTCGGACACCCAGGGCAGTCTAGCAGTCCCTACGGCCACATCTCATCAGCTGGATTCCAAATGTGATTCTAAGGTGAATATCAACAGAAACAGAGGTCCAGAGACCCTTTACTTCACGCAGCAAAATAAAAGGTTTGCATCCCAACCCGTACGTAGTCAGGAATCTGAACACGCACGAGGTAGATGTATGTATACAAGGGGTCACTCGGAAACGCCCCCAAACCTGCAGCCCTGCACTCCCTGCTCCCCACCTCAGCCCCGGGAACCTCCCCGAGGGGCAGCCCCAAAGCCGCAGCCCTGGCGGGTCTCAGGCTCCGCAGACCGCTCCTTCCCACCGCTCAGAGCGCGGACCTCCTGCACGCGGGCGGCCACCGGGAACGTCTGCAGACAATCCGGCCGCTGCCTTCCCCAGGCCGCTGAACGCGTGGGGTGCCGGCTGCTACGAGGTGCTCCCATTTCAGCACCCTAACAGAGGACGAAGCACCCCGTTACAGAGCCTGGCCGTTACGGCAGGATGTCGGGTGTCAGCACCGGGCTAAACCCCACTTCTCAAACAACCCACCTCCCCCAAACTCAGGATTCCTCCCTGGTTCTCTGGATTCTCGGTGTGCACAGTCGGGCAGCACAGCGAGTGCCACATTCACGACGGTGGAGGAACCAGAGCGCACGATCTTGGCTCACGTGCATCAGAGATGCAGGTAACCACGGCAGGTTTGGCTAAATGACATCCTCTGCTCCGTTTCTGGATGTCTGGCAGGTCCACGAGCAGCTCGCAGCCACGGCGGACGCTTGCCCCCCTCCTCTCCCAGCTGCAAGTGCACCAGGGTTTGGTATTTCCAGCTGTGGCACCGATCACCCCAACAGCAAACGCTGCAGAAGCGTCTCAGAGGCGCGTCACCTCGCGCCTCGGCCAGCGCGGGGGGAAGGTGCGGGGGCGATGGGAAGGGCGATCTCTGCATCACCCACCGCAGCCGGGCCGCAGCAGCTGGCGCTGCCGTTCCCATGGCAACTGCTGGCAAGCAGCCGCATCCCAGCGCCCGCATCCCAGCGCCCGCATCCCTGCCAACACCCAACCTGCGTGCCTGGGCTGCCTCTCCTCCCGCCACAGGACCCCGAGAGGGCTGGCCCCCGGGGACGCGGCGTCCGCCTGCCGTGGCCCCGCTGCCTGCTCATCACGGCCCCTTCGCTCACCAGTTCAACCATTGACGACTGACTGGAGCTCGTGTGTGCGTCCCACCCCCACAGGCAACAACCTCTCCCACGGTACAAGTCTCACTTCGTGGTCCTCAGGGCCAGCCGCGCCGCTGCCGGCAGACAGCGGTGGAAAACGCTGGTGGCACCCATCCTGCACCCCCAAACCTGAGCTAAACGCACCCCTTTCCCCTCCTGCGTGGCGCTGACGTGCTCCCACCCTCAAACGGGCTCTGAGCAGCGAGAGGCAGAGGAAGCAACGCCGATGCTGCGCACCAGGAGGGGTAACCTGAACTGCTTGTGTTTTATTCATTTCTCTACTTGAGTGGAAGACCCAGCAGCTGGGGAAAAGGGGCCAGAGCATCACTGCAGAAGTCCAGCAAATCCAACGGGCAGCAACAACAAACCTCCGCACGTACTCCGGAAGGAGAGACAGTACTGAAGACACGACAGCGGTGTGCTGTAAGCGGCCATGCACCTCCAGATGCCGCAGTCACTGCTGGTTGCCCCAGACAAAGGCTTTAGAAGAACCAGCAACAACTATGCAGCAGACAGCGGCTATCAGAGCCTTGGAAAGACTTCCAGATGACGAGAGAGGAGATGGCACAGGATTTAAAGAGTCATCGTACAGCCACACACAGATGTAGTGAAATTAAAAGGCAGCAGCACTTGCTGAAGAACCACGTTACAACCTGCGGGTTTGGTTTGTTGCTGTCTCCGAAGCTGCCTTGTCTCCACGTATTTAATGTATTTCTGGTTTCTACGTTCCCGTCTGCTGGCTTAAGGAAGCATCAGCCACTACTGAATTCCCAGGACTTTAAGTGAGGTCTAAAGACTCACTGTCTTTTCTCCCTAGCTCCTAACAGCTGAGGGATGAGAAATGCAGCAGCAGACTCCCAGCTCGGGAAAGCTTGTTGCTTTTGCACATGTTCGGCGCTCAAAGGGGCGATAGAAAGCCCACACCTACAGGAGCATCAGGGAAAAAAAGCTTGCACACCTCCACACAAGCTCCTCATCCTAAATTGTAACATGGAAAATTGAATTTTCAGCTGGAAAGTCTGAATTGAGAAAGAGTGAAGAGATCATACAAACTTTAAGGAATATTTTCATTTACTACTACTATCAAGCACACACAAAGAGCATGCTGAAGTTGCGCACGAAAGGCTGGGCTTTCTTGTACTCAGGAAAAACACAAACACTTGGACTAGTATACTAAGCAGAAAAGTTTCCATTTTTTTGCGTTAAACCCCCACCCCTAAATTAGAACTGGCTTGCTTTAAGTGTTGCTCTGTTCAGCTGCACATGCTAATTGCAGGATCCAAGCAGAGATGAATTAAAGCGGCTGGGTTGTACCAAGCCCAAGCCCTCCGCAGCGGCAGCAAGCTGCTGGAGCTCCCCGCCGGAGGGTGAAGGCAGAACGCCAAGGGACACGAATGCCAATTCAGATTTCCCTTCCACCCATGGGACAGGCAAAATGAAGGTCTCACAGGAACACCCTCCCTCTTGGGCTAATCATCACCCCCTTCTGATGCCTTTGTGCACGTTTTATATAGCTGATGGGTAGATTTCATTTTGCCAAATAAAGGGGAATTTTAGTTTCTCTGGCCGGGAGAGGGGAAAAAACAACAACAAAAAACCCAATCGTATTCTGACCCACTAAGCATGTGTTCAACAAAGGCGTCGCACAGCAGAAATCCTCAGCTTGGCACTCATCACCGACAGACCGTCCAGGACAGGAAGCTATCAGAGCTTTTTCCGCAAGCTCCTAGGATCCCTAAGCGTACCACTACATAATTACGCGACAAAAACAGATCTCAATGGGAGGCAAGGCTGTCAGAAAGGAAAAAAAAAAAACCAACCCAGGAGAGCAGCCTGACAATGGGAAAAGTGGAAGGAACGCTCAACGCCAAGCAGAAAGCATTCACTGCCAGAGAGGTGGGAACAAGGCACAGCCTCAAGGGGCTACTGACCCGTACGCTGCGAGTTCCCAGCGTCAGAGCCGTTCAGGTCTTCCTTCCACGTGCCCACCCCTCCAGGAAGGATTTGCCACCCTTCCAGGAAGGATTTCCCACTTGCTTCCCACCAGACGGGCTTTCATGGTAAGGACAGAGCTGCCTGGAGCAACTTCTGCATGCGGTGCTTCCTTCCGTGGAGGAAGACCACGTGGGGCCGTGTGGAGCGGGCAACGGGAGAGGTGGATGAGCCAGGCAGAGGCGAGCCTGTACCCGCAGTCCATGCTATCACCCCTTGGCAGCCGGTGCCCACCGCCCCCGCGTGGGATCCCCGACACCGTGCGTTCGGCAGCAGAACCTCCTCTGGTCCAGACTAAGGGAGAGACAAGGTTTCGGGGCAAAACAGACCAGCCGTACCTCTTTTGGGGACTTTCAAGGCAGCAGATTCTGGTGTTTCTGGGGATGTTGTATCAGCTCCATCTTCAAAGACCTGGATCTGGAAAAAGTATGACAACTATTATTGCCCCAAAAAAACCCACACAAACAGAACGTGCTCAGAAAACAGGTCCATTTTGGTAGCAGATCTAAACAGAGCAGACTGCACAGGTATTTTGGCACAGATATTTAACGTAGTCATTCAATCTCAGCTACCCAACCATCCTCCTTCCACGGGCTTCCTGAAAACAGCTGCATATTCTTTACTCACATCGTGAATAAAGGATATTCACATAAGGAACGAAGAAAGTCAAAACTCAGGATTCGACAGCTCAGAGCATCTTTAACAGCTCTGTGATCACTCCACACAGCCATCAGTTCATGAATCTTGGTCTGACAGTTATTTTAAGTTACTGACACTTGACCAAAAGCTTTTTTTGTGTGTGTGTTGTCTCAGAAAAAGTTGATTTAAATCTTTCTTCCTGTTCCTAAGGAAAACTGCTTTTCTCTGAAACAGAGCAACTTCAGTGACTCCAAACGCAACAGAGCCAAGAGAGGGGGTTTGTTTGGGTTTGTTTTTAACCTGAAAGCTGCCTGGCTCTCTAGGGAACCCCGGCAGGCAGAGACAGGAATGCTTTCAGGTTTGAGCCATGTTAAGCTATCCAAGGGTTGAAAGTTTAGGGTTTTCTCTCTCTTTGTTAACTATTTTTTGGTGCATTTTTGCTTGATAAATATAGAAAACAAGGCTGGAAAAGATTAGATCACTTCTTGAGAACCATCCCTTCACCTCAGGAGATCAACATTACCTGAACTGCTCCTGACAGGTATTTGCCCTACCCGTTCTGTGACAACCTTAAGCACGGGACTTCAGTTTAAAAATAAAAATCACCTGTAAATTTGTCAGTCATGGTTTCTGTTTTGGGAAGATGCCCAAGTACCAGGAACATATCCTTAAACTAAAAGCAGCAAGGAGACTGAAAGTTATGCCATAGAAATCATGACAACTGCACCAACGCTGAGAACACTTGGATCGTGATGGAAGCGGGACCTGACACGGCCAGGCACGCCCGACCTCCGGAGCGACTTGCCAACGCACAGATTTCCACCACCTTTCACCAAACACAGCAGTACGACAAAACCAGACCCGAGGACTACGGAAACGGGGGATCTGCTGCACCAAGTCACGCACGGGAGTTTATCCAAACCGAGGGTTCCCCACCAGGTACGACTCGGCTGACGACACCAGGCGTGCTGGGAGATGGCTAGTGGCAAGGCGGTGGCAGGAGCCAGAGCAGGGCTGGCTTTTGGGTTAGACTAGAGAAGCGCAGCGAGGTACAAGATGTGCCACAGCAGCGGATTTAAGATGATGAGCTCCTCTGCCAAGCAGGAGCGGAGAAGCAGCTCGTCTTGCTGTCAAAATCAACGATAACGTTTCCCCACATCATAAAGGGATACTCGAGTTCAAAATCACTAGCCCAAACACAAGTCCCAGGCAGGCAAAATGTTAAGGTTGCCAAAAGATAACGAGCAAACACTTGGTTGGAAATGCCTGTCCCTGTTGACACAGCTGCCCAAAACAGTGCTCCAGCCCTCTGCCAACTGGAAAACA
This sequence comes from Phaethon aethereus, assembly GCF_964289735.1. Taxonomy (NCBI): domain Eukaryota; kingdom Metazoa; phylum Chordata; class Aves; order Phaethontiformes; family Phaethontidae; genus Phaethon; species Phaethon aethereus. The sequence goes on from NC_138578.1 coordinate 85,282,880, forward strand.
AGCAGGGAGGGGACGCTCAGAAGCAGAGATACAACAGCCCCCTCGCAGCCCACTCCCTGCGTGGCGCCTGCCCTCCGCACGGCGGCCGAAACACCGCCGGCTGGGTGCCGCAGCCCGAGGCGGCGAGTGCCTCCGTCACAGCTCTGCCGAGCTCCCGCAGCCACCTTCCTTCCGCCCCGGCCGGCCAGGACACCGAGGCGGCTGCTCTCGGGGGACAGCGTGGCCCGGCTGCGGGACATTAACGTCCCTGGAGCTACCACACTTCAGAGTCTCCACCATGAAACTCTCTCCCAGCTCTCAGCCACAGACGCCCGCGCCGCTCCCCCACAGGAAGCTGCTTCAAGTACAGGTGTGGCAGCGAGGAATGGTTTGGTGCCGATTGCAGTGCTTTCGCTCTGTCCTCCCCTTTGAGCACGGCAAGGCAAGGCTGGGACGCACATCGCCGCCGCAGCCGGCAGCAGCCCCGGCGGGCTGCGGCAGATGCACCACGTGGGCTCGACCCTTCCCCAGGAGATGAGCACTTGGTCATGCAGATAAAGCACAGCATCGAATCCCTGTGCGGGATCTACTTTGACGATTGCATGAACTAGAAAAAAAACTTACCTAAAATCTTTGAAATTTTCCCATCAGTGCATTTTTGAAGCTCCACAATAAACTAAAAGGCTAAGGATACTGCTAGGCTTTGACGTTGGTATCAATGGTGCTTATTTTTCGAGATATATTCTACAGCGGAGGGGAGAAGAGAAAGTTACTTGATCTTGGAAATTCTTAAAAACACTTTACGTGTGTTTAACAGGATTGGTGCAGGTGATCTGTTTCATAAGCAATGAGGAAAACATTTCACATTTACAACTTATTTTCTCCCAAGAAAAATGATTTATTGTTGACACGCAGTGGTCTGACACCGTGCGTAACCACAGGACAGCCACTCGCTATGCTGGGGAGACCTAGAAACGAAACATGGGAGGATGCAGGAGACAGATTTACAGCGGCGAGCACAAGCAGAGCGCGACCTCCGCCGAAAGGGAACCCTGCCCTTTTCCTTTTATATCTTAAACCTGGTTCTTGAAAAATCGCTGCCCAAACTGTAACGGTCACTTAGGTGACTGGCCACCCACACTCTGGGCAGCTTCCTCCACTGCAGGTCTTCTGTTTCGGGCAGCCGACCCACCGGCTCGCCAAGCCCGCGTGCCGGCAGCCTCCGGGAAGCCACGCTCTGCGGTAAGAGCTTGGGAAAGCGGCTGGAGAGCAGCGCGCCGCGGCTCTGCGCCCCTTCGGCAGCGGCGGCTGCGCGAGGCAGGCACAGGAATTGCCAAGATTTGCGATCCGAGCTGGATGTGCTCCTCAAAGATTGCGCTCCCTTGCACTGGCCAAATTCACCTTTCCACGCACGTCACCGATTCAGAAGGACGGCCAGCGCGACTGGCACCGGCGCATCCTCCCCGCACACGCACACCAGGGATGAGCTCTTCCGCAGGGGAGGGCGGCCAGAGGCAAACTGCTTACCACCACCGTGGAAAAGCAGCTCATTTTGAGGCAAACTGCGTGTTCCTCAGCTGGGGGCACGCGAGAAAGACCCCAACCATTCCAAAACCAAAGCGAGAAAGGGGAAGTGCGTCGAGAGGCAGCTGTCGGACCCTGCGGCAAGCCCCAGCCCGCCTGCTCACAGCTCCCTTGGGCCGGCCCCTGCAACCCTGCAGGTTTCAAGTACGAGGAGAAGACACTACAGACCACCCTTCCGTTGCCCCCCGAACAGCCCAGGGCAAAGCCATACGCGGGAACCTTTGCACCACCTCCCTGCCGTCGCCAGCAGGTGAGATGGAAACGCCTCTCAAGTCCCCGGGCGAGCACAGCAACGCTGACCTGCCCGCGCCGGCGCCGCGGGACACGTGTCCCGCGACACGTCGCCAGATGTCCCACGGGTGCAGAGGGCCACCCTACCGTGCCTGGAGCACAGTAACTGCCCACGTATGCCCCTCTGGTCTGCCAGCACTGGGATTTCACAAGCGCCTGACGGGCAGAGACCTGCCCACAGGCTGCCCTGGGTGCTGAGCTCCCCTCCAGCTACCCGCTCTGGGAGCCACCCGTCCCGGTCCCACAGACCGGAGCTTGTAATCGTAAATTTCTGTGTTTGCTTTCCCAGCTGGCAGGCCTGGCTGAGCGACGGAGCAGGGAAGCCAGGCCCACGAGTCGCAGCAGGACAGCCAGCAGAGAACATCCACCTCTCACCGGCGAGCTGCCTCCGCGCTCCCCGACCACGCGTGACCCAAAGGCCCTTCTGGTGGCCAGGACAGAGGATGCTGGGATCCACCCCAGGACTCCTGCTCCTACAACCCCTTATTTCACGTTCAGCTTCCCCCACGCTTCCTCGGACGCCCACTGCCAACGTGCTGGAAGCGAGTCACCACGCCTGGTGGGGCAGCAGGAGGGGCTGTGGGAGCGGAAAGGAGCTCTCCCTGCGCTCTGCTGCTGAGAAGCTACAGGGTCCAACCTAAACCAGGCGTTTTGCGCCATGGAAGGAGGAGAGGAGCTGAACATCTCTCACCGTGAGATCGTGCTTGGAGCACACCGACCTGTGGGACTCAAGAGCGGCGTCACTTTGCTACGCTTGCGCTGTTTGAAGACTATGCAGAGGAAATTAAAATGGAAGAGACTTGTTTATACATAAACAAGCTCCTAGTTCCTACCTATGGTACCTGAATAGCAAAAGTTCAACAACTAAACCCAAGTCACGCATTTTATATATTTTAAGGTAAGTGTTATTTAATTAAAATTCTCTGACTTTACTTCCAGGTAAGCACCCAGATATTGGGCCCGAACCTCATCTGCTACAGATGATGCAGCCGGTAACTCTCCAGGCAGCAGACAGCAGCCAGGCTTTACTCTTCCTTTTGGAAGCAAAATAAAACCTTTCCACACTCTCTGGAATTCAGCAAACTTTTTTTCACCCAATTAATCTGAAAATATTTCACGATGACCCCATAACCTGGGCTGCTCGAGACGCTCAATGACACATGCAGAAGAGCTGCGTGTCAGACGGGAACACACCCCGGCTCTGGCAGGAGCACAGCCCCCGGGCGAGGCTTCCGTCGGCGTTTGGGGCTGTTCTGCTCCCTCGCATGATGGAAGATGGAGAGTCCCAGAAACATCACGCTCTCTGGGAGCAAAGGAAACTTATTTTACCTCTTCCCACCTGGGCGTAAAGGGCCATTTTCCTCTATTTAGCCAAGCAGCCCGTCAGCCACGCATACCCGAGACAAGCCCGGCGAGCAGAGGCTGTTGCAGGGCGCGCGCAGCGGGCAGCGTACCTGTGACTGCCGCACGAAGATGCCGTGGTTTTCTTCACAGGTGAAGTATTTCCTGCCCTGCACGGTCCCATCGTTCTTGCCTTTTGCTTCATCCAGGATGACTCCGACCCACTTCCCCGTGGCAAACAGAGTGGCACCGACATAAGCCACGGTACCACGGTGCCCCTTCCCGATGACTTCCACTCTGGACCCCACCTTCAGGGGCTTGCTGCTCGCTTCCACGCTCATCCTGGGGCCAGTGCCGGATGGCTGAGGACAGAGAAGAGAAGCAGAGCAAGTTAAAGACGGCTGCTGCAGACAGACGGACCCACGGTTCGGATGTTGGTGTCTCATTCCCCTCCAGCACCCCCCACCCCAGGCTCTGCAGGGTCACGTGCAGCCCAAGGGGTCGGTCCCCCCACCTCCACCACCCTTTCTTTTTGGAAGCCAGCAAAAGGTAATTCCTTCCGTTACAGCTGCCAAAGAGGAATCGCAAACGATGGCAAAACCACCATTAACTGCTGCTCTTCAGTGTTTGACAGACACACCGGACTCACAGACCCAATTTGCAAGTTTTTTGTAAGCTTTGGGGAAAACAAACAGTCACACTTGCCTTGCTCCGTCCTTTCTTCATCATACCAGAAACTGCCCACAGCTTACCAGCCTCTTGCATTACATGCTCAGGAACAGAAAACCAATTTCTGATCCAGTTTACTTTCCCACCCCTTCTTATTGTATTGTCAGGGTTTAAGAGCAGCCGGTGGCCCACCACCAGCCGCAGAGTTCTACCATCTGCCCACACCAGTTTCCCACTGTACTCGCGGGACCCGCTTTGCGCCAGGACTCCGAGGTACCGACGGCAGCAGCGCTTCCATCAGGATGCTGATGAGCAGAAAATATCGGTGGTAAATTCATTTGGCTTTCAAAGGCGTTATCATCATGAACATTAATCCACATCTAAATTTCAGCGCGTGCCACCGGATCTCAAGCTTGCTGCCCCTGGCACGTACCTCTCCGTTTACCTAAAGTTAACCGCGTCGATCAGTCCTTTCAGAGCACCAGTAAGGTGACGGATGCGAGGAACTCCAAGTCCTTAAGACCACCACAATTTAAGTAAGACTGATGAAGTTTCTAAGGGCGAGCCAGACAAGCAAGGCGTTGGGATCTCCCCCCCACCCCCAGTGCCTCCTCCTCAGAAATAAGCCCAAGTAAAGCGGGTGCCATTTATACTGTATTGCCATAGAGCTAAATTAACTATATATTTTTAATTGTTTAAAAAGTATTGCTATACTAACGGTCCCTCCGCAAATGCTGGCGCCTTTAAAAGGCTACTGCTTTTAAATACAGTTAAGAAGGGAGGGGGACGTTTGGCTGCCTTGCCCAGATCAAGTTCCACACTTCAGACCGCGGCATTGTCCTTACGGCGGTCTTTAAACCGAAGCGCGTTTGGCATTTACATCATCCCGTTTGTCAGAAGTTCTGTTTATTGTGTAGAAAATATTTTGTTTTGATTGCTGCTGGGCTTGGCTTCAGTGAAAGAATATACTCTTTATTCAGCTGAGAACAGAAGGCTGCTTTCACTCCCCCAAACCACGACACGGAAAGCGGCCGAGGGAGGGCACTCCCAGGCTGGGGGGCGTGAAGACAAACCGCAGCGGCAGCCAGGCACCGAGCGGGGTTTTCGGCAGTTGCGGTGGCCGGTGGGCTTCAGCCTGCACGGAGAACCGAGGGTATTCTGAAAGCTGCTGGCTGGCACTGCAGAAACCCCGGTCGCCACGGCTAGCAGACAAACCAACAAATTATCGCCTGCCTCTGCATACTGATGCGCTGGGTTTGAATGCAGACTGCACCCCTCAGGCTCCGGAGGTTTTGTGACCGACAACTGTGACGCGGATTTTCCGCACAAAACTGAACGCCACTTTTCATCCAAACACAATTGGCAGAAATCAAAAGCACAAAATAATCTTGTAATAAAAACCAAAATCAATCACCATTTTCTAGCAAACAAACAAAAATAAGACCTCAAATCTAAAACTTATGCTATATTCTCAAATAAACGTCTACCAAAATGTTGGTTCCTTTCAGTTGTCAGAAGGACTAGCAACAATATTCTGCAAAATACTTGCAGCTTTGGATCAACATGTCCCACTGTTATAAAAAATGAGAGCAAAACTCTAAGAAAAGAAGAAGCCTAAGGGAAAAACAAGATTCACCACTTGAACAGAAAGCTTCCCGCTCAGCTATGTGAAAAACAATCACTTCCCCGTTTACCCATCCTGGCTCACATCGGCCGTCCTACCTTGCTGGCGGCTGCGGGCCAGGTAAGATCTATCGGTGTGCGAAACACCACGAGCTGGACATGGGGGCTGCGGCGCGGCGTGTACCACCCGCCCGGAGCGGGGCATGGCCCTCGGCATCACCGGGCACCCCGGGCACGCGCGCTGCCCCACGGCTAAGGGGTCTTGCGCAGGTAAATGACGGTGCAACGTACATGCCTTCGGCGTCCACTGGCTAGGGTTAAAACACAGAACGTGCTTACAGAGGAGATGAGGAAACAAGGTTATAAACCAAAGATATCGGACCTGTACCATCACAGGGTTGTCTCCGGTCGATTTGACAAACGATGTACCTAGTTAACAAAAGCCGGCAGGGTGAAAGTGTCACGCCGTCTTCCTGCGGCTAAGTTCGGCTCAAGTCCTACAGACCCATTTTTCAAATTGTAGTATTTGGATTTTTGTTATTTTAATGATGCCACGTGCCAGCTTAGGCTTAGCTCGCACCGCTGGCTTTCCGAAGCGCGAGACTGGGATGTGTCTCGGTAACTTCTGGAGATGCTCCCGGACACCCTCTCGCAGCTGCGCTGCCAGGACAGGAGCACGGGCAGCGAAGCAGGACGAACTCAGAAACACCCGTGCCAGCAGGAGCACGCGGGCAGAGGCAGACGCTCACGACCGAGGCGGCAGCCGGGGGCACGAACCGGCAGACAAAAGCCCCGGGAGATGCTTCAGGAGGAGCAGAGCACGACGTTCGGGAACCAACCCCTCAGCTGCACTGAGTGGGACCAGACAAGAGCTTCGGAGCACAGAAACAACCCAGCGAGGCTTTCACCTGCCAAATTACTTCATTTTTATTTTTCTATAGCATCAGTCTATAGAGCAGTAGCAGATTAACTGGCCTCAAAAATCAAGTATTTCACCGTTACTGCTGCAGCAACATCGCATTTGCCGTGTGGGCTGCACGTGGGCGACTGGGGAATGCTCTTTGCAGAGCACTCGCATGGGAGCTGAGGGAGAGCTCGTCTTCCTTCCTTCCTTTCCAAGGCATGATCTGAGTTAGAGCACGTATTAACCAAAACACCTAGATTTTTAAGCAGTTGGATGCAGGATACAGCATGGCTCCACGTTACAGCTTTTCTGACAGCAAAGCCAATTTACAAGGCTCCTCATTGTCCTTCCCTCCAGCTCCTCGCCTGTTCTCCATCACGGACGACCAAGCTCCCAAACGTGCTGCCCCAACTGATCTTAAACACACCACCTCTCGAGCAGGTTTCGACCTGGCCGCAGGCAGATGCCCAGCGCAAGGGAGGGACAGCCAGCAGAGCCGGAGGTGAGGAGTCTCGTAAGCCAGGTTCGCCGTTTGGGGCAACGACCAGTGCAGCCGCAGCAGAAGAGCACGCCGCCGATCTCTCAGTGCCGCTTTCCTCCTCACCAGCAGGCGCATAAATTCTCCAGGGAAGAAAAAACTGGGACTTCACATGGAAAAAGAATTTCCTGATTTTATTTTTTTTTTAAACCACAAAAGCTCTTCAGGGCCTGTTTTACAAATTATGAAGCAGAGATGCATAATAAGGAAAGCAGCACATCTTTGTTCCTTGCAAAACCATCTCCAGAGACCACCCCCTAGGAATTAGCAACAGTCTAATGAGTGGATCACCCCATCAGCCTGTTTGGAAGTTCCACCACATTTCACTTGCAATATGCTCCGGCACCAATTTTCTGCCACAGCGGCTCCTTTCCATGCAGCTGTTTAAGAGAAACAAAAGACCTTCTCCCTGCATCAAACCACCCTGAGATTGCAGCAAACCACCCAATTAGCGCCACAGAAAGAAGCTAACACCAGACCTTACTGGAAAGGAGAGTAAAACCATCATGCAGATCAGTGCCTGGCAAGCCCTTCACACACCAGCCGTGCTGGCACCAGAAAGCCTCTGCTCTGCAGCCAAGCAACTGGAAAAATCAGAATGCAGGTAAAAGCCTCCAGAATGTGCAATTTTCCTGACTATGAACAGCTACCCAGATTCTTCTCTGTAGTGGTATGAAAGGGTAGACCAAAATAATTTACATTACCACAGCAAAACACAAAATTATGCAAATCTACTGCAAATCTGTTGAGTAGTCAGAAAAAATTGCCAACTCAGGGAGTGTTCCCTTTTAAAGATTCGTTTTAAATGAGTTTGAGCATTTTCATTAGCAAATAAGACAGAGGGCTTCGTATTTCTTCTCGACGTACCCAGTCAGACAGGCAAAGCATTTGAAGGTTACCTTGCACATAGTAAAACAACTGAAAATCCCCTAAGAGCCACAAAAACACAGTTTTCTCTCAGGAGGCACCCACGGACAGTCAGGAGAAAGGGCTGAGGATATTTTCTGTCCTTTATTTTGGGCGCCTGTCCGTCCCTCCCAGGCAATCCAGCCCCTGCTCACCCCGGGGCAGTGGTGCCATACCCCGGTGAGCGTGGCCGCCCCGGCGCCCGCAGGCGAGCTCAGCCCTCCGGGTCATCTCCGCTGGCAGGGCCGTGAGCTGGGTAAATACATGGCTTTCGGTACGCTCCGGCAGGTAATTTATTGCTGCAGCATTAGGTTCAGGCTAAGCCTCCAAGTCATAAACATAAAAAGGCTTTAAATTTTGGGGGGTGTTGACCTAAAAAATAAACACATTCATACATAGGCAGCCATCCCAGCTGCTGTGTCCCAGTAACGGCCGATAGGCACGTAGCTGCAATGAGCACGACGCCTCCGATCCCGCACGAAGGACACGGTCTCCGTCGTACTGCCTCCTCCTGCAGCATGTCCGCGGGCTGTGGCACACGGCTGCGTTTCTGTCCCAGGAACAACAGACCTTCACCCAAAGCTGCTGATCAATAAAACCAAGGAAATCCAGCTTTTGGCATGTGTTCCCATCCCTAACATTTGTACACTTCAGAAGGAGAGAACCAAAGTCTGCAAAGCACTATTAAGCTGCTTAAAAAAAAAAAAGCTTAGGAAGAACGTATTCTAGGGCTGGAACACTGCGTCAGTCAAAACCAGCAGCCAAACCAGCGTTAGAGATTTCTTAGCTCCTTTCCCACACTTACCCCTCCTTCCCCAGCAGAGCCCTGCCCAGACCAAAGAGAGCATCTCCCTGCAGACGCTGCCCGTACCCCGGCGGCGTGAGAGCATTCGTGAAGCAACGCTGCGCTCTCACCTACCCACGTGGGTCCAGCAGCGAGAATCACAGAATCACTAAGGTTGGAAGGGACCTTCAAGATCATCAAGTCCAACCATTAATCCAGTGCCACTGTGTCCCCTAAACCACGTCCCGAAGCGCCACGTCCACACGTGTTTTGAACACCTCCAGGGATGGTGACTCCACCACCGCTCTGGGCAGCCTGTGCCGGTGCTTGACCACCCTCTCAGTGAAGAAATTTTTCCTAATATCCAATCTAAACCTCCCCCGGCGCAAGAAGGGTGCAGCAAGGACTTCACCGGGTCCGTATAAGCCCAGCCGGGACCCCAGCTGCCCGGCGCTCCGTGCATGACGCCTTTGCTGCTAACGGCACCACGTTGGCTGGATCCAACGCCAGCAGCGCCGGCACCCGCAGTGCCACAGCAGCGCAGACAGGCCCCCTCCACCGAGCAGCGTGGCGGCCGCTGTGCTGAGCCCGGGGACGGGGTGGCTCGAGCGGGGACGGAGCCGACGGATCCGCGCGCCTTTCCCTACTCCAGGGAAGACGCGAGCGTGCAACTCAAAACTCCCCCCGAGTCCCGGCTGCCAGGCTCAGGGCGGGCTGCGGGACCTGCAGCTCTGTCGCTGGAGCGAGCCCCCGCCGCTCCACAAGCCTCTTTCCACCTCCAGCTAATAATTCATTAACGATATTTCAACTCCAGATAACGGATTTCGTTAACAATAACGACATCTCAAAAAAGTTCTGTCTTCGTTTGCCTCATGCCTCACTTCAGCCTGTATGAACATTGGGCAGTCTCAGGGTTTGTTTGTCCCTCGGCTCAGTAGTTAGATGTTACAATTAACACAGTAGCCAATTAATAACATACGGGTAGGCACCACCACAAGGAAGTAATAAAACAAGTCATGAACATCCTTCCCAGCTGTGACCTCATTAGTGCTGAATGACAAAAGTTAATGCAACTAAATCAGGCTGAAGTAGGTACACACGTTTTCAGTCTCAAATTATTATTTTGTAAATCTATCAAATAAGGTTTCATTTTAAAAAACAGAAAGTTTATGAATTTCGTGGTATTCTCGCACTGAGTGCCTTCCCTTCCCAAGAAGGTCCGTAATTTGTAATATCAGCAAAAAAGGATTTCAGAATAACTTTTTCCAAACACGCTTTGCTTGCAACGTCTCGCCAAGGAACTTCTGGAGCAGTGTCCTGCCCGAGGCAGGCGTCCCGCCCTAACCCTGCTCCCCTGTTCCGAAATGGGACCTCACTAGTCACAAAATTGAGAGGGTACAAATCCAAAGTCCAGAAGCTCCTTCTCCACTGGCACACCGTGATTTGGGGGAATCTGAAAGACAACTTCTACCAATACAAAACCCATCCCGAATAAAATGGCAACGATACGACTGATTGAAAAGGAAAATTCATAAGCTGCATATCCACGCAGAGCAAGGATTTCCCAGTGTAGTTACTGCTCAGCTCCACTCAAGAAAAAAAGAACAAAAAAATAGATTTGCTAAGAATAGTTAGAGCAGTCAGCAGGGTAGACATGGTGCTAACTGGGAAAGAAAGGTCTGTTTCTCTACGCCTGCGAAGGTACGCACGCGTCCTGTACCCCCCGAACCTGCCGGGACACAGCACGAGGGGCAGAAAAGGACTTCAGGGGGCTCAGTGAGGTCCACCCTAGAGCTCTGCACCACAGCTCCAGCTTCCCAGGACCCACCAGAAACGGGACCCTCCCAAGCGTGCCCACCTCTCAGCGGGAAGGACAGACTGCTGCCCATCTGGGGGCAGAGGTTCAGAACGGACGCCGCGGCAGGGCGACAGGCAGGGTCACGGCCGTTACAAAGGGAACAACTGGAACATTCCCCCCGCTCACATCCACACGAACCAGAAAGGCCAAGCCTACCAAGAATAACGCTACCGCAGCGTGCTCACACAAAACACCCGCAGGCCTTCACCCACAAGTCTTTTCTCAGGGCGGGACCTCCATCATCCTTCCACGAGGTCGTTAGTTAATCACGCCAGGGGTTTCACCTGCCCCTCCCAGCACCGGCAGTCCAAGCTGAGGAGCACCACGCACCTCGGCATCAAAGTGCATCTCGCAGCTACCGCCCTGCTCGGACGACCCCTTAAATACGCGTGCGATTGCTGCGACAGCCGTGCTCAAATTCAGGAACCGCTCTGGAGCTTAACATCAAGCTACGCCTCTGCAGGGCACAGGTATTGTTCAGGTAGTGCTGTACGCTCTAGAAGTAAGTCTGGCCAATCCAGAAATTCATCAAAAGTTCTATACTGAAGATCCGTTTGTCAATCAGCACTAATTTTAACAGAAACATTTCCTTAACGTTCAGGAAAGAAGGGAGAGCACAGAATAAGCCCCCAACACAGTCATGCTCTTAACACAAGGCTCCCTAACTTTTGTTTCTAACTAACTAGAAGTAAGACAGTAGAACAAGTTGCACTGCTCCAACATGAAGACGACAGTGCACACTGTTCACCTTCATTAAGGTTGGAAAAGACCCTCAAGACCATCAAGTCCAACTGCCAACCCAACACCCGCACGCCCACTAAACCATGTCCCGAAGTGCCACGTCCACACGTGTTTTGAACACCTCCAGTGACGGTGACTCCACCACCTCCCTGGGCAGCCTGTGCCAGACTCCATGGTCTTAAGTTCACAACTTTCCCCCCAGCGCCGGGGAGCACAGTTCAGGTAACACACACAGCTTTGCTCTGACCAAAACCGAAACAATCAGCTTGGACCCAGAGCTGCAGAGAGCCGGGTCAGCCGTGGGGCCAGCTCCCTGGCCAGGCATCGCCGCTGTCCTTGCCCCAGGACAACGCACCAGGGTCAATATTTTCTTCTCATGTTGCAGCGTGCCGTGACCCGCGCTGCTGTCGGTATGTCAGACTGAAGCAAGGATCAAGCTGACTTCTCTGATGACTCTGTCTTGCCTCAGCTCTTCAGCGTTGTCGGACGAGCCAGGGCCTAATCTGCCTGGCTAATCCCAAGACTGGTATTCTCATGAAGACTCAAAACAACGTGATTACCGCAATTTTGGATTTCAAAAGGAGAGAAACTGTCCAAGCTGGAAATAGCGCGTTCCCACCTACCTTCCCAGCTGGATGACCACGGGCTGGGGACCCGATGGCCTTCCCAAGCAGGTGGAAGGGCAGAGCCAGAACCGCGGCAGGGCAGGGAGGTCGGTGCCCGCTGGCAGCCATTCGTCTTGGCTGTCCCTTGCCAGCTGCGGAGGAAGGAGGCGGCGGTGAGAGACACAGCCAACATGGGGACGGGCACAACAGCCCGACACAGCAGCTGGTGACACAACCCAGAACTTCCTTGGGTCTCCAGACACAGTACAACGCGCCAGCTCCTCACTGATCTCTTCCTACGCAGCAGAGCGTGTCGAGAGCTGCACCTCACACGCTGCGGGGTCTGCCCCCGGCCCTGGCGGGCTCCGTCTCCAGGAAAACCTGGACAAAACTTCAGGCGGGGCTGAGTTTTGGGAACTCTTCCCTTGCCACCAGTGACCAAAAGGTCACCTTCTGCCAGTGGCCGGTGAGCAACAGAGGCGTGAGCATCCCTCTGGTCAGGCCAGCCTTTCCAGCAGGCCGCACTGGTGCTCTGGATACCTGAATTTTGGGCACGGAGAGCAAGGTGGTGGTACACCAACGGTGAGTAAGGAGGTCAGTGGAGCAGAGAGCTGTAGGAAGCTCCCACAGCCGCCAGCCCGTGGGAGGAGAGAAGGGGTACACGCACGAGGCCAGAGTCACCCCCCGGGGCCACTCACCCGCTGACAGGCTCCAAATCGTGCAGGAGCCCTCAGGAGACCTCTGTAAGCATCGGGTGGGCGATCTGCCGCAGCTCAGTTATCGCTCCCACACAGCGATGGTCTAAAGGCCACTAAATTACACGAAATGAGACATCAGCGTACTCTGATAGCGGAGGCAGTGTTCCTCCTCCCCACCCTCCCAAACCTACACCGCAGGGCACCGAGGGCCAGCTCGGGAACCCCGAGAAGGGGCAGCGGGGAGGCGGTGGGGGTCGGGCAGCAAGAGAAGCAGCCGGGAACGCTGACCCACCGGAGCAGCCGTCACCGCCAGCGCAGCACCGGGACAGTCTCCGGCAGGACAGTCCCAAGGCAGGCGGCTCGGAGGAAGCCGCCATCCCGGGAAGAGCGAAGCAGGGGGGGGCTGGAGAAGAAACCTCCTCCAGGTGAGGAGCGAGCCACGGGGGCTGAGCTTCGACCGACCGCCTGCTCCAGCCGCGCAGCTGCCGAGGCGGCACCACTCAGAAACACAGCGTTTTCCCATTTTTAGCCCCGTTTAAAGTATTACGCATATTTACAGACCATTTCCTCACTTATTTGAAGACACTGGTTATTAGTCACTGAAAAATGGATGCAATTCCAAGTGACTTGACTTGTGATTGGAGTGTGATTTCGGTCACTACTGCGTTTCATCTGAGCATGACGGTTTCGGTGTTTCGCTCCATTATAGCGGATAACCCAAGGAATATTTATGGTATTCCTTCCAGAAGCCAGACTCACATCATTATGCCGGCACACAGGGACGCCTCCCTCCATGCAGATATGACTAATTGAGCCTCAAACTGTCATTCAAAGTACAGATCAAAAGTTTCAGGCAAACCTTGAACACAGCAACCACCTCTGAAAAGCTCCAGTGATGAGATTCACGACCACAGGTTAAAATGCTCTTAGCCTCAAATTCAAGACATGACCCAAGACGGCTGGAGCAACGGAAGACTTGGAAAGAACTCCAGTTTCTGTTAAGTCTAGTTATTACCGAAGAGATAGTGTGTGGGGCTGCCATACCGTCCCTGCTGAAAGGCGGGGATTACCCCAGGATTAAGAGCAGACCCGCCAGCCGGTGACACGGTGGGGGTGGCTGCCGTCTCGTCCAGCAGCAGCCAGAGCGGCGCGGGTCTGGGGTCTGCCTCTGTCAGGCTTGCAGGTGAGCCAGGATGAAGCCCTCCCCGTGCACACACTGCCGTGGTACTGGATTCATCCTGCTCAAGGCTGGGGAGCGAGAAGTCAAATGTCAACAGTTGGGGTGTTTCTGAATGCGGTGACACCGGCCACAGCGCTGGCGTACGACCACGCGTCCCTCAAGCCCCCGTACGGACACCGCCAGGACGGCCAGTCGGCCAGCCCGGCCGGAAGGGCTGGTGCAGCTTCGGTCCCCGCGGTACCGATTTCAAAATGCAATTTGAGTAAAACGCAGATAAGCCTGTCCGCATCCAGCAGCCACAGCTGCCGTCCCGCCTGACCGGAATTCAATGCAGTTGTCAGGACAGGGCTGTCAAGATGCAGTTTGAAATTTCGCCTCCTTCACGCCACTCCCCACCACTGAAAACAGCAACATTGAGCAAACGTACAGCCTGGGAAGCTCAAGCAGCCTGCCTTCGCGTGCCCGCAGACATCATTTCCCAGCCCAGGGGAGCGCTCCGCAGCCGCATCCCTGCACGGAAACACACTTCGACCCTGCACAGGGTGGGTAAAACAACTTTCCGGCCGCACATTATCGCCGGCAGCCCCGAGCCTTTTTCTGAATGGCAGCTGCTCCGTTCAGCAGCTTGTGACTACGCAAGCAAATCGTTTCGACCAGAGACCAAAGCACACACGCATGCCCCGCCGGCGACGGGCGGCTCCAGGCTCAGTGCTCTCGCACAACGCCCTTGCCCGGGCAGGCAGAGCCGTCGCAGGTCACGCTCCTCCACGGGGGGTTTTCAGGCAGCCCCTCGGGCTGGACGCAAACCCGGCGTAAGCGGGGCGGTGGGAAGGGGTCTGCCCTCCCCGGCTCTGCCGTAACGCAGCCCTCCCGCCCCTGGAGTTACAAAGCACTTTGCCAAGTTGGCAAGTGCCAAGTAACAGAGACGCCGAAAATGTGCTGCCCGGTCCCCAAAACAGCGAGTGTCTGGGACACAATGTCACCACGCCGGCGAGGAGGAACAAAACGACAAAGAAACTCCAAAGAAAGGCCTCGCCGGTGCCCGGCTCCGGTTCTGCTGCCCACCGCACAGCCCAGGGTTAACTGCAATACGGTAAAACCTGGAAATGATTTTCAGGCACTCGGAAGCTCAGTATCTCACCATGCAACCTGGAAAATAAGCAAAGAGGAAGGAAAAACACGATGCAGAAAGGAAAACAACCCCGAATCTTTGTGCTGAAAAGCCCTAGAAAGATTCTGTCATCACCAGAGGCTCAGCTGACGCCTCACTGCATTATCGGTGATAATTAAACAGCAAAGACAGACTAACTTAAATCAAAAGGACGCGTCCGCTAATATAATTCAGACTATTTATCCACCCACCGTATATTCTAACAGATATTGTTAGTGATGAAGGTATCAAATTCCAGAAATATGAAAGCACAGGAAACACAATCTAGATTTCAGCATAAAAATAAATCTATTTTTCATTGCAACAGATAGCATTAAGATACATTACAATATTATCTAACAGCATAGCCAGGAGTTGGTAAATAAGTTTCCCTCCCCCCAACTTACCCGGCTGTATGTGTGTCTCTTGCTCTGGGCCATGCTGCCGCTGGCTTTTCTCTTTATTTTAAAGATTTATTATTTTTAGATAATGGTCTCAGTTCATGGCCAGTAGTAATTCAGCAGAGGTTTTTCACGTTTCAGCCGACCTAACCATCCCTGTGTCCCCACAGCGAGGCTCTGCTGGGCCGCGCAGAAGGGGGAAAAAGCCCTTTTCTGGCAGAGGATTCTTTAATACAGGGATATACAAAAATCCAGCCCAGCTGATGGAGACTACTCTGCGCTAGTGCTGCTCCAGACTTGTCACCGGCGCTGCCAGCTCGCTGGGTCCTAACGCTACCCAGCTCCTGGCGGCGCCGCAGGAGGCCTCGGCTCCGCCACCGTAAGGCCCCGGCACGGCCACCGGCACAGCCACCGGCACCGGGGCGTCAGGAAGGACAAAGCCTCCTCCTGCTTGTCCTACCGCGCAGGCAGCGCCCACGGCTGGGCACCAGGTTGGGATCACCCGAATGTCCTCCTGCCCGGCGCCGACCAAGAAGCCGCTGGACACCACCGCAGCGGCGCTCGGCGTGCCTCCACGCAGCACGCCTCCCACGCTCCCTCTGTCCCCCCTTGCCCGGAGCCAAGCTGTGTCCCCATCAGCCACGCCTTGCTCTTCCCGTCCCCCCAGCACCGCATCCCTCCACGGCGAAGTCCGAGGGAAAATAACGCCAACGCCCCGTGGCCGCATACAGCGCGCCGGCACCGCCAGGTAACGGTGCGCCCACAACCCGCAGATGGGAGGCACGGAGCCCAAACAGTTAATTGTGGTGCATTTTTTAAAATCAATAATTGTTTGTTCCCTGGTTGATCTGAATAGCTAATTAAAGTCATCAGCCCCTCTTCTCAGAGCTGTCTGCGGCGTTAATTGCTGCCTGTGAAACGGCAAGCGGGGCTAACAGAGTGGCTTTGGCAAGCCACCATGCCCAGCCGCCTCGTGCTGCAGCTTCCCCTTCCTCCACGGCTGCAAGACACCAGCGCCCACCAGCAGCCCGGGACCCTGGGCCCAGCCGTCCCCCCCGGGACGCCAACACACCGGCCGTCTCCGAGGCGGGGGCCGCACCACGAGTCTTCATGGCTGTTTGCATCCTCTTTTAGCACCTGCCTGCAGTGACCGTAAAGGAGGCAATGAACTACCTGAAGGGAAAGACCAACGTCATCAGGAAGATTTTAAAAGGGTGGAGAGGAACTTGCTCAGGAAGTTCTTGATAGGTCAGTACAGGAGCTGAATTTTTCAAAATACTTGTATTAATGAACGTATCCTCTGGTCCCTCATCCAGCTGCGGATGACTCCCAAGTATTCTATGAAAGGCAAACAAGAAATGCAGACTTCGCATCAGCTACCTTAATGCCCGGACCTCAGCTGAAATTTTGCTTTAGGAACTGCACGTCAGAAAAGTTGAAACCACAGACACACACCAAGAAAGCAGAGCATGGCACTGAACAGGGGTGGCACGTTCAGATAGGGGAAGACCAGAGCATCTCACGGGATGAAGCAGATGGCCTTCAAGGACACAGCAATCGCGTTCAAGGGAACAAACTTTAAGACATTCACCCGGGGGTGAACAACAAACAACTTAGCTAGAAACTAGGACTTTATCATCACAGGGATGACCAAGAACTCAAGCAGAGCAACCCCCAGACACTCGCTGATCACCAGAGCTACCAACTGCCCACAGTGAGCAAACAGAAAGACAACCGCGCCCGCCGGACAGGAAAACCCTGCCGCTGCTCCAGGAGCTCCACGAGACCGCTTTGAGCTGCTACAGGGTTTTTGTCAAAGGACAATTACATTTCTCATGCAAAGCAAAGGTTAAATTATCCATTAGATAAGCTCACTGCAGTCAACAAACCTACTCCACGTTACTCCAGATGGCCAGCACAAAGGCAAAGTTAAAACCTGCCCGTCACTTCCTAAGCAACCTTCTGCAGAGACGTGGATGTCCAAGCTGAAGTCATTCTTCCCCTTCTCTATGCTGTTTTAAAGGAAACAGTTACATATACAGAAATCCAACCCAAAAGTCTCCGAGAAGGTTACAAAAAGGCAAGTGTCTTCCCATTCCCCTCAACTCTGTCAGCTCTAGGAGAGATCAAGGACAGTAGGCGCCAAAGCCTGCATTATGTGAACAAAACCCAAGTCAAACGCAACCAAAACTAGTCGAACACAATGAAATTATGAAAAAGCGAGACTAGCATCAGCTCGGCTAGCCCTGCGCCGCTCAGCTGAGCCAGCGCAGGAGGAACCCGATCTCCAGCCTCTCCCAGCCTTCCCACGCATTATAAATACTTCTTGTATCTGCACGACCTGTCAGGCGAAGGTTCTCAAAGCTCTTCACGAAAACCTCAAGCCCAGAGGAGGCCAGGCCAAACCACAGGGATCACCAGAAGAGAGGAACACAAAGCAGCACCAAAGAGAGCTGGAAATACCAGACGGTGATGTGCTGGCTGGCTGACCAGAAACGGTCAGTTTGTCCCAGCTCAGGTCACTCTTTCTCTACTGACTGCAGTACGAACAAAGCCGACCTCTCTGGGAGGACCACAGTCCTCCCCCTGCACTGATCTTTAAACAAAAAGGAGGGGTGGGAGGCATCGCTGCTGCAGCCCCCAGCAGCAAAGATGGTTTCGGAGCACGAGGTGTCCCTCCTTCCCATTGCAGACAAATTGTTTGTCCCAGTTATGGGACAAAGAAACCCCCAGACTAAAAATACCCCTTCTGTCGACTTTCCCTCATCCCTCTACAAGGGCTGTACATGCGTTAGGGCTTCCTACTCTGCTCAGGCTCACAAGACTAGGATTCTGCTGGTTTCTCTCTAATAAATATTAAACAAAAATTTTTCCTTTTTAGAAAATCCATCAAGTGCTTTTAAGCACAGATGGAAGTTCCACCTCCAGCTTCAGAAGTCTCCAATGACTCACTGACAGAATCTGGGAGGTTACGCTGGAGGAAACAGCACCGTATCTCACCTTTTTCTAATATTCTTCTTCTCTGCAGCAACTACCGGCCACTGTTAAGACAGGCTCCTGGCCAAGATGGACTTTTGCTCTGACCCAGAACAGACATTGCGTCGTGCTCTTCTCCAGCGTGAACTACATCCATACATTTACTATTTTTTTTTTTCTTTATAGCCAAGGTCCACTGGATTTTACCAACAAGGGAGCTATCTACAGGCTGCATCTCTGCAGAACCAGGCAAGCCCTGACCTCTTTCAGGCCGGGAGATGCAGCAGCGCACTTCAAAGTCTCTGAGAGACTGGAAGTCTGGCGACGTGCCCGACCACGGAGACCCACGTAGAGCTCTGCTTCAGTCCTGGCTCAGGAGCAGAGGTTGCCACTTGTCTGCCCTGGAGCGACAGCAGCAAACGAGCTCGAGAGGGATCTGCCGGCGAGCTGCCCCACAGCCAGCCGTCCCTCCTACTCAGCCGGGGCTCAGGGGCAGGAAAGCTCCTGGCTGGGCAGCAGCGGGGCTGCCGGAGCACGTGGGTCCAGCCGTGCTCCTGCAAGGCACGGGTTGCCCAGCACGGGAGCTGCCCGCCACGGGGGACGGCGGGTCAGCACGCACAGGGGATCGGACGATGGCAGGGTAACTCGGTGCTGCGCCCCCGGTATCAAGAGAAACCCATTAACGGTGCTGGGGACGGGAGGAGCCCCCGGGGACGCGCTGATTCGGGCTGCTTTCATGCATTTAGTTCAATACAAGAGGAAGAAGGTTCTTGCGATCAAGGCGTGGGACAGACTCAGGAAATCTGGAATCTAAAGACCAAAGTTTTTTCTGTGTTCCCGCGTGACCTCTGCGCCTCCGAGGCTGGGGCAGAGCCAGAGGAACAGCTGGCTGCAGCACGAGACGTACGAGAACTGTGGACACAGCCCTTGGCTAAACAGAGGGCACGGCCATCTCACGCAAATATTTGAAGGGTGCTAACCCCAGCAGAGCCACGGTGGTGTTTATATTCAAAGGAGAGGCTGGAGCAACAAGCAGGGAAATCAAGTTAAAGAAACCCTTCGTGCAAATATGAAGAAACCTGGGAAAGGGCCACGGAATTTCACAGAGACTTTAGAAAGTGCAGAAGGGTGAACGGTCCTGCAGCAGCCTGGGAACGGGTGACGTGGGACACTTCCCCCTCTCAAGGGACAGGAACTCATCCCTGCTCTTCCTGCAGAGCCCTAGGAATAACAGGATATAGGCTGAAACAAGCAAAATACCAGTAAACACCAGGAAAGCTTTCCTCCCAGCAAGACCCCCTGCAGCTGGAAGAGTGGGGGGGTTTCCATTTAAAAAGAAAATGACAAATGTTACGCAGTTAATTTCTCCCTCCTCCCTAATCCTAGAGTTTTCCACATTAAACCTGAAGCTCCAGGGAGTTTTTCCCCCTGAAGCCTGCTCTGCCAGTCGGTACCCTAACGGCAAATGCCGGCTGAACCAGCCGGCAGGCAGTGGGGCACCACGGACCTGCCGGGGCTCCCATCGCCGGCATCAACGAACAAACTTGCACCCAGTCACCCAATTTCCCCTCGGTGACACCTGCAAACACAGCAGTGATGGAAACCAAACCCGGGTGGATGAAGCAACGCAAAGGAGTATGCAATGAAGATACTTCCAGTAAGAATACATACAGAATTTCTAATATCCAGTTAGGGACTCGTTACAGTTTCATGGGAAATCTAAAAACAGTTATGCAGAACTTGAGAACATTTCACATATAAAACAAGCCTGTGATTAACCCCAAGACAGACAAGAAGTCCGTGGCAATTTTAAGCCTCCACAGTCTACACAAAAGCTGCCAACAAAGAAAGGGGAAAAAGCCTCAACTTGAGGTCACTTAAAGCTAAATTAATATTAAAATATTAGAGAACACGCAAGCTACTTGCTCTAGCGTGGGCAGGCTCACAGCAATCAGAGCACGCTCTCCCTTTGTCACAACAAGGCTGGAACCTGCCTTCGTTTTCAAAGAAAAAACTCTTAAATCACCCAATGCTACAGTGACAGGACAAGGGGTTACAGTTTTAAACTAAAAGAGGGGAGATTCAGACTAGATATAAGGAAGAAATTGCGATGGTGGTGAAACCCTGGCCCAGGCTGCCCAGAGAGGTAGTCAATGCCCCATCCCTGGAAACATCCCAGGACGGGGCTCTGAGCACCCTGCTCGAGTTGAAGGTGTCCCTGCTCATGGCAGGGGTTGGACTGGATGGCCTTTAGAGGTCCCTTCCCACCCAAACCAGTCTGCGATTCTGCAGAAGGACTGGAACTGTGGCAGATATAACGACTGCCAGTGATGCTCTGCGAGTCCGCTGAAAACTGCCCACAGAACACAGAAACCCTACAGCTACTGAAATAGGTCAAGAATGAGAGCAGAGCCACCTGCACCTCGTGCCGATGGAGCACCTCTGCCGCCCAAAGACACCTGCCCTTGAGAGATGCCAAACTTCAGCACTCCCAAACCACCCTAACCAGCTGCTCCCCAAAGCCAGAGCCCAGGCAGCTGCCAGGGAAAAGCTGCGACAGCAGCGAGAACGCTTGTTCCCTCCGAGGGAAAGACACAGGAAGAAGATCCCGACAGCAGTGCCTGAAAGTGCTGCCGCCCAGCACCCAGAGCCCAGCACCCAGAGCCTGCAGGGCTCCACCAAGCGCCCCAAGCCCCAGGGGACCAGCCGCTGCCGCCCTCCCCGCCGGGAAGGAAAGCCTGCCGCTGCGGCTGCCAGCCAGAAGCACCACGCTGGAGCCCACGCACGCTGCTGGAGCAGGCTTGCCAGGAGCCCAGCCCACCCGGGGACCACCGTCCCCCGCCGGGCCCTGCGCTCCCTCCCGCTCGGGGACCCCGGCTCCCCACACCTACGGGACATCTTCGAGCCCAGAGCTCTCCCCGACTCTACCAGAAGGTCTGTTGTCTGCCAAAAGGCGCTGCGCCAAGCCGTCCTCCTCCTCCCACCCTCACAGCTGGATCACTGTGGCGGGGTGAGAGGGCACGGGGGTGCGTGGAGGCTGCTTGCCTGCAGCATTAGAGGGTCTTTACAGCCCCAGACCACAAGAAGGACATAAAACATCCCAACTCCAACCCTTTGCATTGCTATTTCCTAAACCCACACTGAAATAAATACAAACAAAAAAGCAAGAGCCTTTGAAAATGAGTGCGAATAGATGTAGGCTGAACATAAAAGTCACTGTTTTGCCGACCAGGAGGATATAATATCAGCACCTTCAAGGAGACACCATTCCTTAGCCTAACAAAAATACCATTTTCCATTTTCATTTCTCATTTACTACGTGAACTTTGGATGAAAATTAAAACTTGACGGAAACACAAGAAGCCAAGGTTAGACAGTAGTTTTATTAGTTAACTGAAACTGCATTACATGGGGATATGGAGAGTTTTCTGTAATTAAAGCACTTTGAGACAGTCTTAAGCAATCAGTGCAAACAAGAAAAATATCCATAAGATGAACCTGGCTGATGGCTGCAGTGGCCCCGGTGGAAGCGGTAGATTTCGGCCCAAAGCCTGCTCTATAGAGAGGAAAACAATTTAATTTTTTCACAAAACTTGGACACTGTCGTTTTTGGAAGAACTACTGTTTCAACCAAACAAAATAGCTAAGGTGAATAAATCTTCCTGACACCTCCAGAGGCTGCCGCAGCTACCAGAAACTACAGCATCGCCTTTTCCATGAAAACATACCCAATTTTCTGATTCATATAAAGCTTTGAAATAAATTTACTGTTCTAACATCCTTTAACAAATTTAGTTTAGCAAATCATAGGAAACGTTAGCCTTAATAAAGGCTACGGTCTCACCTCTTCCTGCCTGATCTCCTACTGCGCTCAAGACAGCTCCTGCCCAGTTCTGCACGCGATAAACCCCAAGCCTCTGACAGACCACCGGCGTAGTTTATTCCCAAGCAACACCAGCTGCTGGGCAAGCAGGTTCCCTGCCTTCAGAACCAACCTCACCTTTTAGAGTACCAACAAGAAAATTTCTGGTTCTATAAGGGCACTGTGCGTCCCACCACGGCTCTAGCAGGCCTTGGTGCCGGAAAGACAAGACTCAAGAGCAAGGACAGGCAAAGGCAGCACGTCGAGCAGGGGCTGGCCCACCCGGGGAGGGGCCAGCGCAGTCAGCAGTAACCCCAGGGCACTCAGCGGCTGCAGCACAGCCCCTTCTCGGGCATTTATCAGGCAACAACACGTACCGCAAAAGCTGCCTGCGTGTTCGTTCACAAATCCAATTCGGAGGATCTCAGGAGACACGTATGAGCGTGGGAGACTGAGCTAGATCGGCTTGGGGCATACTTCACACATCGAGGTCGTTCTTGCCCGAGTTTGGGGCAATCTTCATTCACCTGCAAAAAAGCGGCAAACGTTACAGAGCTGCACGCATCACCCTGGGTGGGTAAGGCAGCGGTGCCGCACCACCCTTCCTCCCCAGGGACACACGCCATCCCGCTGGCCGTTCGCAGCCACCGCTTTATTAGGACCCACAGTGATTGTCCAGTAGCTGCCCAAACTCCCGAAGTCATACCCAGCATTACAGATAAACTATCGGAAAAAGGCCAAAGAATACAGAGTTTAAAACCTTCAGGCTTTTTGCTGAAATCTGGGATAAGAAACGGTCCACATGCCAAGTAGCTTGCACAGCAACAGCTTATTCAGTTTAAGCAAACTGAGGAGGGAGTTTAAAAAAACTTCCAAAAACCCCCCACTATTTATTTAGGAAGAGCAAAATGCCACCTTGGAGTATTAATTTTTTTTTTTAATATATACACACACACATCTCTCCATGAAATTGCTTCAGCAAAGCTTCTTTTTGATTTATAAGCAAGTTAGTCTTCCACCAAACTTCTGTCCAGAAAAGAAGTTCTAAAAGTGGCACCGCAGGGCTCTGTCTTTATTGCATCAATATAAATCCAGGTTGAGTTTGCTGAGTTTAAGCCTTTTTTAATTAAACTCTAAGCTATGCATACTCCCCCAGGTCTGGGTGCTTTTCCATTCTCGCCTGAGAAGCGGCAAGATCGCAAGGAGAACTCGATCCACCCCGTGATACCTGTACCAGCTCCCTCCTCTTCCAAGCTCGCTCTTGGTTATGAAAGTCAGCGCTGTTCAGCATTACAGGCAGGTACGCGAAAGGCAAATGTTAGCCCTGGAGTTGGTGCGAG
This sequence comes from Phaethon aethereus, assembly GCF_964289735.1. Classification (NCBI taxonomy): domain Eukaryota; kingdom Metazoa; phylum Chordata; class Aves; order Phaethontiformes; family Phaethontidae; genus Phaethon; species Phaethon aethereus. The sequence continues at coordinate 85,306,310 of NC_138578.1, forward strand.
AGCCACAGCAAATCTCAACACCAGCTCCTCTTCCAGCGCTGCTTGTAGGAATACAGTCTTACTTCTGTCTCCCAAGAGCTACCTTTATGAGGCCAATAATACAGAGAGAAATCTGCTGAGCCATTAAAAACCTTGGAGTTCTCCTTTGCAACGACATCCGACACTCAGTGACAGATACTGTGCTGTTATAGTGAGACTGAAGCCCACCACACTGACCAGTACTGCCCCTTCGTGCTTCCCACGTGTCCGAATCCCAACACGTCCCATTTTATATTTAGATCGTGATCTTTTCGGAGAGCAGAGCGTCGCTCGTCCTGTCCCCACACATACACCTGTGGCACAGGAAGGTTCTCGTCCGCAGCCTGGGCTGGTGAGGCAGGTGCTTGGCCAGCCACGCACCCCTCTCTCTACGAGAGGCGTTCACCACCTAAAAGAAGGCACCAACGCGTTTCGGCGTCTGAACCACAACCGCGCGACAATAAGACAGGGCTCGCAGGAACAGGCAGCACCTTTGATGAGAAAGCAGAAAACACCCAAGCCTTGTGCGCCCACGCCCCAGCGCTTGGCACGGCACCCAGGACACGACAGCAGCCCACCCGCCGCAGGCCACGCAGCCCCCCGAGCACCAGGAGAAGGTTTTCGGGACCCCTCGCCTATTTAAACACAGGTTGGGAGAACCGGGCGCCCAGCGCAACGCCGCCAAGCATCAGCCCCGCACGCACCCAGGCGCTGCAGGAGGGGACGCAGCCGTCACCCAAGCCCAGCGCTGGGCTCGCCGCGGGGCACCCGCCCCGATTTCCAAGCAAGAATCGACCCAAGGCACTAGGACCCGGCGAGCGGGTGCTGCGAGCCTGCGCCCTGCACAGCTGCACCGCGGCACAGCCTCAGCCGCAGCAGCGCCGCAGCCAAGCCGGGCAGCCACCGCCGACGGACACGGGAGCACACTCCGGCTGGCGTTTCACACACCACAGATTTAATCATTTTCTTTTGAGCTAAAACTGAAGCTCTCGGGATTGCAATCAATACACCAGCAGCACTGCCGGGAGACGGTAACCGCGGCAACGGACCGAAAAAGCAAAGGATGCTGCGGACCAGCCCCGGCTCCCCGGTAGCCGGAGGAGGTCAGTCGATTCAAGCTCATCTCCATCAAAACAATTCATTCATCTTTTCACAGCTGAGCGCCCTTCCACAGCCATCGAGACCCAGCCATCCGCGTGTCTATGTCGTTCACCCTTCACTGAGCTTAATTGTACCAAGAAAAGTCGATTTAAATGTATCCCTGCTCTGCTTTATTGCTCAAGGATTTAGAGCAACCAAAACTGTTTATTCCTTGTGAGACTTTGCCCCACTGCTGGAAAAGCAGCTGGTGCATTTCAGCATTTACACAACTGTCTTCGCTTTCTTTTCTGAGCGATTCTCACCCTTAACGAACTTCACTCATTACGGAATTCCCAGCCAGCAAGCCCCCTTTCCCTCAGGGGGCGGGTAACTGAGGGCACCCACAGCGAGGCACGACACCACCTCCCACCAGTCTGTGGCAGCATTATCTGGGGCTGCGAGTCATTTCACAATCCGTACAAATCAACCAAAAACCCAGCAGAACACTCCTCGTTACGCCAAGAGGAAGGTGAGCTGAACAGCTGCATGCCTAGCTACGACAGTCCCTGCATGTTTGCGGTCTGTTTTCTTCCCTACTGTTTTGCATTCTTTAGGGATTTTTTTCAAACAAGACAGACTTGCAAACTCTTTAAGGGTGGGTGCAGAAGCCCATGCAATTCAGCTTTCGCAAGTCCCATGTGGGATTTGGGGCTTTATGGTGCGTTAGTACAACACAACCACCCAAAGGAAAGCCTCAGCTCCCAATGCTGTAGCTCCTGAAGCCTGCCTTCTACTAAAAATAAACAAATAAAAATTGTTCATTGCTCCCCCTCAAATATTTTGAAGGAACTTAAAAGCGCCTTGTGTTTAATTTAGCAAGACACCCTCCTGAGCGCCTGTGAAGTAGGTCACAGTCACCGTCTCAGCTTCGTGTTTGGGAACTGAGGGAGAAAGAAAAGGAAAGAAGAAATTGCTCCAAGGTCACATGGCAAGACCTTGACAGGATCTTAAAAAAACCCAAACATAACACCCACATCCTATTTAAAGAGCAGCCCTTCCTGGTGAAGTCAACGGCTAATGTCGGAGAGCTCCACCAGGCGTGCTCAGGGAACCTCCCGTGCCAAACACAAACGGACTGGGAGCTTTTCTTAACAAAAAGGGAAAACAAAAAGTGCCATGCCAAGTTTTTGTGCTCGTCTCTGCGGCGCTGCAGAATGCAACGAGTCTACACACAGAGAGGTTTCGCTTGACGCACGTTGCAGGAGTTTACCCCGTCTGTGAAACCGGCCGTGATTTACCGAAATGCTGTATTTCAGCAAAGCCACCAAGAAAGACTTAATTTACCAAGAAGAGGTTTAGAACCCATAGAGGTTCCCATCTGGCAGAGCCATTGGGCGCAGCCGGAGGGCACGACCCCCAGACGGTTCGGCCGCAACACAACAGCAGCACGTCACCACCCTGTTTTTTTACTCCCACCCAAAACTTACTGCCTCGACGCAGTAAGAGACCCGTTTAAGAGCGAAAGCCAGCACCCGTCTGGCAAATGGTCTGGGAACTCCTCCGGGGGAGGCTGGCGGAGGGGACAGCAGCGCTGCTGAGCAGGGGAGAGGAATTACACTGGTGCCTCTGGGATGGGAACACAGCAGCGCTGGAGCCGGTCTCCCCCCCGAGGGTCCGCACCTCCTTGGACTGCTGCTTTACCCCCGGAGCAAAGATACAGCTCTCTCCTTTAGACACCCACCTCTCTGCCCTGCTGGGCACGGGCCTGGCTCTTCCACTGCCCTAGCACAAGGCCACGGCAGACGTGGGGCAACACCGCGGCAGTGCCAGCGGCACGGGGCGAGGCAGTACCATCGCAGCCACAGTATGCTTGGGCCGAGCACGAGGGACGTTCTGCGGCACAGTTCAAACGCGGGGTTTGCGTCCCTCGTGTTGCAGAGGAAAAAAATTAATGCCTTCAAACCCAAAAGTGAGTGCATTGATCAGAAAAATTCAAGATACTGATTAAACGGCCATGCTAAGTACCAGTGCTGTACGTGGGCAGATGCACAGCTTTTAACACACACCCTACAACCTCGAGGACTACAAACTGAGGCACGTGACCCGGTCTTAATTTGATCAGTCAATTATTCAAATATTCTGCTAACAACTGCTCCAGTTTGTACTTTCATGTACCCAATACACAGAATTCTTAGCTAGAAGAGCTATACTGTATCTTTACTAGACAACATGAAAGGAAATATTCGGCCACAACAATTCCACTTTTCTTCTGGGCCACTGAACAGCCATAATGCGCACATGCAAATCAGCCCAGTTATCAATTATCCAACGGCTGAGTCACTCCTGCCACTCCTCCAAATCCAAACTTTTCCAATCCAATAGCTGACCCCTTCAGCTTGTGCGATTTATGGTCCTTCTTAAATCTTCTCTTCGTTTCTAATAACGTTTTGGCTCCACCTTTAATTGAGAACAGATAGTTCATCCGGACGGCGAAGATGCAGGTTATCTGTATGAACTTCCCATTCCCCAGCACGGAAACCTTCGCAGCTCGGAACCGGGAAGGGCTGCAAACCACACTCTGCTTGGAAGCAAGATTTCCTCCTGTTTCACAAATAAGAAGCTGCAGCTCAGTGAATGTTTAAAGTTAACGTTAAGGGCTACGACTGCAAAACGAGTTCTATCTTTTCTGTACTAGCAGAGGAGTTTCCACAGGCAATCCAGAGTGACGTTTTTATTTTTTTCCCCGTGGTGCAGATTCCCTCATCCCGCAGGAGTCTGTCATGAAACTGTTCCGCCACACCCCGCGCAAGGGAGCCAGCCACCGTTTCTCAGATGGACTGAAGGTTTCCAGCACCACACTGAGGAAAAAGGTGAATTACACAGGAAACAAACCCCAAAACAAACAGCATCTGATTAGAGTGAAAGATGACATTTCTTTTTTTTTAAAAAAAAAAGTTTAATGCGAGTGTGTATGAATCCAGACAGCTCTGCTTCTGTAACACTCCTCAAGGCACACTGGCCTCCCGGACCTGCTCTCACCTGTCTTTACATTTCCTGCTGGAAATAGCTGCATAAAACAGAATCTTTGTTTCTACAGACAGCTCGTGTGCTTAGTCACTGCTCCGAAGGAGACCGCTGTGTTACCTGCGAAGTGTTCCTCCTTCCCCACGGCCTAGCCCCGGAGCCAGGCCACGCCGCCGTGGCTACAGGCACCTGTGCCACACAGAATGGCTGCCCGGCCTTCCCCACGGGGGCTGCAGCTGAGGGGGGGACACAGATTCTACGTGCAGCACAGGCACCGCCCGGGCGGGCACAGTGCTGGGAGCCCGGGTTGGGGGGCTCAGCGCCCACCGGGACGGGCACTGCCCCCGCCCCACAGACACGCTCCCCGCAGAGCTGCTCGCTGCCTCTGCAGTGGTGGGCAGCCAGGCCATGGCGAGCCTTGAGCTACGCCACGGCGGGGCAACAGCGCCCGGACCGAGCCCTGCTCCGTACCTGGGAGTGCCTCCCCCAGCACGGCCCCCCCCAGACACCCCACGGGGGTTGGGGTCCCCCAGCACTGCCCTTCGGCCTCTGCTCCTGCCGGGAGCGCCCCCACCCCCAGCACCATCCCCAACCGCACACTCCCCCGTGGGGGGAGAAGTGCCCCCTCCCGTCACTGACCACCCCTCACACAGGCCCACGCACCCCGCCCCCCCCCACGGCGGGGGGGACGCTCCGCGCCCCAGCGCCGACGCGACACCTTTCGCTCCCCACCTCCCCAAAATACACACACGGCGGGGCGGGGGGAATGCCCTCCCCACGTCAGGAGCCCCGGCCCCACGCCCCCCCACGCAGGGCCGCGCCCGGTACCTGCCACTCGGCCGCTCCCCAGCGCCGCGCACCGGCTCCCGCTCTCGGAAGCCAGCGGCCCCCGCCCGCTCGCGAGGTCCCAGCGAGGCCCCTTCGGGCTGCCCTCCTCGCCGCCGCACCGCCCGGCCGCGCCGCCGGCCGAGCTTGGCGTCAGGCATGACATGGGGCAGCCCCAAGGGGTCAGAAGGGCGGAAGGGGCCTGCTGGCAGGGCACATGCGCAGTGCGGGGAGTGAAGCCGGCCGGGCGCAGACGGGAGGGCACGCTATGGTGGTGGAGAAGGGACCGGGGGCAGCGGGGCTGGCCGGGTCCCCAGAGCCGGCGAGGAGCGGTGGAGTGGCTCTGCCCGGAGGCGGGGCGACCGGGCCGGGCCGGGCGGCCTAGCGTGGGGGGCCGCCTTGTGCACGGCAGAACGGGGGGCGGCAGGGCGGGGGCCGCCGGCACCTGTAACGGCGGGTCTGGGTCCCGCCCGCCGCGGAGGTGGGGCCGGGCGGGAGGAGAAGGAAGCGGGACGGAACGCGGAGTCGTCGGTGAGTGCCCCCGGGCCGGTAGCGACCCAGGCCCGGTCCCCGCCGAACCCGGGGGGCTGCTCCCGGGAGCGGCCCCGGCCCGTTGCCATGGAGACGGGCAGGTTGGGGCCCGATCCCGGTCCCGGTCCCCGGGGTGGGGCAGGGCCCCCCGCCGCCGGGTGCCGGCCGTCCCCGAGGATGTGGTCCCGGAGCCGCCGGTGTGGGGCCGCCCTCATGGGGCGCAGCTTCCACCTGGCGCCTAACGGGAATCGCCCCGCTGGCCCCGGCCCGGTCCCCTCCCGCCCTGCCCTTCCGGGGAGTCACAGGCTCACTCCTCCCGCACCCCCGGCCGCCCCATCTCCTGTCCCCGCCATCCCCGAACGGGGCCCGGCGTCTGGTGGGGCCCCACGGGCGCCGGGGAGGGAGGGCTCCGTCCCCTCCCGCAGCGCTCCGGCGCAGCCATGCCCGCCAGCAGCCCCGCGCCCGCGGGGGCTTGTGGAGCAGGCGGGGGGCCGGCAGCGACCGGCCCCGCTGTCGACCCCTGCGGTGGCAGCTCGTGTCCCGCTGTCACAGCACTTCGACCCGGCAGTGTGGCCGCTTTTCCACTCGCGTTGCCCACGCAGCTGCCCGTAATGGCCGGTTTCCCTGCCGGGACACTGTGTCCAGGGCTCTGCTAAAGCAGGGGTGTCACACGTCCCCTGCCCTCCCCGTGCCCGCCTTGCTTGTCTCATCATGGCCACCCACCAGGCTGGAGGGACACGGTTGGCCCGTGGTCCATCCATGCTGGCTGCTGCGTTGTGTGTCTGGAGGCAGCTTCCTGGAGGGCCTTCGCCCAGTCCCCAGGGTCTGACCTGCCCGTGGTCCCTGGCCCCCTTGCATCCAGGGCTGATGTTTGCCCTTGTCCAGTCTTCGGGAGCCTCCCCAGTTGCCGGAGCTTCCGAAGTCCATCCCAGTTAACCTCTCACCAGCCCGCTGGCTGCACCGGGATGTCTCCCGAGTTTACCAATCCAGGAGCCGGGATTCAGTGTTAGTCTGGCTGATGCTTTAGTCGTCTCAGCGAGACACAGCCCCTCATTTCCTGTCTAATTGCAGGGATACCAACACAGTGCAATTACCCAAGTGTTGCCAGTCCCAATTAACACTTCTCCCCACCTTCCCAGCACCCGCCCCTTTCCCGGTGCCATGCTCTCCTGGCCTCGGGGCTGCCAGTGCTTGACCTGCCTGCTGGGAGGAGCACATGATGGTGAGGTGTGGGGTGTCCCCCTGGACGGGGGGCTGCTGGGGTACCTTGTTTGTCCCACTCCCTGCTCCGCTCTGCCAGCGGGTTTGGGGCATGCTGTGCCGCAGTGAACCGCGCCGGTAAATCCTCTCTGTTTGCGGTGGGATTCCCTCTGGGGGTAAACCGCCGTGCCGGTGCACAAAGCCAAGCAAAACCGAAACCAGCACCACGCAGCTCACTGACCCAGACGAGCCGCCGGCAGAGCAGACGCCCAGCCGTGGGCCATGTTGCAGACACGGACCGCGGCAGGACTTCCTCAACCAGTTCTGCAGAAACACTTAAAGTGCACCCCAAATAAACTCGGGCCCTGACAAGTCACGCTGCCTGCTGGGGTCTGTGGGCAGCTCCGACCTGACCGGCCGGAGCGCGCCATGCCTGACCGTCCCTTTCCCCCGCAGCAGCCAGATGCCCAGGAGGAAGGAGGTGCCAGCGCTGGGCAGCCTCTGCCTGCAGAGCCTGGCCCAGCACATGCAGAGCATCTGGGTGAAGGACTACAGCGAGAACTACCTGGATGAGTACCAATTCCGCTTCGTCATGGGCCCCTTTAATGACCTGGGTGAGACGCGGGGTCCGAGGGCACCCCCTCCACGAGGAGGAGGATGGGCGAGCGGTGCCGGGGCGCTCTCGCTGACCCCCAGCCCCCCCGCAGCCGGCAGCTTGGTGCAGGACCTGATCCGGCTGCTGGGCGAGAGCCGGCGCCTGACGCGGGCGGCGCTGCACCTGCTGCTGCTGCCTCACCTGCGGGAGCTGAGCCTGCGCCCCTGCCCCGGCCTCGCCAGCAACGCCATCGGCCGGCTCGTCACCCTGCGCTGCAAGGTCAGTGGGCTGGAGGTGCCCACCCTCTGGTGTGGGTGTGGGGCGGGCAGAGGGGTGTCAGGGTCCCCTCCACCCCACCCTGCTGAGGGGGCTCTGTGCGCTCGCGGCAGAGCCTGAGCTCCTTGGATCTGCACGGCTGCAGCCGGCTGTCGGCGGACGTGCTGGTGGACCTGGCGGAGGGGCTGCCATGGCTGAGCCGGCTGGGGCTGGCAGAGACGCAGGCCAACATCCAGGTGCTCTCGGCCGTGGGCTCCTGCTGCCGGCACCTGCAGGAGCTGGACGTGTCACGCTGCAAGAAGGTGTCCCCGCGCGCCCTGCGGCACCTGGCCTACGACCCGCTGGCGCGGACCCTCTGCTGCCCCGCGCTCCGCGTCCTGCTGGCCCGCGGCCTGGAGCCCGCGGGGGACAGCGGCATGGCGGCGGCGCTGGCCTTCCTGCTGCTGGCCCTGCCGCACCTGGAGTTCCTGGCCCACAGCGCCGTGCCAGACACCCTCCGCCTCCTCCACGGGCGGCAGCTAGACGGCACGGGGGACGCCAAGGGCTTCCCCTCGCTGGAGGAGCTGGCGCGGTGGCGGGGGGCTGCCCCGGGGGGCCCGCCGCTCACCCTGCCCCTGCGGCAGGTGGAGGAGGTGGAAGAGCCCACCCTGGCTGCCATCCGCGCCGTCTGTCCCCAGGCCGAGGAGGCCAGCGTGTGGCTGGGGGACGGCTCAGGCCTGGCGGGCGGCTGGGAGCTGCTGGGCTGGGGCCGCCTGGCCCGGCTGACCCTGGGCTGCACCGGGCGGCAGGGCCGGGCACTGGCGGAGGTGCTGCCGCTGGCACGGAGCCTGGGCCCCCGCCTGCAGACCCTGGCCCTGCATGGCTTCTGCTACCAGGACGAGCTCTCCTTGGCCGCCCTGCTCGCCAGCTGCCCCGGCCTGCAGGCCTTCAGCGCCGAGCTGCACGCCCCGCCGGGTGCCGACCCCAACGGGGAGACACCGGCTGAGCTACCCCGCTGGAACACCGACCTGCTGCCCCGCGGCCTCTGCCAGCTCCAGAGCTTCTCCCTGGCCCTGGCCAGCACCACCGGCATCTTCTCGGCCCCGCACGGGCTGGTGCTGCGTGCCACGCTGGCCTCGCTGCTGTGCCATGCCCCGCGCCTGCAGACCCTCCGTCTGCTCGGCATCCACTTCCCACTGGACTCGGTGTTTGAGACGGTGCTGGCAGCACCGGGGCTGCCCCTGCTCGAGCTGCAGGAGCTCTCACTGGCTGAGAGCCAGGTGTCTGGCCGGACCGTGTGGCTACTGCTGGCCTCCGAGGGCCACCTGCGCCACCTGGACCTGTCCCGCTGCCGGGACATCCACCGGCGGGACTACGACAGCTTCCTGCAGGCAGTGCGGAAGCAGCGGCTGGACCTGGACATCACCTGGGAGTAGCCGGCGCTGGCTGCACAGGGCTCTTTAATAAAGGAGTTACATCGCAGCTGGCAGCACGCTCCTACGCCCTGTCGCGGTGGCTGTCCCGGCACAGCAGGGCCCTGTGCCTGCTCCCTTTTGGGAAGGGGCTGGCACATGCGGGGTGACTCCCCTCTGCTGCACTTCGGGACGCTGGCACTGCTGGGGCTGGCACAGCTCCCCGCACCCCGGCACTGGCTGCCTCCAGCCCGCATGGCGCCAGCCCAGGCGCGTCCAGCCCCACGTCCCGTGAAGCCACGAGGACCGCGGCACAGCAGCCAGCAGCGCCGGGCGGCACAGCCGCTGCCATGTCCCCACGCAGAGCTGCTGCCGGCTCAGTGCTGGGGACCGTCGGTGAGCCCCGTCAGCCGCTCCGACTCCTCCCAGAGCTTGCGAGCGAGGCCGGCGTCGCGGGCGGCCATGGAGGGCAGCGCCAGCCCGCAGTCGCTGTTGAAGTACTTGCCCGTGATGCCCGAGACCTCCTCTGCGACGGCGCAGTAAATGGTGCTGGCGGCCCCCTGCTCTGCCGACTGCCGGGCGAAGCAGGGTGAGGAGGGGGCCTGACTGCCTCCCACCCTCCCCTCTGGGGCTGTGGGATGGGATCCGGCCCCGCCGCCTGCCCCCGCTCACCTTTATGAAGGGGCGGATGAGGGTGAAGAGCACCCGGACGGCCCAGCCGAAGTGGCGCATGATGCTGGTGCTCACCACGCCGGGGCTCAGGGCGTTGGCGGTCACCCCTGCCAAGCCGCACCGTCAGCACCATGCTGGGGGGCATGGCTGGGGCCATGCGGTCCCACCCCGGTCCCTGCCTCTGGGGCCCAAATCCCCTGTCGCCATCCCACCAGGAGCAACAGGAAAGGCCCCGAGCCCGGCCTCAGAGCGGGGGCTCCTCCGTGCCCCGGCACCGGGGCCACCCCACGGGACGCGGCCATCCCTGGCCAGGGCTCTCCCACCCATTGGGGACGTGGGGGGTCCCAGGGAGTTTCTACCAGTGCTGAGACCCCTCAGCCCCATTGCACAGCCCGTGTCATGGCACAGCAGCACGGGGTGGTTGGGGCAGGCAGAAGGCCCTGTGGTGCAGCCCTCCCCAGGAGCTGCATGGCGTGGCACGGCATGGTATGGCGTGGCACGGCTCAGCAGCGTGCAGCTGGGCGCTGTGTGGCACAGCACAGCATCGCTTGGCAAGGCACGGTATGGCAAGGCATGGCATGGCCAGGCATGGCATGGCACAGCACCGAGTGGCACGGCACGGCACAGCGCGGTATGGCACGGCACGGCTCAGCCCGGCACCCACCTGTGCCCTGCAGGCGCCGCGCCAGCTCGGCGGTGAAGAGGACGTTCATCAGCTTGGTGCTGTTGTAGGCAGCGTCGAAGCCGCTCAGCCGCTCCTGCCCGGTGAGGTAGCGGCCGTCGGCGGTGCCTGCGCTGTGCCGGAAGGACGAGACGTTGATGATGCGGGCGGGCGCTGATGCCTTCAGGAGGTCTGCGTGGAGCAGGAGGTGAGCAGGGAGGGGTCCCCGGAGCGCCCCAGCCCCGGCAGCCCCCGCGCTCACCCAGCAGCAGGTTGGTGAGCAGGAACGGGCCCAGGTAGTTGGTGGCGAAGGTCTGCTCCAGCCCCTCCGGCGTGATGGCGAAGGGCAGCCCTGGAAGAGGGGAGTGTGGGCCAGGAGCGGGGCAGGCATCGCCCGCCGCAGCGGTACGGGGGTGGCAGATGCATGACCCCGACGCCGGCGCGTACCGGTGAGGCCGGCGTTGTTCACCAGCACGTCCAGCCGCTTCTCCTCCCGCAGCACAGCCTGGGCGAAGGCCCGCACGGAGGCCAGCGAGCTGGTGTCCAGCAGCCGCAGCAGCACCGCAGGGTTGCTGGTGGCCGCCCTGATCTCCTCCACCGCCGCCTGGCCCCGCTCCTGGCTCCGGCACGCCAGGATGGTGCGGGCGTTCCTGCGGGCGAGGTCCAGGGCCACGCACTTGCCGATCCCTGCAGCGCACGGAGCAGGCACAGGCCGGTCCCCGCCGGGTCCCCACCGCAAGGGGTCCCTGAGGGTCCATGCCCCCACCCCCAGGGTCCAGGCAGCCCCGGGAGCAGGGCAGGGCAATGGAGGGGGACCCCATCCCAGGCAGCTCAGGCATGGCCAGAAGCCCAGCGCCGAGCCCAGGGTGCCCCAGCGCTGGAGCCGGGGGTGTCAGTGGGGGGCGGTGGGGCAGGTACCCCAGGGCCGGGCTCCCCGCTCCACAGCGCGGTGTGGCCGTGCGGGCTCAGGGATGGGGACGGGGATGAGGCGGGGTGCGGGAAGGAGTTGGCGCTGGCAGCTCGCACAGCTCGCTCGTGGGCAGGACCACGGCCACGGCTGCCGAACCCACCCAGCCACGCTGTGCCGGCACCGCTCCGCATCGGTGGTCCCATGCAGTGGGGAATGACAGGCACCCGGGGGTGGGGGGACCCCAGCACACGTGGGGCCACCCTGTCCCTGGGCACACAGGGGGACAGCCCCGTGCCCTGCATGTGAGGGGACACCCCAACCCTGACACACGGGCCCCGCTGCCCCCGGCTGTGCTGGCCCCGACTCGGTGCTTTGCAGCAGGACACGGGCAGGAGCAGCAACCCCGTTCCCTGGCGTGCGGCTCCGGCTCCGGCACAGCGTGGTGCCCATGGTGGCTGGCAGCGCAGTGGTCCACTGGGATGCAGCCAGCAGCGCGGTGGCCTTGGCTGTCAGTCATTAACCCAGCTGGGGCAGAGTCCGGCCGCAGAGGCTGGGCAGGGGCTGTGGGCGCGGGGCTGCCGAGAGCCCAGCGAGGCAGAGCTGCCGCTGGGCAGAGGATGCCGGCTGGCCCGAGCAGCTCGCCGGGGACCGGCTCCCGAGCACGCGGTGCAGCACCCGGCGGTCAGTGCGGTGCAGAGGACGCCTGAGGGCACCCGGCGTGAGCGTGCCGTGGGCACGGGGCGCTGGGAGCACATCATGCGCACCCAGGGGCCAGCCATGGCCACCCCCGCAGCTGTCTGCACCACTGAAGCAGGGGCTATGGTTCGGCGGCTGGAGAAGGGGGACCTGTGTCCCCTGCAGGCCACCCCACAGCACCGTGCCGTCGTGCCGTCACCCACACGCATGCCCCCAAGCCCCTTCTCCATCCCGGGGGAGCAGGGAGCTGCCACCACCACTGGCTCCCACTGCGAAAGGAGGGTGACTGGGTCCCGTGGCCAGGCAGGGACCTGCACCCAAATGGTCCTGCACCCCACACCCCCACGCCCCAGCCTCTGCAGCCCACGCACTCCCCTGCCACCAGTCCCCACTCACCGCTGTTGGCCCCAGTGACAATCACCGTCTTGCCGGTCAGGTCGGTGGGACACTTGCGGGGGTCCCAGGCGCGTCTCCTCCTGGCCCAGAGGAGCAGCCCCAGGAGCAGCGTGAGCAGGAACCAGCACGGGTGGCTGCAGGCGCTCGGCAGCGCCATGGCTGGGGCGCGGGGTTCAGCTGGGGCGCGGGGATGGGGCTCGGCCGGGGCACTGGGGTGTGGCTGGGGGACAGAGTCCGGCTGGGGCTGGAGGTCAGCCGAGGACCTTCGCCCAGCCCGGCAGCCCTGGCACGGCATGGCCCCTGTCCTGCTCCCCGAGCCTCCGGTCCCCGGCTGGGCTCGTACCTTGGGAGGGTCAGAGCCGGCAGGAGGCTGAGCCGCCTGTCTCTCGTGCCACTCTGGGGCTGCTGGCCCACGCTGGCCAGGGAGCCCCCCACCAGCTCCAGGGCAGCCATTGCAGGAGGGGCGATGCTCACCAGGCAGCCCTGAGGTCCCTGTCCTCCCGACCAGGGCTGGCAGCCCGGGGATGCAGGCACGGCCCTTCCCCGGGCCCGGCCGGCACCTTCGGGGGCTTCAGCAGCTCAACAGCTGCTTCGCTCAGGGATGGGCCCGGCTTTCCCGGGGCTTCCGCAGCCCCTGAGCCCCCGGCGCTGGACGAGCACCACCGGCCCCAAGCTACGGCTGGGTTTGATGATCTTAAGGGCCTTTTCCAGCCAAAATGATTCTATGATTCTAGGCTGCCACTGTTCCCTGGCTACTCTGGCCTCGAAAGCCTCCGGCGACTCCCTGGCACTGGGCTCTCGCCAGGGATGAGCCATCCCTGAGCTCAGCTGTCCCCGGGCATCGCCCCACACCATCACAGACGAAAACGGGTTCTTTACAGAAAAAAATGGGGTGCTTGCGCAGCCAGAGCACTGTTGGAGCCGGCGAACAGCCCTGCGGTGGCTCGGCCCCGCCAGCCCCGGTGGCTTTGGGGGCAGGGTGCAGGGCTGGGGCCACCCGCCACGGATGCAGCCGGGCTGGGCTGCACAGGCGGAGCGGCTCGGAGGTGGCCGTGCCTCCGAGCACAGGGACCTGGGTCAACGCCGCAGCCCGGGGACACGGGGCAGTGGCAGATCCCAGGCAGAGCTCACGTGGTAAAGCCACACAGACATTTCACTCCGTTAAATCTCTGTTATTTCTTGTTTGGTGGCAAATCAGCTGCAGGGTACATCGCTGCGTGTGGTTACAAGCTGAAAAACGTCCTGCAGGCGTGTGACCATCCCGGGTGCTGCCGGCCCGGGCAGCGTGCCGATGGGCAGCCCCAAAGCGCAGAGTGCCCCGGCTTCCCCAAGCTTTGCTTCGCATCTTGCTGGTGACAGTTTCTTCCTCGCCTCCTCTGCAGCAGCAGCAGGGATCCATAAAGGTCGAGGAGTCAGAGGTGCCTCGGCCCTTCGGCTGCCCCAGCCCATCCCGGCGGGCAGCGCTGGGTGGTGGCAGGGCTGGCGGCTCCGTGGGCTGCTGCGGACTTTGCTCCTGGCCCCGTGCTCCAGCACAGGAACTCCCCGGCTCAGCGGTGTGGCAGCCACAGGGCTGGTCTTCTGCAGGGGACGAGAGCCAAGTGACAGAAACTTTATTTCTGTTTTTTTTAACTGGAGCTTGCAAAGGGCACCGAGCTCCCAGCCTCACCGACAGCCGGGAGAGCCCGTCACGTCGGCGCCCTGCTCTGCGCCAGACCTGGTGCTCGCTGTGGTAACTTGTAGGGTTGCAGGGTCAGGTGGAAACGTGCGGAAAGCCGAGGGCGAGGAGCCCGCCTAGGACACGCAGGTTCTGCCCTGGAGCTCAGGCACCCAGCCGCTGCGCTGAGCTGCAGGGCGAGGGCAGCACCCAGCCAGGCACCCAGCCGTGGAGCTGCGGCAGCTGATTTCCCAGCGCAGGGACCGCCGCGAGCAGCGGGGCCGGTTGTGGGAAACGCGTGGGACTCGGCGGGGAGCCAGGCAGGACCGCCCCGGTGGCGGGGACAGGGCTGGCGCCGAGCGGGGGGCTCGCCCCCCAGGCCGCTCCCAGGCCCCAGGGCGGTGTGGGGCGTGTGCTGCCTTCAATGCTCGCCATCGCCCGTGACCTGCCCGGCCGCAAAGGCCGGGAAGGGCACAATGGGGCAGATGGGTCTCAGGTCCCGTTGGGCCTCCCGCAACTCCTCCTCCTCCTCGCCATGTGCCACGCTGCCGAGCCCGCGCGCCACGCTGCCGCCCCGTCTGACGGTCACACCGGGGGCCAGCCGAGCAGAGTCCAGCAAGGAGCCGAGCTGCCGGGGCAGGGCACTGGGGGGCTGCGGGGACCCCGGGGGGCACGGCTGGAGCTGTCCCCTGCCCACAGCAGCCAGCCCCCGCGGCAGCCAGGAGCTGCCCAGCTCCGGCGCCCGGCTGCGCCAGCAGGCACCCCGGGAATGTGCCGGTGGCTTTGCTTCCGTGCCCGTGTCCAGCACCTCCACCTGGGGCCTGATCCAGCGCTCAGGCCAGCTGCCGGGGCCCAGCCTGGGGACCCCCAGGAAGGTGCTAGACCCCTCTCGCTTCACCCCCGTGCTGCGCTGGGGCCTCCCTGGCCGGATTGTCTCCGGGCTGGTGCAGGAGGGAGGCGGCAGCAGCAGCCTGTGGCTGCTGACCCCCGCTGCCCTGCTCCCCTCCACGTCCCTGTGGGATGACCGCGGCAGACGGTGTCCCTCCTCTGGCTGCTCCAGGGGCTCAGCCGGGCCCAGGGGTGGGCAAGGAGCCGGTCGCCTAGCCGGGCAGAGCGGGGCCAGCCGAGGCAGCGGGGGCCCGGCACGGGGAGGTTTTTCCTCGGGGTGCCGGGGAGCAATGGCCACCTCTTCTGGCAGCAGCTGTGGGGGGGACGGCCCTGGCACGGGCAGGATGGCACCGGCAGTGGACACCTGGCTGGGACGCAGAGGCTGCATGGGTGGAGCTCCGGCCTCGGCTGCCACGGGGGGGTCCTGCCTGCCGCACTGGCACGTGGCCCACGCACCGGAGACCTGGCCGGGAGGGGGCCAAGGGCATGTAGTGTGAGCCGGGGCTGTCGCGGTGCCCGACGGGGGTGACTCAGTGTCAGCAGCACTGCCCCCCAGCCCAGCGCTGGCAGAGGGTACAGCCCCGGCCCCCTCGGTGCGCAGGAGCTGTGCTGGCACTGCTCCTCACCCGCACGAGCTGACGGCTTGGCCCTTGGCACCACCAGAGCACGGAACCATCTGGCAACAACCAAACAGCTCCCGGGGCAGCCCCAGACAACAGGCAGAGCTCCCCCCTCTTCCCTGCCCACGCGTGCTCCCCCTTCCCCCCTCAGCACTGACCCCCGGCTCCATGGGGAGTATTTGGGGGACGCTGTGCCCTGTTGAGGGCCACGCAGCAGTGCCCGGAGGACCCACCTGCCGGGACCAGGGGCTCTGTGCGTGTCCCACAGCCCCAGAGCAGCCAGGGCTCAGCCCTTCCCTGTGGGGCTCACTCGCTCCAGCCCCACATGCAGGGGAAGGGAAAAGCTCGGCTGCCTGGGGGCCACGGCGGGGTTTTGGGGCTTGGCTCACCTCTCCCGGGCATGGGGACAGATGGGCACGCAGGACGGGAACAGAGCCCTGCGCCCAGGAGTCCGTGGTGCAGGGCTCGGGCTCCTCGTCCTCCTGCCAGGAGCTATCTCCCTGGGGGTCCGTCTCCCCCTCATCCCTCGCCAGGAAGCGCCACTGGGCTATCTGCAGCAGGGCGTCCCGCGCCTGGCCCACCGTGAAGGGCACGCACTGCGGGCAGAGCCAGGGCTGAGGGCCCCGCTCGGCACCTCGCACCCTTGGCCCAGTCCCACACTACAGAGCGGGGACTGCGAGGGACCCGTGCGCGCCCCGGGTCCCCCAAAAGCTGGGTCTGGGCACGCTCACCTGCCGAGCTGCATAGGCTTTGGTGCACTCGTCCATCACGCGGCCCAAGAGCTCTGCAAGGATGGCCCCAGCATCCCCATCCTCCTGCTCAGCCCCGAGCAAGGAGAGCCACTCTGCCTCAGGCAGGCGCCCAGGGACGACGTCGGCTCGGGCAGCAGCGACGGTGGGGGGCCGGGACTTCTCCCCACGCGACTTGGAGGCGGCCGCTCGCTCCCGGAGGGTCATTTTCTGCAGGGAGACACGACAGCCCCCAAGCTCCCGCCTCGGGCAGGAGGAGCCCCAGGCAGGGTAATGCCATGCTGGGGTGGGTACGGCCCACGGCCCCCTGCAGCTTGAAGGGACCAGAGACAAGACTCCCCCTTGCACACAGCCTGGGGGTCTCTGCTTCCCCAGACCCCCGCAGTGGCATCAGGGTATGGGGGGAGCAGGGGGAGCCCCCATCCCCCATCCCATGGCGGGAGCGTCTCTGGCACGGCATCCCGGTGCTCCCCATGGCACCCTTGTGTACCCCAGCTCATCCCAGTACACCCCAATATACCCCAGTGCATCCCAACTCGTCCCAACCCACCCTAGCACATCCCAGTACACCCCAGCTCACCACACCCCAGTACACCCCAGCATGTCCAGTACAGCCCAGTACACCCCAGCACATTCCAGTACACCCCAACTCACCACACCCCAGCACAACCCCAGCACAACCCCAGCACACCCCCATACACCCCAGTACAACCCCAGTACACCCCAGCATGCCCAGTACACCCCAGCACACCCCAGCACACCCCGGCCCCCCGGCCGAGCCCCCCCACCTCGGCCATCCCGCCCCGAGGCGGGAGGCGTCCCGGTCTCCACGGCAACGCTGACCACGCCCCCGACGCTCCGCGCACGCTGATGCCATCGCTGCGCGCCGCCCTGTGCGTCATCACGCCGCGCCGCCGTCTCCATGGCTGCGGCGGACACCGAGTGAGCGGGGAGGCAGCGGGGGGGCCCGAGGGCGGCGGGGCCGGGGCCGGGGGGCGCTGGCGGGGGAATGGGGCGGGCGGCGGGGCGGGGGGGGGGGCGCGGCCCCGGTGCGCGTCCCTGGAGCGCGTCCCTGGAGCTGCGCCGTCCCGCAGGATGTACCGCAAGGAGAAGGGCGTCCAGCTGAGGAGCAGCAGCGCGGCGCTGTACAACAACCTCAGCGTGCTGCGCCTGCCCGGCCGGCAGCCCGCCTGCTTCGGCGCCGTGCACGGCCCCAGCCTCAGCCTGGTCAGCGCCGCCGCCGACGGGCTCGGCTTCTCCCACCGCCAGCTGCAGGCCAAGGAGGGCGGGATGGCCGTCAGCACCTCCCTCCTCACCCAGGTGAAGGCTGCGGGATGCCGGGGCGCCTGCACCCCGTCTTGGGCTGCGGGGTCCTCCGCGCCGGGCCGTACGCTCGGGGCGGGCGAGCAAGCTGGCAGCTCCCGAGGCGCCGGCCTTGCGGGAGAGCGGTGACCGGGAGGGCTGTGACACGCAGCAGCTCTTTAGGCAGCTCTGCTGCCCCGGCAGCCTAACGGGAAGCAGGTTCCGTAGCCTGAGCCATAGGCAGGGCCCCGCTGCCCCCAGAGCGGAGTCGGAGCAATCCTGTAAACTGATAAACGGCTCCCAGCGAGATTGCGGAGAAGGTGGCGGGCAGGGACGGCTGTGCACAGCGCAGGTGCTGGGTGGAAGGAGCATGGTGCTGCCGGCGGCTTCACCAGGGCCTGTGGGAGCGGGACGGGGGTAGCGCAGCATGACAAGGGGCACCTGGGATTTGCCATGACATCATCTCTCAGTCTTTGCTTTTGCTCTCTGTGCCCCGATGAGGATGATGCTCGCCTCAGCAGGGTGCGTTGGCCTTAGCAGAGGTCTGTGCTTTAATGCCAGCCTGCTCTAACCATCAACCACAAGGCCCAAACAGGCTGACTGCCAAGTGCAGGGCAAAGGGAGCAGAGCTACAGAGCAGGGAGGAAGGGCCTTCCCAGCTGAGTGCACATGGCTGTAGAACTGCCGGGACAGAAGCAGGAACCCACAGTGTCCTGATTACAGGGAGGGTGAGAGGGAAGGAGCCTCTTGAGAAGGTTTGTGGGACCTTGGAGAGGTCCCTGAGGATGGGAGGGACTCACCTCCTGTAAACCCGTGACAGGAGCCAGAAACACACACGCCTCTGGGTGACTGCAGACTGTCCCTCCCCTGGAAGGTGTGGAGGGCTTTTGCCCCGTCTTCCCCCTCCCTGGACTCCTGCCGAGCCTCCTTTCCTTCCAGGCTGCTTGGTGCGTCCTGCCGTCGCGGGTCCTGCTGGTGCTGACCTCTCAGAAAGGGATCCAGGTGAAGGGGTTTTCCGTGGAGGGTGAGAAGTGAAGTCATGATGCTGGGAGGATGAGCTCACTGTGAGGACAACTGGGAGAACCTTCTGGAGGTCCTGCTGCATACCCAGAGAACTCTCACTCTCTCTTGGAGATCTCTTAGGGCAGCGGTTGAGCCTGAAGCCATGAGAGAAACTTCCCCACCCTCTTGGGCTCACCCTGTTGCTTCCTCTCTCCAGATGTATGAGTCCGATGGCTCCATCATGGTTTATTGGCATGCGCTGGATATCACGGAGCATCCTCCAGGTAAGTCCCTGGTGGGAGCGCAGCAGGGAGCTCCCAGCCCCTCTGCCTGCTCTCCTTCCCCACGTGTGTGTGATCCCTGTAGTGCAGCCTGGTTCCTCCTGGCCCAGAGACCCCCAGCAGCCTTGCTGGTTAGCCAGGACAGTCCGACACAGCAGCTTAGCAGAAGAGTCTGGAAGAGGTCACAGAGTCACCCTGACTCCTCTGTCCTGGCTCAGTGGGGGCTGAGGGGGGCTGGAAAGGGGCTCGGAAGGGACCCAGTGTGGCAGATATGGGACTCGCCCCAAAGATGAAACTTGAACAGACACCCTGGTGCCTCACAGTGCTGCGCCAGTCTCCTGGTTCCTGGGAGCTGCCGCAGGTCGTAACCAGCTCTTGGTTTCCTTTCAGCGCAAGCAGTGTTTGCTCGAGGGATCGCTGCAGCTGGCGGACACTTCATCTGCGTGGGTGAGCCGAGCGCTGAGGGGGTGGGCTTGCTGGGGCCCAGGGACGGTGTAACGATGTGGGGTCAGCCGAAGGGGCTGGGTTTGCCTCGCAGCTCTCGCAGGGTGCTGCTCTGTGCCGAACAGAGGGGCAGATTGGTGAGTGGCATCTGTAAGGAGCAGCCTTGCGTAGGCAGCGGGCCTTGGGGGGAGCAGGGAGCACAGCTCCAGGTGTGGCAAGAGCTGGAGGCTCAGTCCTGGGACGGGGTGGGATGAGCCCCCACTGATGCCTCCTCTGGGCCGTCCACAGGGACATCCTCTGGGCAGGTGCTGGTATTTGACATCCCACCCAAAGGGACGAACGTCACTGTGAGCGAGGTCCTGGAGCAGCACCGCGACGCCATCACCGACATCGCAGCGGAGCTGGGCCAGGCTCCGGTACGTGTGGGGTCAGCGCTGTCGGCAGCCGCTCGGGCCAGAGGAGCCAGTGGGGTCCCTGGTGCCGGGGGCGGGGTGGTGGGGACTCCAGCCTCCCCTTGGCCCCACAGCTGTCTCAGGGATGCTTTGCGGGTGCTGGCTGTGGGAGCTGAGGTTTACCCAGGCCCTGACCATGGCTGAGCGGATCCCAGGGTGCAGCCCCTCACCCTTGGAGCTGGTGCTCTCTGTGGGCAGCCTGATCCCCACTGCAGCCGAGGTCTCGGGAGGCTGCGATGTGGCAGAGCTGCCCCTGAGCTGGCACGGTGCAGGAGACAGCACGGCCATCCCTCCGCTCGCCAAGGATGTTGGCTCTTGTGGCTGTCTCTGCACGAGGGGGATCTCCCCTGTCAGGGTGGGATACATCTAGGGGAGGAGGTGGCTTGGGATGGCCGCTTCCTTAGCCCTGGCTCCAGGGAGCCTGCGAGCCATCCTGCCGTGGCTTAGCGTGGCGCCTCCAGGCAAGGCAAGTGGGAATTGAGTGTTGTATAAAACACTGTGGTATTTCAGGGCTGTTGGCAGCTGGGAGCAGCCACCCCATCGGTTATCGCACTGTCCTACTTTCGATCGGCGTTCAGCCGGTCTCTGCCTTCTTAGCGCCTCGGTCTCCACATTTCTTACCTGGCTGAATCTCAGTCCCGGCTGCCAGGCTCTGGGAACACACATGCTGAAGCGGAGAGCGCCGGCCAAGGTGGTGAAGGGGCTGATGCCCCCGCACACAGCGTGGCTGTGGGAGCACGGCTCGTTGCCAGCCCAGAGTATCCCGTGATCCGTCGGCGTGCGTGCCGGAGCACAGAAGAGCTATTGAAGCTAAAGGCCAGTGGTGGTACAAGAGCAAATGAGCAAAACGGGCCGTGAATTAACCCACGCTAGAATTAAAGCTCTTACCATTAGAGCGGCGAGTTACTACAGCAGGCCCTCGCCACGGGAGCGCGATGAGAGGAGGGCATGGGACATGTCCTGCCCGTGTCTCTGGAGCCATCCCAGGGTGCTGGCTGCCGGTACAGGACCCTGATTCTCCCAAGCCAGGCCCGAGGCGCTGGCGCCCGGGGGGATGAGGAAGCCGAGGGCAGAGCCGTGCCTGTGCACTAGCTGAAGGGCTGAGCCTTTTCCCCTGGCCAGTGGAGGAGATAACCGACCCAAGCTGTCGCTGGCACCGGTGACCTTTCTCGTGGCAGATGAAATAACTTCACCTGATTTCAGAGCACAGTCTGGGGCTTCTTCAATTCAGCTCGCTCTGGTTGACATCTCTGCAGCCACAGTAATTGGCTTCCTCGTTATTGGCCGCCTCCTTCCCAACGAGGACACTTTCTTGTACTTTCTCTAATTAGTTACATTTAACTTTCTCTGCATTTGGGACTCCCCTGAACAATTAATTGCTTAGAACTGGTTCCCAATTAGCCTGGATATGGAGCTTGTTTACCTGAAAGCTGTTCTGTCATCTACCTCTGCCTGTGGTGACTGTCCTCTAACACGCCTCTCTCGGACTTTGCTCCATGGTTTGTTTAAAGGCTTTCTAACGAGCGAGAGACGGGGCCTGGCGTGTGAAATCCCAGGCGCCTGGAAGGTGAAGAGCGTCGAGACACGGGTGCAGAGGGAGGGGATGCAGTAATTCTTGCTAGAAATTTATCCGATGTGTAATTAGTGTTGCTAAACATGAACATGTTTAAACTGAAATGCCCGTGTGTGATCTCAGCCAAGCCTTGCTCATTCGCAAAACGCGTCAGCAGTTTCTGTGAGCTGTTAAACTTTAAGCTCGTTCTGCTGCAGGCTCTGGCTTTGCTTCGCAGCAACTTCAGTGGCGCAGGCAACCGGGGGAGCAAGAACCTTCTGCCTGGTGTGAGTCAGCCGCGCGCTGCCAGCGGCAGAGCTGGCTGCCCCACGAGCGGTGCCGGGGAGGAGGCTGACCCGCATCTGCTTCACAGGACGGGGCTGGTGACCTAGTGACTGCGGATGACGCTGGGACCCTCTGCGTCTGGAGCACGGGGGAGGAGTTCACCCTGCTCAGCAAAATCCCGGCCTTCGGGTAAGCGCGAGGGGCGGACGGAGCGACACGGAGGGGTCTGGTTGGAGGGTGGTGTTGGACATCCCCAGCCAGACCACATCAGTGTCTCATGAGGGATGGGAGGGTGGCAGGAGGGGGACACCCGGCACCGGCTGCCGGCATGCGGGTCTGCAGCCGGGAGGGGAGGAGGTCACACGTGCCTCTGTGCCCAGCTGCACCTGCTCCTCCGTGAAGCTGTGGAACGGGGTCGTGGCTGCTGGCTACGGAAATGGGCAGATTCGGCTGTACGAGGCAACGACCGGCCTCCTGCGCGCCGAGGTCAATGCTCATGCTCGATGGATCTACGCCCTGGACCTGGCGCCACAGACGGGAAAGGTACGGCTGGCTGCACTGGTGCACCTCGGCCCGTGTGCGGCATCCCGCTGGCCCAGAGCGTGGCAGCCTGGATGGCCAGGCAGGGGCTGCTCCCTCGCCCCAGCACATGGCACTGCCACCTCCGTGGCATCCCTCTGGCCTCTCCGTCCCCACAGCCTCCATCCCGCTCCCTTTGCAGCTGCTGTCGGGTGCAGAGGACTCCTTTGTTCACGTCTGGAAGCTCAGCAGGAACCCAGACACCGACGACGTCGAGGTGAGTCTGGGCAGCCCTCCGTGGGGAGCCTGGGGCAAGTACGCAGCACTCCAAGCCATCGCTGCCCCGCGGGGCCACGGCGCAGGTGCTGCTCTGTCCTGCAGCCTCCAGTGAGACACTGTGGCCACAGCGAGGGGCTCACTGCTCAGGGGAAACCCTGCCGGGCCCAGTCTGAGCTGCCGCGGGGCGGCACAGCTCTCCTCTTTCCTCCTGCTGTCATCCTCAGTCCTGTCCTAGGCTGGCAGGTAGAAGCCCGGGAAAGCTGTCTGATTGGGATATGGTTCTTGTGCCAATGAAAGGGCAAGCTCAAGCCACAGCCCACGGGCCTGGCCACGCACCCACGGTCCCTGCTTGCCTTTGCCCCGAGGTAATGCCTCCCCAGGCAGGCAGGGACCCGAGGCAGGTTGCTGGGTGTCTAGCTGGGGTGGGTTCTACTTTACTCAGCCTGCGCCGCTGTTCCGGCTCCTCTCCCCGCTGCAGATCGAGCACTGCCACGCCGAGTGTGTGACCGACACCCAGGTCTGTGGTGCCCGCTTCTGCGACCCTGAGGGAAACTCCTTCGCTGTGACCGGCTACGACCTGAACGAGATCTTCCGCTACAGCCGGGCATAGGCTGCGAGCGGCAGGGTCTGTCCAGGGCAGCGCCGGCGCCGCGCGGGGCGAGCTGGGTTACCCCAGCACCACGATACGTCGGCGCCGAGGCACCGTAAGCAAGGGGAGTTCAGCACAGACCCCCAGCTTCTGCTCCGTGGGGCCCGAGCAGCGGTGGCACAGGGCTGCGCCCCCAGGAGGAGGAAATCTGTGTGAAGGTGGAGCTGAGCCAGGATCCCCCTCGCTCCCAAAGCAAACCTGCCCTCGGCGTGGCATGTCCACGCGCAGGGAACGTGGGCTTGGAGCTGCTCTGGCTACACGGGACCCAGCGCCGCAGCCCTGCAGCTGCCTGGGGCAGGCGCTGACCTCCCCGCTGCCCCGAGGGAGGAGGCAGCGTGGCGGGGAGCAGAACCGGCTCCCCTCTTCCCAGCGGCAGCTCAGGTTCAGATGGGAGGGGATCCAGGGCAAACCTGTGCTACACGCTGCTCCGGCCGCGAGAGCTGTCGGAGCTGGTCCCAGCCGGGGCGGCGGCACCTCATGGGTGCAGCACCCATGGGGCCGCCCTGCCCTGGGGTGGCACAGTTCCCGGGGAGGAGGAGAGGAGTCCCTTCTCCTCCCCAGGGAGCTGTGGGGACCCACAGGTCCTGGTGGGCCCCTACATCCCCAGCTGGCCAGATGTGCGGGGCCACAACTGTGCTCCTGGGCTGGAAACAGCAGAGGCGGCTATGCCGCACTCTCTGCTAAGACACCCTGGGGACGGTCCCACAGGTCACGGCAGCGGGGCTGTGCTGTCCCCCTGCTCTGTGCCCCAGTTCTCACCCTGGGCCCCCGGATGGCTTTGACCCCACCTCCCACCCGGCCCGGGCTGTGCTGGAAGCGGGGCAGATGCTGCGCCCAGACACCCCGGCTCTGCCTTGGGCCCCCAGCTGGACTCGGCCCCTTCCCGTGGCCGGGAGCTGATGCGGCCCCAGGGATGAGCTCAACCTCTGGCCCTGCTCCCAGGGCCCTGTGGGGCCGGGGGACTCCAGCCCCAGTGCTGTGGGGCACGCTCAGCCTGGGACAGGCCCTCGGCAGGGGGAGAGCTCCCAGCTGGAGGCTGCCCCCCACCACACTATGGCTGGGGGTCTGGCTCCCCAAGCTATGGGGCAGAGCCCTCCTCAGCCCCTATGCCCTAGTCATATCCTGTTCCCCCTGCCCCAAACACACCCCACCTATGAGCTGGCACCCCCCCAAGGTAGGGCTTAGTCCCCCCATGTGCTGTCTCCCCCCAGCTATGGGTTAGGACCCCACACTCCTGTTCCCCCCCCTCTGCCCTGTACCATGTTCCCCCACCCACGATAAAAACACCTGACTGAAGCCCCCCTCGCCCCGTGTCGCTCATTCCTGCGTGGGGTGGGGGGTGGCCAAGCGCGGCAGTGGGGGCGCAGAGCCGGGGCCCGTTACAAAATGCTTTATTAAAGGTTAAAACAGCCGCTGCTGAGAGGCGTGGGCAGCCCCGCTCACAGTGCTGGGGTGGCCGGGGGGGCCCTGGGGGCCGCTGTGCTCGTGGGGCGGGGGTAAAAAAGTGTAAAAATGGTTGTGCAGTTCAGCCCTAAGACCCCGGGACGTGGACGATGGCCCTCGCCCCCGGGACATGGCCCGTGGCCCTGCAGGGGCACGTCCAAGGCACACAGATGAGCTGGGGGGGGCGGGCCGCCCTCCCCGGGGCAGGAGCAGCTCCTACAGCCACACACACGCCCAGGGACCCCAGGGACCCCTGGCCCACCCCGCCCTCCCGCCCCACGCCTCACTCACAGCTTAGCCCCCCACCTCCATCGTGGGGGGAAATACAGCACCAGAGAGCCCCGCCGGGGGAGCACCCGGCTCGGGGTGGGGGAGCCCCCCGGGAGGAGGAAGAGGAGGCCAGCAGAGCCCCCATGCCCTGCTGGCTCCCAGCCCCACAATACTGCTCGGTCAGAGGTAGCACCAGCATTGGCCGGGGCAGAGGGGCCTGCCGGCACGGCACGGCTCGGCTCGGCACGGCTGGCCCCGCTCCCACGCCGGGAAAGGCACGGCGGGACAGCGGGGAGCACGGGCCGTGGCCCAGCGCGCGGCGGCGGGCAGCGCCTGTAAACAGCCGGGGTGGGGGGCGTAAACGGGCAGCGGCCGGGGGAGGCAGCCCTCGGCGGGGAGGGGGCCCGGGCAGGCGGCCTCCAGCCCGGCCGTGCCCCCCCGGCTCAGGAGACGTGGGGCGAGGGCCGCCAGAAGCACCACTTGCTGCGGGTGTGCTGCTTGCGCTGCAGCTGCTCCTCGCGCTCCCGCTCCTTCTTGGAGCGCAGGTACAGGTCCTCCTCCTTCAGGTACCAGACCGGCGGCCAGCGGTGCCGCTCGAAGTGCGCCTGGTTCTCTGCGGGGGGACGGCGCCGGCGTGTCAGCGCGCGGCACAAGGCCCCCGGCCGCGTGCCCGCCCCGGGCCCCCGTGCCGTACCTGGGGACATGAACTTCATCTCCCGGGGGAAGCGGCGGCAGACGCTGTTGTAGTTGGTGCAGATGTAGTGCAGGCACCAGGCGGCCAGCTGCCGGGCGTTGTGGAACTGCGGGCGGAGCGGGTGAGCGGGGCGGGCAGCTGCCCGCCCCCCGCCACCGGCAGCCCCCTGCCCACCCGCCCGCCCCCCGGGACTTGTGTCCCTCTCCCCGGCCGCAGGGCTCGCACCGTGGCCGCCGCCCGCGTACCTGCGTCATCTCCAGGTAGATGATGACCTGCTCGTCGATCTCCACCCGCTGCACGAAGGCTCGCAGCAGCTCGTCCACCGCGTACTGCTCTGGGGGCGGGGGGGGCTGTCAGCGCCGGGCGGGCCGTCGGCGCCGGGGACGTGCGCCCCGGCAGCCGGGCTGCGCCCCGGGGGTAAGCCGGGCTCCTCTGGCTCTTACATAAGGACCCCGTTAATGACACACTGGGGACGCATCGATCTCCGTCCCCGCGGCGCTGTAATCGTATTGGCAGGTGACGTCAGCAGGGCCGGGGGGTGCCCGGGCTCACCTGTGAGCGCCTGCAGCCGGGGCAGGCAGAGGCGGTTGGTGAGGATGAGGAGCTCCATCGCGTCCAGGTCGGGCGTGGGGGTGAAGACGCCGGTGTAGAGGAAGTCGAGGACGGCGCGCAGGCAGGCGCAGTTGGTGCCGGGCAGGGAGACCTGCGGGACAAGGGGTTTGCCGAGGCCCGGCGCGCCGAGCCGCCGACTGCGGAAGGACGGACCCTGCCCGGCCGCCGGCAGCGCCTGCCCCGGCAGAGCCCCACTGCCGCACACGCCCCCGCTTTCTCGCGCGTGCCAAGGCCGGGGGGTCCGAGCCAGCCCCCAGCAGAGCCGGCGCTGCCAAGGGATGCCCGTCCTCCCGGCAGTCTCGTGGCAGAGATGGCAGGGACACCCCCTCCGCCGCCCACGTCCCCCCGCTGCGGCCCCTCACCTCGGCGGCGTAGCTCTCCCGGAAAGCGCCCCGGAACATGGCCATCATCCAGTCGCAGCCGGCGATGAGCAGGGGCTTGTGCGCCGGCACAGCCCCATCGTCCACGCGGAAAACCACATCTGGGGCGGCAAGGGGACGGCCTCAGCACGGGGCCAGGCGCCCTCGGCCACCCCAGCCCCTGCCACGGCTGGCCCCGGGACACGCACCCCGTGGCTGAGCCAGCGCAGGGAGCGCGGCACTGCCACACGGGCGCCGGGGACGGCACGGGGAAGGGACGAGGGCTCCAGGATCCCAGACCGCAAAGGCCTCGGCGGAGGGCGGGGGATCGGGGTGGCCAGGAGCCCCGGGGCCATGCAGGGCGCCGTGGGAGCCAGGACACCCGGCTGGACGGGAAGGAGCTGGGCGATGTCCCCGGCCAGGGCAGCCCCCGCAGACCCCCCTGGCCCCCCCCAGCCAGGGACCGCCCTACCTGCGAAGACCCCCTTCCCCAGGCACTCCTTGATGCGGTTGGCGCGACGGACGTGGAAGGCCTTGGTGATCTCCTGGTTCATGAAGCTCTCCTTGTTGAGCACGTTGGCCACCATCATGCGCAGGTCGAAGACCTCCAGCAGCTCGGCGATGGTGGCCACCTGCATCAGGTCCCCGCGGGCCTGGTCCAGCCGCCCGGTGTAGAGGTACTCCAGCACGGCGCGGAAGGGCTCGGCCTGCACCCGCCGGTCCATGCACACCACCGCCATCCGCTTCTCCCGCCCCGCCACCGGGTCGGCCACCAGCTCCCAGCGCATGCTGACGAAGCCGCGGCCCCAGGCCGACAGGTCGCGGCTGCCGCCGCCGAGCGCCGCGCCGTCCCCCGCCGCCGGCCGCAGGGCATCGTCGCTCTGTGAAGTCCGCAGCGGGGCGCGCGCCCCCTCGGCCAGGGCTCCCCGCTCCCCGTCCAGGCTCTTGGTGCGGGCGGCCGGCTCCTTGGCCCCCCCCCGCGGCCCCTCCAGGGTGAAGAGGTCGTAGAACTTGGAGCAGGAGGTGGCCAGGTAGACGCGGTGGGCGAAGACCCGCTGGCCGCCCTGCAGCTGGAAGACGACGTCGGCGCAGAGCGGGGTGCAGAAGAGGGCGGCGGGGCCCCAGCCGCAGCTGGCCGGCGGGTCAGGGACCTGGATGACGGGCGGCGGGGGCTTGGGGGGCAGGAAGGGGGCCTGCAGCAGCGGCCGCTGCATCTTCTTCAGGTGGGACTTCCAGAACTGGAGGTGCCGGCGGGAGATGAGGGCGGCCCGGATCGCGTTGTCGAAGACGTCCTTGATGCCGAACTGGGCCACCACGCTGGTCTCATAGTAAGGCACCCCCAGCTCCTTGGCCACCTCGTGGCCCCGCTCCGGGGGCAGGATGTCTGTGGGCTTGATGGGCCTGGGGGGGACAGAGCGGGGCCACGTCACCACGCACGGAGGGGCCCGGTCCCCGTCCAGCCCCCCAGCCCCACCGCCCCCCGCCCAGCGGCCTCACTTGGCCAAGGGGCGCCGGGCCCGGTTGACGGCCTCCAGGTCGGCGTAGCGCAGGTCCAGCTGGCACCCCACCAGCACGATGGGCGTCCGGGGGCAGAAGTGCTTGATCTCGGGGTACCACATCGTCTTCACGTGGCGCAGGGAGTTGGGGTTTGCCAGTGAGAAGCAGAGCACGACCACGTCCGACCTGCAGCCGGGAGGAGGAGGAGGGTGAGGGCAGCCCTGCCCCAGCGCGACCCGCTGTCACCCTGCGCCCCCAGGCCACCCCCTGCACCTCTCCTTGCTCGGGGAACGGCACTGGGGTCCCATCCCTGTCCGGGGATGCGCGGCGCTGGCGCTGACTGCCCCCAGCCTGGGACACCCCGCCTGCCCCGGCAGGGCTCTGCCCCACAGCCCCGGGGAGCCCCACAGCCCCCGGGAGCCCCATGGCTGCACACAGGGCAGCCGAGACCGAGGAGGGAGCCGAGGGCTGCCCCAGCTCGGGTACAGCACAGGACCAGCATGGCACGGGGCTCGTCCCGGCCCCAGAAACGCCCCGCAGAGCACCGGGGCGGCAGCCAGGCACAAGCGGGTGCCAGGAGAAGCCCACGGAGAGCGGCTGGGCGAGTGCCAGAGCGGGTGCCAGCCTGTGGCATGGGCCGGGCTGCAGAGACCAACCCTGCCTGGCCACCCCGTGTCCCTTCCCTGTGCCTGGTGTGGGGCTCAGCTCTGTCCCTTGGGGTCGGCAGGGCGCCGTCCCGCTGCTGGTGCCGTCCCAGCCCTGCGCCGGCACTGCCAGCGGCTCGGGGAAGCCTCCCCGGGCAAGGTGACAGGGGACGCGCGGGAGGTGCCAGCAGCGCCCAGGTCCCCGCAGCCCCCGGGGCCTTATAAGGCGGCCGGGAGCAGCCACGTGTCCCCAGACCTGGTTTGTTTTTAGTCTGCGCTTTGCCGAGACGTGACCAGGAGGCGCGTTTGGAACCGGGCCCGTGTCAGGGACCAAGATAGACGCCACCCGCCGCCTCCCGCAGGCCCCCGGCCAGCACGGGAGCCACCGCTCACCCACGGGTGATGCCGGCCCGGGCCGGCCCCAGCACCCACCACCCCACGGGTCGAAGGCAGCAGCCCCGGTGGGGCAGGCAGCACCGAGCACCTCGGGAACCCCGGGGTAGGGCAGCCCCCCACATCCCCCAGCCCCCCACATCCCCCACGCCACGAGGCCACCGTGACCCCCAGCCCTGGGCAGTGCAGAGGGGAGATTAGAGCATGCCAAGTCGCGCTGGCACGGTGCGGCGGGTGATAAGAGCCTGGACGTGCCAGCAGCCATGGAAAAGGGGGTGTTTACAGCCTGGGGAGCGGGGTGGGGACCACGGGCCAGTGACCGCTCAGCCACAGCCCAGGGGCTTCTCCCGCTGCCGAGCCAGCACCCCTGAAGGGAGGGTCCCAGCACCCCTGAGGGGAGGGTCCCAGCCATGGCGACAGCCCTGTGGGGCCGGGCAGCCCCTGCCTAGCTGAAAGAGCCCCCAGCTCTGCCCCACAGCACAGGACCCCTGTCCAGGGTCTGCAACCCCCACCCCCCAGGGAAGTGGGGACTCCAGGCACCCCAATCAGCACCCCAGACCAGTCCCCCCTCCCCAAACAGGCAGCCCTAGCGCAGGTGGTTCCGGCTGCCCCCCAGGGAAGCCACAAGCACCCGGAGCTCCATGCCCAGGGCCGGGGGCTGTCGGGGTGCACAGCCCTGCTGCCACAGTGTCCCTGGGGCGCTGAAAGCAGCCCCCAGCCCGAGGTGGGGGTGCTTCCAGCCCCGTCGAGGGTTCGGGGTGCCAGAGCCCCTCTCTGGGTGCTGGCAGGAGCCCAGGGGCCCCTTCGGCTCTGGGGTCTCCTCAGGCACTCCCCAGGGCAGTGGGTTGGGGTGCTGGTGGTGAGCGGGGGTGCCAGTGGCGGGGCTCAAGGCGCCAGTATTGGGTCGGGGTGCTCGTGGCGGGGCTCGGGGTGCCGGTGGCAGGCAGGGGTGCCCGTGGTGAGGTTGAAGGTGCCCACGGCAGGTCGGGGTGCCGGTGGCGGGGCGCCCGCGGTCCCACCTGCCGTAGGCGAAGCGCCGGTCCTTGTGGTGGTCCCCGAAGGTGTCCCAGAGGCGCAGGGAGACGCTGACCTCGTCCACCACATCCCGGGAGCGCTCCAGCACCTGCCCGGACAGGGAGCGCCGCCGTCACGGCCCCGGTCCCGGCCCCCGGAGCCGCCCCCGGCCCCCCCCCCGGGAGGCGGCTCCGCGCCCCCCGCCCCGCCGCCCTCCCGGCCCCGCCGGCGCCCCGCACCTCCTGGCAGACGCGGTACTGGTCGATGGCCCAGACGGTGGGGACGTGCGTGGCCAGCAGCTGGTACTGGCTGAGCGTGGCGTTGCAGGCGCGGGCGCAGATCAGCCGCGTCTTCCCCACCGCGTTGTCGCCCACCACCACGCACTTGATGGTCTCGACGTTGGGGCGCTCGTAGTCCACGTCCAGGTCCATCGGCGCCGGAGCGACACCGGGCGCCGGAGGGACACCGGGCCCCGGGCAGCGGCCCCGCACGGACCGGCCGCGCTCAGCGCCGCCCCCCGCCCATGCCCGCGCCGCCGCCGCCGCCGCCCGGGCCCGTTACCCCGCCCGCCCCGCCCCGCCGCCAATCCGCGCCCGCCCCGCCGCCCCGACCCGCCCCCCCGACCCCGCCCCGCCGGCTCCGCCAATCCGAGACCGCGGCACCCGCCTCGCCCCGCCCCCCCCCCGCCCCACCGCCCCCCCCCGCCGCCAATCCTCGCCCGCCCCGCCACCGCCCCGCCCGCGCGCGGACAAAGGAGCGCCGCCAGGGGGCGCCGCGCCCACGTGACCGCCCCCCCACCTCTCCCCCTCGCGGCCGGCCGTGCACAGCGGCCACGCCCCTCCGGAGGGGCGTGGTCGGACGGGCACGCCCCCTCCCCACGCCCACCCGCGACGGGGCACCGGGAGCGGGGACCGGGGTGGGCAGGGACCGGCGACAGCAGCGGCACCAGTGACACCGTTTACCCCCCGCAGACCGCGCCCCCGGTACAGCCAGCGCCCGCCTCTCACCACAGGGACACCAGTGCACACCAGTACGAGCCACCAGTACCAGTATGCGCGAGTGGAAACTCGTGACATCAGAGCGCCCCAGTACATACCAGTGACACCAGCAACACCACCAGCCTCCGGCACTGCC
Source organism: Phaethon aethereus (assembly GCF_964289735.1). Classification (NCBI taxonomy): domain Eukaryota; kingdom Metazoa; phylum Chordata; class Aves; order Phaethontiformes; family Phaethontidae; genus Phaethon; species Phaethon aethereus. The sequence continues at coordinate 85,337,321 of NC_138578.1, forward strand.
CCATGCCTCCCAGCTCTGCTCCCAGCCTCATGGCCCCCCACCCACCGCAGGGCGGGACCCGGGGGGAGCCAGGCTGTGCCCTCTGTGGGTCCCGTCCTGCTCCCCCCGCGCTGCCCGGCACTCCCCCAGCCCCACCCCAGCCCGTGCCAGCCGTGGCACACCAGCACCCAGCACCCACAGCCCTCCTGCGGGACCCCCAGGGAGGGCGGCAGGGTGGGCACAGGCCCTGGGCAGGGTTCCACAGCGGGTGGGGGTGCTCACAGAAAGTCGGTGGCATCAGTGAGCCGGTGGCCGCAGCAGATGGGTCCCCTTGCCTGGGGGGTCAGGGGCACGTGGGATCTGGCCCTGGGTCTGGGGGGCGGCCCCGGGCCCCCCCTGCCCACATCCGTGGGCCCCCCCTGCCCACATGCCGCCCCCAGCCCCAAGGCCCCATTTTCCAGCTGCTGCGAATATTTTCCCTCTCTGGGGCTTTGGGGTTTGCAGGCCGCGGTGACCAAATAAGGGAACAGGCCGAGCGCGGCTCCGCCGGGACAGGGCAGCTGGCGCCCGACGGGGGACGGGGACGGGGGACAGGCCATCCGCCACGCCAGCCCCTGCCCGGCTGAGCATCCTGCACCCCGACTTGCCCGCACGGCCCTGCCTGCGCAGCCGGGCGTCGCGTCTGCCTGCAGTCCTGCCTGCCGCTCCCCTGGGACCCCGCAGCACCCGCACTCATCGGGACCCTGGGACCCGCACCCACATGCCAGTGGGGACCCTGGCACAGCACTCACATCCCAGTCTGGGACCCCGGTCCCAGTGGGACCCCGCACAGCCCCCACGTCCCGGGGCGGGACGCTGGCACAGCACCCGTGTCCCGTTATAGGACCCGGGACGCGCACCCACGTCCCGCGGCGGGACGCAGCTCGCCCCGGTGCCGGCTCTCCCGCTTACTCCGGGCCCCGGCAGCGCCCCGCGGCCCCGCGCCCCGCCCGGCTGGCGCCGCCACCACCGCCCCGCGCCCCGCCCGGTGCCGCCCGGTCCCGCCCGCGGGCGGCGGGGCGGGGGCGGGGCGGGCGCAGGGGCTGCGGGGCGGCGGGCGCGGGATGGCGGCCCCGGGGCTGGAGCGGCACCGGCTGGCGCTGCTGGCGGCCAAGGAGGACGTGGGCAACCCCCGGGCCGGCACCAACTGGTGAGGCTGGGGACGGGAGCGGGCACCGGGAGCGGGCACCAGACGCCGGGCACCGGGCACCGGGCGGGGGGGTGGTCCGAGACACGCCGGGCACCGGGACGGGGGGGTTCGGGGCGCCCTGGGGTCCCGTCCGGGACGCGGGCTGAGCCCCGCCCGCCGCTGCCCCCGCGGAGCCGCGCTGGGAACCGGGCGCCCGGTCCCGCCCCGCCCGGTCCCACCGCCGCCGGGCTGGGAGCGGCGCCGCCGCTCGGGGCCCGGGGCACGGCCCGGGGGGCGGCACCGGGGGCACTGCCGGGGCGGGGGGAGCCGCCGAGCCCCGGCACCGGCTCCCGCTGCCGGTGCCCGGGTGGGCCGGGGCTGTGAAGGGGTCGGGGGGCGTGGGGCGGTCGGGACGCCCTGCCCGGCTGCGCCCCACACCTGCCGTGGGGTGCGCGGCTGCGCCCCCGCCCTGCCCGTGCCGCAGCGTGGGGGGAAGCAGGGTCCTGCCCTGCCCCGGGCCGTGGGGGTCCCAGCATGGTCGCGGGCCAGTGCCACGGGCGCAGGCTGGAGCCGGGTTCCCCCCCAGACCCATGCCGCGACCCGGGCCGCTGTGGCCTCACGCCGCCGGGCTGACATCACTGGCACGGCCCGCGGTGGGCAACGGTGGCAAGGCGGTGGGCGACGGCAGCGGGGCTGCACCGGGCCCCGCAGCCAACCCTCGCCTTGCGGCCCTGCGGCGGCACGTTGGGCTCGGGCCCAAGGCCCCCGGCCACCCGGGCGCTGCCCTCTGCCCCCGAGCCGCTGTCCTGGCCGGCGTACCGCAGTGCCGGAGCTCAGTGGGCCCCACGCCAGCGCCCGTCCCTGCCGCCGGCCAGGCCTGCCGCGTGCAGCCAGCGTGCCCTGCCGTGTCCTGCCATGCCGCGCCGTGCTGCGTCGTGCCCTGCTTGCCATGCCATGCCCTGCCGTGCCGTGCCGTGCTGCAGGCGTGCTCCCAGTGCTGTGCCGTGCCGTGTCCCGGCCGGCGCAGAGCGCAGCGTGCCGCCACATGCGCGTGTAATCGGAGCCATGCGGAGACAAAGAGGCGGCAGAGCTGGTGGGGAATGCCCAGCCGGGGCCTCTGCCAGCGAGGGGTCCGCGGCCCCCCAGCCCCAGCCCTGGGCAGGGGTCCCAGCACAGCCAGGGGCCCGGGGCCGCTCCCCTCTCTCCGGGCAGGCGGGGGGGGCCGGGGCCGGTGGGTCGGGGTCTGCCTGGCCGGTGGGAAGAGGGCCTGGGCACCCTGTGAGGTGCCAGCCCGGTGCTGGGTGATGCCAGCATCGCCCTGAGGGGCTTGGGCTGGGGGGCGGGGGGGGGGCCGTGCTGCTGCGGCGCTTCCCGTGGCCCCATTGTCCCGGGGGCGGATGCTGCCGGCGGCACTTCCACGAATTCAGCCCGGGCGGGCGGCACAAGGCGGGGTACTGGGGGGCACAGGGGGTGCCCCTGGCTGCCTCCCCCGACCCCCCCGAGCTCTTCCCGGGGCAGCACCCGGCTCCCTCCCGCAGGAGAGCCGCTGGCCCCACTGCCCGGGGGAGGGCACACCCGGCCGGCACAGCCCGGAGCCTGTCGGTGGCCACTGCCTGCCACAGCCGGGGACGTCCGGGTGGCCACGCTGCCTGCCGCAGGTGACCTTGCGGGGACAAGGGCAGCTGCCCATGCTGCTCCGCTGCCCCCCCCACCTGCCCCCCCCGCTCCCACCCCCAGGGCCGTCTTTGCCTACGAGAAGCACCATGACCTCAAGCTCCTGGACTCCGGAGGTAACAGGGGAACCACTCTGAAGGGGGGGGACCGGGGGGGATGTCCCACTGCACCCACCCCCTGACCGTCCCCTCCTTGTAGCCGGGGGTCCGGATGAGATGGCCGGGAAATTCTCCACCACCAGCATCATGTACGGGCTATGCCGCATCCAAGACCCGGGCACCAGCGCTCACCGCATCGTCCTCATCAGCTGGGTCAGTGCGGGGGCTTGGTGGGGGGAACTCTGAGCATCCTACCCCCCCACCCGGCATCCCGGGGGACAGGGACGTGGCACGGGCTCCCAGCCTAAGCACTGCGTGCCGGCGCCAGGTTGGGGAGAAGGCACCGGAGTCGCAACGAGAGGCGTGTGCCGGGCATCTGCCTGCCATCAGAGCCTTCTTTAGGGTGAGTTTATGGGGGGCTGGGGGCCGGAGCTGAGGCCTGGGTCCCGTGCCCCCTCGTGTCCCCCCACATCCCGGCCAGCCCCGACCTTTGCTTGCTGCGCATTCCTGGCTCTGCTGACTCAGACGCCGCCGTTCCCAGTTCCCAGCCTTGGCCGACGATCCGGGGTTGCGGTCGGGCTCCCTGCCCCTCCTGGACGGATCCTGCCCTTGCTCGGTGGGATCCTGTGTGTCGTGTGTCCCCCCCGCCTCTGCTCCCATGTCCCAACCCCCAGAGATCCAGCTGGGTCCTATAGCTGGATCGAGCTCCACATCTGGATCTGCCCCCCACATCTGGATCCAGCCCCACATCTGAGGCCGGCGAGCACATGCAAGGGAATGGCGCCAGGATTCCCTGGGGAGGCTGCAAATCCGTCCCGGGGGGGCGAGGGGGGGAGCGGGGACGGAGATGGGAGGGAGAAGGGGGGGGGCCCGTGGGTGCTTCAAGGAGGGGGGTGATGCCGTCGCGTCTCGGCGGCAGGAGGCCAGCGTGGTGCTGAGCGCCCGCCGCGCCGAGGAGGTGACGCAGGAGGGGCTGAGCCGGGCGCTGGCACAACTGGCCCCCGCCCCCCCGCTCGCCAGGAAGGTGCCCCCCCCGGATGCCCAGGAGCTGGTGGTGAGTGGGGGGTCCTGGGATGGGGGGGCATGTGCCCGCGGGGACGGGGACCGGCTGGGGGGGCACCCAACAGAGAGATGGGGCTCTGGCCCACCCTCCCCGGTGCCCTCCCGGGGGTCCCTGGCTGGGAGGTGGGACGGGGTCCTGCCCTGAGGCCCCGGCTCGGTCCCCGCAGGGCACCAACTACCGCAAGACCAACCCGGCGCTGGAGATCCGCCGGACCAAGCGGGACTCCTTCTGGGCACAGGCCGAGGTGAGGGGCAGGGGTCACGGGTGGGCAGGGGTCACGGGTGCACCCCCGATGACCCCCCCGGCACCCCCGGGACTAAGGTCGCGGCCGCTGGCTCGGGGGCTGAGACTGGCGGGGGTCCCGGTGCCGAGCCCAGCGCCGAGGCCGGTGGGAGTCCCGGTGCTGAGTGTGGCGCGGCCGCAGCGCGAGGAGGAGCAGCGCAAGGAGGAGGAGCGGCGGCGGGCGCTGGAGGAGCGCAAGCGCTGGGAGCGGGAGCGGATGGAGGAGGAGAGGCGGGAGGCGGCCGAGCGCGAGCTCCGCTTCAGGGAGAAGGAGCGGATGATCGAGGAGCAGCGGTGAGGGCGGGGGCGTGGGACCCCCGGCCCCCCGCACCCCACAGTGCCCCCAGCCCCGCTGGCGCTCTCGCCATGGGTTCCCATGGTGGGACCCTCCAGCTTCTGTATCCCGGTGCCCCCCAACCCGCGTGGTTCCAAGCACAGGGACCCACAGCGGGACCCAGAGGGTCCTGCACCCCGCGGCTGCTCCCCCCACACCCCCCGAATCCCCCCGTGCCCCCCTGACGCTCCCTGCCCTCGCAGGAAGGAGCAGGCGCGGCTGGAGGCAGAGGAGCGGAGGAAGGAGAAGGCGCGATGGGTGAGCGGGGCGGCCGGGATGGGGGCCGGGGGCCGGGGGGCACGGGCTGCCCTGCCGCACCGTGTCCCCGCAGGAGCAGCAGCAGCGGGAGCACGAGGAGGCCATGCGGGACCGCGGCCGGCGCAGCGAGTCCATCGAGAAGGCGGCCGTGAGTGCCCGGGCCGAGCGCCCCGTCCTGCCCCGGCGGCGCCGCGTGCCCCCGTGGCCGCGCCGCGTGCCCCCGTGGCCGCGCCGCGGGGCCGCTGACGGGGGTCTGGGTGCCCGCAGGAGGCGGCTGTCCTGGTCTCCCAGCGCCCGCAGAACCCGCGGGATTTCTTCCGGCAGCGGGAGCGCTCGGGGTCCACCTCGGGCACCCCGCTGCCCGCGCCCGGCCCCAGGCCCGGTAGGTGCCCCCACGGCGCGGGGCGGCGGGGCCGAGCGCGGGCGCTGCCCGTGCGGGGGCGCGGGGCAGCGGCGGGGGTCGCTGCCCCAGCGCGGGCAGGGCCGGTGCTGACCCCCGCCCCGTGCCCCAGGCGCCCGGCGGCCGTTCCTGCGGTACCAGCGCAGCCTGACGGAGTCGGCCTTCATCTTCCGCCGGCCGGACCCGCCGCCCTCGCCCGGACCCCTCCTCCCCGGGGCCTTCCGGGCTGCGCCCCCCCCCGGCCCCCGCCGGCCCCCGCCTCCCCTCCCCACCAGCCCCACGGGCGGGGAGACCCCTCCCTGTACCCCTACCCCGACCCCCTCCAGCCCCACGGGGGCGGAGACCCCTCCCTGTGCCACCCTGGGGAGCCCCCCCAGCCCTGTAGCTACGGGGGCCCCCCCTCTACCCAGCCCCATAGAGACGGACCCCCCCCCTCCCTTTGCCAGCCGGGGGCCCCATAGAGACGGACCCCCCCCCTCCCTTTGCCAGCCGGGGGCCCCCCAGCCCGGTAGGGGCAGGGTCGCCCCCCCCCGTTCCTGGGCCACGTCCCCTGCCCCTCACCAGCCCCCCCCGGACGGGGTGTCCCCTCGGGTCGGGGTCTCCTGACAGCACTTGTGGGGCAGAGCCCCTGTCCCCACCCGGCACTCCCGGGCGGGGGCCCCCCCCAGGCAGCGAGGAGGCCGTGATTCTGCCTCCCCCCAGCTCCCCCCAGGATGAGGAGGGGCCCCCGCCGGACACCTTCCCCCTCCCCAGCCCCCCTGCATGGGGGTCTCCGGGGCTGCGGGTGGGGCCAGGCGAGGGGGTCCCGAGCCCCCGCGGGGAGTCGCCTCCGCCCGGGCTGGTGCCCGCCCCGCCGCGCCGGGCTGGGCCCCCCCCCCGCAGCCCCAGCCCCCCCAGCCTGCCGCAGGATCCGGCCCTTCCCCGCCCGGCAGCCCAGGGACCGCGGCAAGGTGGGTGGCCGGACACCCGTGTGGGGCTGGGGGGGTCTTGCGCCCTGCGCCCCTGCCCGGGCGCCGGGGCTGGCGTGGGGCTCAGCCTGTCCCTCTCCCCATAGGGCCTGTGGGGCAGCCGGGGCAGGAGCCGGCCTGGGGCGACTGGGGGCACAACGGCATCGGGGGCCGGAAGCAGGGGGGCTGGCCGGCCCCCTGGGAGCGGGACCCCCCCCCGGAGGAGGTACGGCACCGGCTGGGGCGGTGTGGGGCTGGGGGGAACGGGATGGGGCTGGGGTCAGGGGAGGGTGATTTTGGGGCTGGGGGCTGGGGTCGGGAGGGGGAACAAGGCGGGGGTTGGGGCTGGGGATCGGGAGGGGGCTGGGGGGGGGCAGGCCAGGGCTGAAGGCTGAGGTTGGGGGGACAAGGCTGGGGGCAGGATGGGGCTGGAGGCAGAGGAAGGGGCCGGGGGTCCATTGGGCAGGGGGACGGGCACGGCCGGGGGCTGTGGGGCTCCTTCAGGGCCCCCTCATCTTGCAGGGGGATGAGCCCCGTGACAGCATCCTCCTGCCGCAGCCCCTGCACAAAGCCACGCCAGGTACCCCGTACCCCCGTGCCCCCCACCCCGCACCCCCCACCCCACCGGCTCAGCCCCCCTCCCTCTCTCTCCGGCCAGGCTTCGCCCTGCTGCTGGCCCGCGACGCCCCCCACCCGCAGCTGCCGGGGGGCACCAGCCCCCCCACCGAGGACGAGGACCTCTCCCCCCATGCCCTGTAGCTGGGGGGGGCCCAGCAGCCCCTGGTGGGGGCACCCACCGGTCCCGGCCCCCTCCACACACGCTACAGACCGTCCCCACGGCCCCCCCAGCACAGCTCACCCCCGGCCCCCTGCAGCCCCCCCCGTTTGCACCCCAAGAAAGCAGCTTTGGGAGCACCGGTGGCAGCACTGGGGGGGGGCGGGGGCCAGGCCAGGGCCCCACCGCCACCCCCGACAACCTCCCCCAGTCAGACACAATGGCTGTTAAATAAATTTTAATGCATATTAATGAGGTGGCAGCTCTGGGGCCCCAGCCTGGGGGTCCGGGGCTGGTCCCTGCCGGGGGGCTGCCCCCCAGGAAGGGCAGCGGGTGGGGGGTGGCAGCGGGTGCCTGGGCCCCTGGGATTAGAGGCAAGCAGAGCTGGGGGGTCTCTGTGCACCCCCCGGGGTTAGACCCACACCCACTGTACGTGGGGGTTTGCCCTGAGCACCCACCCTGGGGGGAACCCCAGCACCCACCTTGCACTGGGGGGGGGGGGTGTCACACCCAGCACCCACCCTGGGCAGGGGGAACAGCCCCATCACCATTTTTTTGAGGGGGGGTCAGCCCTGAGCCCACCCTGCAATGGTGGCATTGGCC
>NC_138578.1:85345101-85546101 GCF_964289735.1 Phaethon aethereus
TGTCGATGGCCTGGCCTGCTGCGGACTACGAAGAGGGATCCTACCTCACCTGGAGGGGCTGGCTCTCTCTTCCCTGCAGCGGGAGGCAGCTGGCGGCCGGCCTTCGGTTTCTTCTTCCTCTTTACCGTTCTCTGGCCTCTCCAGCTCTGGCCGCGGCAGCTCCCGCCCAGGGCCGGCAAGCGCTCCGCCTGTCCCTTCCTGCAGCCGTGCCACGAGGAGAGCGAGGTGCCACGGGCAGAGACAACCCACGCGAGCCCGAGGCGGGTGCGGTCAGCGGCATTCCCAGGGGAGGAACGGACACGCGCAGCCTCAGCGCGGCCCCCGGCAGAGGGAAAGAAGCAGCAGCGACCCTTATTACCGTAGTTCCCCCCTGGCCGAAGCCTGTCCTTCCGCGGGGGCCGCCGGAGACGCCGCTCTGCCCCTGCACCGCTGCCAACGGCGCCCGCTTTCACGGAGAACCCAGCGCACGCGAGGCCCGGCTTGCCGCCTCTGCGACAGGGCCCGGGGCCGGCCCGGGGCTACGGGACGGGCTTCAGGGGAGGGGCTGGAGCTGGGGGCAGCTGCGCGGGGCCAGGAGAAGCGAGCGGGGGGGCTCTGGCGAGTTGGGAGGCGCCCGGCGTCTGCGCCTGGGGGGTGTCCGCCTCCTTCCCCTCTCCCTCCTCCCAGCCCCCCGGTAACTCCCCGGGGCTGCCCCGACCCGGCTCGCCTCCAGCGGGCCGGCAGCCGGCCGCAGCGGGCGGCTCGAAGCTCCTCGCCCCGCCACCCGCGGGCGGGCGGGCGGGCGGCCGGCGCGCAGGAGACGCCCCCGCACCCGCCCCAGGGGCTCGCTCGCCTCACCGGTGGCCCCGGCCCTTCACGCCCCGCTGGGAACGGGACCCCTCTGCGCCGCCATGCTGCTCCCGCGCGCCGCGCATGCGCCGGACGCCGACGGCGCGCCGCAGGGGCGCGGGGCGGCGCGCGAGCGCCGGGCTGCAGTAGCAGCGAGCGCCCGGCGGCGGTGCCGCATTTTGCAGGGCGAGCGCCCGCCGACGCTGCGCCCATGGGGCGGCAACGGCGCTTCCTTACCGGGAAGCAGCAAAGAGCGCGCAGGGACCGCAGAACGGCATCGCTGTTACCGGAGGACGGGAGCGTGGGTCACTTAGGCGCCACCGCGCATGCGCGGCTTCCGAGCCGCGGCTGCCGAGCTGCAGTACCGAAGTTCGGTCACAGGGCGGCAGCACCGAGCGCGGGGAGGAGGCGCGCCACCACGCATGCCTGGGAGACCAGGTCGCAAAAACTACATCTCCCGGCATGCCCTGGCAAGCGCAGCATGGCCGCCCGCCGGCCCCCTGCCACAAGACTACGCTTCCCGGCATGCGCGGGGAACGAACGTCGCCGGCCGTAAGCCCCGTGCCGCAGGGCTACGGCTCCCGCCCTGCCGCCAGGGACACCGGCTCCCCCTTTTCCCCCGCAAGTCCCGCCGAGACGCGAGCGCTAACCGGCGCTCCGCCGCGCGGCTCCGGGCAGCCCCCGCCGCCGGCTCCCGCACGCCCCTGCTCCGTGCCTCCGACGCGGACCCCGCCGCCCCGCCTCCGGGCTTTCCCCGGCACCCGCTGGTCCAGGGGGCGGCCCCGCTCGCGTTCTTCCTCGCTGCGGCCGCAGCCCGGTCGCACCGGGCGACCGCTCCGCCCCGCCCCTGGCTCCCCCCGGCCCCTCCACGGCCACCCGGGGCAGGGCAGCGGCGGCGGCAGCCCCTCCCCCGGCAGCCACCCCTGTGCAGGGAGCGGCCGTCCCCACCGGCCTCACCGCCCGCACCTGGGGCTCCTCCAGCCCCGGCCCACAGCTGGAGCAGGGGGGCAGCGCCCGCCCCCCGCCCCAGGGCCTCCCTTGCTGCCCCGAGCTCCGGCACAGCCCCTCCCCTCACCCGGGGCAAAGGGAGGGCGAACGCAGCCGCGAGGGCGAAGGAGGCGGCAGCGAGCGTTGATTCAGGCGGCGCGTAACGAGGCCCGGGAGCGGGGCTGCCCCGGGGCCAGCCCGGCAGTCCTTCCCGGAGCCGCGCTCCTCGGTCCGGCGGGGAACGGGCTGCCGGGCAGGGGGAGGCCGCCGCGCCGAAAACGGGGCGCGGGGCGCAGGACGCTGCAAGAGAGGAGAACAGGGGCAGGGAGTCAGACCGAGAGGGACAACAAAGTGACAAAGAGCCCGGCAGAGAGGGGAGGGTGAAGGAGAATAGCACAGGGAGCTGGGGGGGAAAAAAAAAAAAAAGAGAGCTGCAGAGCAAGAACAGCAATGAGCACGGAAAGAAGGGGGGGGGAGTCCAACATAGGGTCCCACCAGTGATTCAAAGAAATTCAAATGTAAGAGATACAAACTTCATAACACCAAAGTGTTACTAAAGCAGACATCTTTATTACAGCGCCGGACGCGTGGGAGATATCTCCTCCTAACATGCGTGCCTCGTGTTACCAGCATCTGAATTCTATCGAGTACATACACTCATGTTCGTTGCAATTGTTAGCATATTCGTGACATTTCCGAGGAATGTTTCACATACTCACATGTCGCTGACGCGTGCGCCGTTAAAGGAGCCGGTGGTCCTCTGGTGGTCTCTGGTGGTTTTTTGCAGTACTTGGTCCCCTTAATTTGTCTGTCCTCCCGAGGATCTCTTTTCTTATCTACTTGCTTAGTAGGGATAAGGGAAGGGAGAGGGAGCCATACAGAGGGAGACAGGGACAGGGACGACAGCGACAGGCCGCAGGGGCAGCGAGGGGACAACTAAAATGTAGGGACAGGGAGCCGGACAGAGAGCGAGTGGCAGAGAAGGAAAAAAACCTTCCTCTGGTGACAGGCTACAGGGCAGAGAGGGAGCGATTCAAGACACGGGACAGAGAACGGCAAAATGGCGATGGGCCGCTGGGCAGAGAGGGAGGAATTTAAAAGTGTAAGTAAAGACAGAGGCAGAGAGACGGACAGAGAGAAAGAGAAAACAGCGACGGGCTTCAAGACAGATAGAGAGGGACTGAAAGATCCCGGCAGGGAGCCGGACAGGGCAAGACGGCGAAAGAAATGAAACTGCAGCGTGGCTCAGGGCTGACAAGGACGAAATTGCAAAACAGGGACAGGGAGCAGGATAGAGGGAGACAGAGGAAGAAAGAGACTTGTGCTGTGCTACAGGGCCGAGAAGCAAGACCTTGAACACCGGGGACACGGGGCCGGGCGGAGAGCGCCAGAGACAGCAAAAATACCGACGGGCTACAGGACAGAGCGGGAGGAAGGCAAGCATGGTGGCTGGGAGCCAGACAGAGAGAGACTGCGAAAGAAAAGAGCAGCAACACGCGACACGGCAGAGAGGGAGGAATGGAAAAGCAGGGACGGGGAGCCAGACTGGGAGAGGCAGAGGAAGGAAAAATAGCCGCGGGCTACAAGGTAGGGAGAGAGAGGACCTACAAGACGGGGACGGGGAGCTGGTCAGAGCGAGATGGAGAAAGGAGGTATGGGGGGACACGGACGGATACCACATCAGCGTGGGAAAGAGAGGGGGCCAGGGCAGGGGCAGCGAGGGCCCGGGATGCAGAATAGGGGCAACAGGGCCCCGGGGGCCTGGGACTCACCGCAGCTTTCACTCCCTGCACTGCTGGGAGAGGTTGCCAGCTCAGACGCTTCTTCCTCCTCCTCCTCCTCCTCCTCCTCCTCTCCTCCCTTCGCCTTCTGTAACTCCTGTCGCTCGGCTGTCCTCCACCTAAGAGGATACCGGGGTGTCTTACAGCTCGTACAAGACGGGGCTCCCTACACACGGAGCCTCGCTCGTGCGCCACACGGCCGCTTCCGGTGATGCGTGCAGACCCTGCACATTCGACTGCCCGTGTACGTCAGGTGCGGCGCACCCGGGAGCGACAGCGTCCACCGCTCACGTGGCCCTGTCCTTTCCTGGGCCTGTCGTTAGAAGCACACCTGGGAAAGAAGATCCTGGCCGGCTGCGACGGATTAGGACCGGAAGGCACGAGGGGAGCCCTCGGCGCACTCGCACGGCAGGCGCGAGGCAGCGGCCCCTCCCGGCAGCCAGGCGGTTGCAGGCACTCGCCGCAAGGCCGGGCGCTCCTGCACGCGAACCATTTCGCGAGCCCCGAGGCAGCCACGATTAACGAGCCCGATGACGCCCGCGCTGGGCCGGGGGTGGGCAGAGGCAGAAGTGGAAGCAGGGGACAGGGACGCCGGGCGCAGCAGCGCTGGCGTGGGCGGGAGAGCGGGGAACGGTGTGGGGAAGGGTCACTCGGGACGCCTGCTCCGCTAGCCCGGCCTAAGTGACGGCCGAGGACGCCTAAGCACCGCGTACGCCTAAAGAAACCCGCCGGCGCAGGGTGGCGGGAAGAACACCGGTACGCGACGACCGGCTGAAGCCGCCGCGCCCAGGCCCGGCTGACCGCTGCCACGGACTCCCGATCCCTCTGCCGCAGCAGGAGCTTGTTGCACAGGCAGGCGTTCGTTTTGCGCGCGCACGTGCAAGCGCGACTCAGAACGCAGGCTGGCGTCAGGCTACAAAAGCCGCCCGAACGCCCCGCTTGCGTCGCATCTGCTTGGCTCGCAACAAGCGGGTCGTTTCCGAGGCATTTTCCCGGCTGCTCAGGCAGAGCACGCGCCGTCACGCGCTCGAGGCAGAGCCGGGCAGGCGGAACTCACGCGCCGCCGTTCGAGAGCGCGGCTCTGACCCGACGCCGCGGCAGCAACGCTCCCGCCCGCACTGCTCGAGGTGCGCGAGGAACGAAGCTGGGGGCATCGTTTAGTCTCTGGGAGCAGTTCACTGCGAGGTGCAACCTTGAGGGGAGGAACAAGATAATCACAAGAGCAGCACCGCTCCGGAACCTTGAGGGAACTGTCCTAATTAACATCTAATTGACATCTAATTGGCATAATAGCAACCTGCCCCCGGGCGGGGAAAGCCCCCTCCTCGCTCAGCACGCCCGGGAAGAAAGAAGGACGCTGTGACTTTAAGCGGAGACGAGGCTGGCGAGAACCGAGGGGAACGAGGGCGACGGAGCCAGCTGTTGAAGACACCGGTAACTGCTGCGCGGAGCGTAGCCGCACGGTCCGAGTGTGGCCCGAGGGGTGCGAGCTCTGCGCGCAGCCGGAAGAAAAGCCAACACCCCGGCTCCGCGTGTTCGCCACCTGCCCGCGCACCGGCGGAAGAACCGTGGCTGGGACAACAGCACCGCCCCGCGGGGGCGGGGCCCGCCCCGGAAGCGGGCAGAGACCCGGCGGAGCGAGGCGCGCGCGCCGTGAGGCGTCTCTGCCTGCGCCTGCGCGCCGCCTCCCCCCGCCCCGGTCCTCCGGGAGAGGCGCCGCGAGGCTGTAGGGACGCGCGGCCGGCGGAGGCGCCGACCGCGCTCCCGGCGCCGCGCTCCCGCGGGGGCGGGAGGACTCCCACCTCGCCGCGGGGCCCGGCCCTTCCTCGCTGCAGGCGGCTGCCTGCGGAACGGCCTTCGCGCCGCTCCTCAGCCGGCTCCCGCCGGCGGGCGGGCCCGGGCGGCGCCCCCGGGGCACCGCAGGGCCAGCGCCGGCCTCAGCCGCGCCTGCAGCCCGCTTCGAGCGTCGGGCCCGCAGCTGCAGCCCCTCGGGAACAAGCGGCCCCCCCCCCCCCCCCCAACGGCACGGGAGCCCCTGCCCTGGGCCTGGGCCCGGCCCCACGGCGGAGGAACGCACCCGGGCGCGCAAAGCGGGCAGCGCAGGTTTGTTCCCTCGGGCGCACCGGGAGCTGCCGCCCAGGCTCGGTGCCCAACGGCGGCCGGGCGGAGGGGGAAGAGGGGAGAGGGAAGCGGGAGGAAGCGCAGAGGCGGGGAGAGAAGAGGCGAGGGACGGGGAGCCAGGCCCGGGGGGGGGGTGGGGGGGGTGGGGCGGGAGTCGGACGTGGGTGTCGAGGGGGAGGAAGAGGGAGAACTGCAGCGCGGCGACGGGGGGAGATGGAGCGATAAAGAAGAGGGGGAGAGAGCCGGGGAGAGAGCTGGGAGGGACGGCGAGAACGAGCGGCGCCCGGCCTGGGAGCGGCGGGTACCGCGACAGGGAGCCGGGTAGCGGGAGACAGAAAACTGCACGAGGGGACCAGAGCAGAAGGAATTGAGAAAAAAAAGGGAGGGGGTGTGAAGGGACAGGAAGGCAGATAGAGGCAGTCATGGAAAGAGAAAGGGAAAAGGGACAAACACGGGAAAGAATTAAAAATTAGAGACCGTCAGCTGGACAGAGCCATAAAAATAGAAAGGGGACGGGCCGCAGAGTCAGGGCACTAAAAACCCGCCAAAGGGAGCGATGCGGAGGGGGATGCGGAAGAGAAAAGAAAAAGCGACGGGCGGCAGGAAACACGGGGAAGAAAAACAAAAAACCGAAACCACGGGACAGGGAACCGGATAAATGGAGACGTAGAAATAAAACTTTAAAAGCGACGTGGTACGTGACAGGGTTACGTCAAGACGTTAAGGCCCCCCTCGCCCCCGCGACCTCCAGCCCCGGTTTGCTGGCCGAGCGCTGCGTGGTACGGTCGGGAACATCCCTTTGGGCAGCCGGGGGTCCGCTGTCCCGGCCGCGTCCCCTCCCAACCCCGCGCGCACCCCCGCTCTACTCGCCGGCGGGGCCGCGGGAGCAGCAGAACGGCCCTTGACGCCGCGCAAGCGCCGCTCGGCGAGACCCGGCGCGTGTCCCCGCGTCATCGACGCCGGGTGTCGGCGCAAATCCAACACGTAGCCCCGCGCCAGCTACCGCGAAGAAAACTAACTCTACCTCCGAGCCCAAACTAGCGCGCGCGGGAATACAGTTTAAAAAGTTGAGCGCGGTACTAGAAATGCGGGAAGAAATTTAAGACTGGGGACAGGAAACCAGATGAAGAGAGACATAGAAAGAAGATTTAAAAAGCAGCGGGGTACGGGAAAGCAGTAAAAACTAGGGACAGCAAACCTCACAAATGTTGTCGAGAAAGAAAAATGGAATAAGCCATGGCATTAAGAAAAGACAAGAAACAACTAAAAAACCCCAAGGAGATGGTAAATAACAGAGCCACAAACGAAAATACAGTTCTAAAAGCGACAGGGTACACAACGGACAGGAATGAACTAAAAAATATGGATAGGGAGCCTGATAAAAGTAGACCTAGAACAGAAACTGAAAGAGCGAGAGGGCTTGGGACAGACAGGAATAAAAATAAAAATGACAGACAGTGAATTGGTTAAAGCGGACACGGAGAGAGCATGTAAAAAGCAGCCGGGTAAAGGAGAAGCTGGGGAGGGGGGGGGAAGGGGACAGAAAACTGGATGAAAGTTGATGTAAAAAGGAAATTTTGAAAGCCAAGGCATTAAGGAAAGGCAAGGGAAAAAAGGTAAAATAAGCGTAGGGTGATGGAGAGTGACACAGGAGGAAAATTATAAAAGCGGAAGCATTGAGGAAAAACAAGAAAAAGTTAAAAATGACAATAGACAGAAAAGTACAGAGAGACATAGGAAGAAAATTTCAAAAGCGCCGGGGTACAGCACGGACGAGAAACAAATGAAAAATATAGACAGCGAATTGGTTAAAGCAGACACGGAAAGAAAATTGTAGAAGCGGTGGGGTACAGCGTAGATGGGAAAACAAAACACGGGGACGGGGAGGTGGATAAACTTCGCTGTGGAAAGAAAATTAATTTAAAACGCGACGGCTTTTAGCAAAGACGAGAATAAATTAAAAATAAGACTGTGGAAAAACAGACACACAAAAAAATGTAAAAAGCAACGGGGTACACGACACGGGAAAGAGTTAAAAGACACGGATGGGGAGCTCGACAAACGCAGACACAGGAACTTGAAGCAGCGCCAGGGTACGGGACAGACGGGGGGAGAATTACAAAACGCAGGCAGCGAACCGCAGAAAAGTAGCCATCGAAACACAAGTTAAAATGGACGGAGTATGATATAGACAGGAAAAAAAAATAAAAAGGCGGACAGGAAGCTAAATACATGGAGACATAGAAAGAAAGTTATTAATGTGACTGGGTGCGGGACAGAGGAGGAGATAAAAAACAGGGGCAAGGAATCGGGTAGAGGGACGGAAGGACGTTTTAAGAAGCGACAGGCGACGAGAAAAGCAGGAAAGAATTAAAAAAACAGGAACAGGAATGAGGATAGAAGGAAATACTGAAACAAAATTTAAAAAGGGACAGGGTATACGGAAAAAAGGGAGGAGTTAAAAGTACGGGAAAGGGAAGCTGGATAAAGGGAATCGTTGAAGGAGAAATTAGGTAGCGGTGGGGCGCAAGAAATACAAGGGGGGGGGACACGGACGACGACACAGACCAAAAAAAAAAAACCCCAAACAAAAAAACGGAGAAAGGGAGCCGGGTAGAGGGAGACGTAGAAGAACTTTTAAAAAGCAACCGGGTACGAGAGACACGGACAGGAATTAAAACGCAGGGACGGGGAGATGGCCAGAGGACAAGGCAAAAAGGAAAAAGAAGTGGCGGTCAGGTACGAGAAAGACGGGAATATTAGACAAACAGGGAGACGGCTAGAAGGAACCGCAATGAGAAAATGTTAAAAGTAACGGGGTACAAGAACCACAGGAAATAATGAAAAAATAGGGACGGGGAGATGCATAGAAGGCAACATAGGAAGACAGTTTTTTCAGCGACGGGGTGCAGGACAGAGGGAGGAAATAAAACACAGAGACAGGGTGCCGGAGGGAGGGAACTGTAGCGCGAGAAATTAAAATGCAGCAGGGTGCAAGAAACACAGGAAAGCGTTAAAAAACAGGGAGAGGGAGCCGCAGAGAGGGAAACGTGGAAAAAAATTAACAGGTGAAACGGTACAGGGCAGAGTCGGCAGACGAGCAGTAAGTTTCGGGGAGCCGAGACACAAGGGATTCTAAAGCAGTTCCAAGAGCTAATCCCAGGAAACCCGGGATTAAAGTTCCCGGTTTCGTATTTCACGTCCAAAATATGTCGAACTTTGACAGAGATGACATCGTGTTTTCCTTAAACCAGCTGATTTCAAACTGCTGCACTGGGCGAGAACACCATAAACAGTTGAAGACGAACGGCCACGCTCCTAAGTAAAACAATAAACCCAGCGCACGGGATCCGCGCAGCCTCTGCTTCGGCCTTCGCCTCTCGCCATCCACCGCCAAGCTGCTGCCGCATCCTGCGCGCCACGCGTAGCAGGTTTCCAGCCACGGCCTGAAAGGCGGTAAGGGTAAAATACGAGAAAATGTGCCATTACGCTCTGCGGTTACGATTAATTCAGTTCCTGTTTTACAGTCCGGTTACGGAACGCGGGGTCGCTCGCAGGAAGCGTCGTGGCGGAAATCAGAGGGGTGCCGAGGCGGCCGGAGAGACGGCAGAAGGCTGGAGGGCGCAGAGGTACTCGGGAGGGGATCTGAACGGAGCACAGGCGTCGTCGGGGAGACGCTGGCCGACGGGAGGCGAGCAAGATGGAGGAGAGGACAGAAAGACCGCTCTGAGGAAGAGGGATGGCCCGAGGAGATGTTCTGACAAACCGAGAGGGGTACAAATCACGCTCTCGAGAGAAAAGCGTGCCAAGGAGACCCCGTAAAACCCCGGGATGGGGGGGGGGGTGTGGGGGGGGGCGGTGAGCGGGGGGGAAGGGAGACACGCCAGGGAAATCTGAAAAGCGACGGGGTGTGTGACAAACAGAAAGAATTGGAAAAGAATAGACATCTTGATAAAAGCAAACATAGAAAGAAAATTTAAAAAGAAAAAAAAGGGTATGAGGCAGGGAAGGAAAAAACTAACAAATAGGGAGAGAAGACCAGATAAAAGTAGACAAAAAACTATCAAAAGCGAAGGCGTTAAAGAAGGAGAAACTTGGCAATGGGGCAGCAGAAGAAATCAACAAAGGCAGAAAGCAAATTTAAGTAGTGACAGGGTATAGCAGAGACAGGAATGAAATAAAGACAGTGAACTGGATGAAAACAGATGGGGGAAAAAAATTCAGAAGTGATTTCACACAGGATAGGCAGGAAGTAATAAAAACGTAGGGTTAGCCGTCTCCATAAAAGCAGACACAGAAAATGTAAAAAACGATGAGGTAGAGGACAGACAGGAAAAGAGTAAATAATAGTGACAGAAAACCAGGTTAAAGTGAGCATAAAAACCTAAGTTCCTCACCGTTCCTGGAGGTATTTAAAAGGCGCGTGGATGTGGCACTTAAGGCCACGGTTTAGTGGTGGACTTGGCCGTGCTAGGTTTACGGCTGGGCCCGATGATCTTAAGTGTCTTCTCCGTCCTAAATTATTCTGTTATTCGAAAATGAAGACGTTAAGACGGGGAAAAAAAGTTAAAATAGGGAAAAAACCTGAATAGGCAAAGACATAGCAAGAAAATTTCACAAGCAACAGGGTATGGGACACACTAGAATGAGCTAAAAAAATGAAGCTGGTGAAGTGGATAAAAACAGACGAGGAAAGAAAATCTAAACGTGAGGGGGTACAGGAGAGACAGGAACCAACTGAAAAAAAGGGAGCTGCATCCTAATAAAAGTAGATTTAGAACGAACATGTTAGAAGCGGCAAGTTACAGGAAAGGGGAAAAAAAAAGGCAGGCATAGAAAATGAGATAAAAGTACACCGAGAAACAAAATTTCAAACCAAAAAGAACGATGACTAAAAAAATTGAAAAACGGGGACGGTGAGCCACATAAAAGTAGACGCAGAAAGGAAATACAAAAAGCGGTGCCCTGAGGAAAAAATAAGAGAAAAGAACTAATAAGTAACGACAGCGGACGAGATAAAAGTAGAAAATTTGAAAAGCAATGGGGATTAAGGACTTTTTGATTAAAGACAGCGATGGTGAACTAAAATGGAGATGTAGAAAGGAACCTGAAGAAGGGGTGGCACTAAGGAAAGACAAGAAATAATTGAAGATACAGACGTGGAAGGGCACAGAAAGTACATGTTAGAAGTGACAGGCGTTAGGGAAATAAAGGAAGAAACAGAAATAGGGACAGTGGAGTAAAACAGCTGTAGAGAGAAAATTTTAAATGCGATGACAATAAAGAAAAACCAGAAGAGAGAGACAGAAGATGGGATAAAAGTAGAAAACGTTAAAAGCAACAGGGATTAAAGAAATAAGCAAAAAATTGTGAAATAGGGACAGTAAACAGAGATGGAGAAAGAAAGTTTTAATAGCGAGGGCGCTAAGGAAAGACAAGAGCTAATTAAAAATGCAGACAAAGGGAACAAAAGTAAGCCTGGCAAGAACATTTAAAAAGCGATAGGTGTTAGGGAAAGAAGGGAATAAAACATAAAAGAAACGGCAAACTTTTAAAAGAGTTGGAGAAAGAAAAATGAAAAAGCGAGGTGATGCAGAGAAGTGAGAGAAATTTAAACTCGGTAACATCACTGTGTCATTAAGCAGACATCTTCTGTTTCACTTCCCCCCTTTTCTATTACCCTTGCGAATTCTTTCGCAGTCCCTTACAACGTACCATTCTCCTCTGTCCGTCGATTAAAATACCTCCCTGTTGCGACTTCAGGTTTGACCTTACTCTTTTTCCAGGTAACACAGTCATCCCCATTCTTCTGACAACGCCATAGCCAACCTCGAATTACACAACACGTACATAAAACAAATAAGCTATCAACTAATACGAGTACAAGCAGCTCTTTGATCCATTTAAAATTTGGTAACCGAGAGGCTAATTTGCTCCGAACTTCTTCACAACCCCAAGAGGTGACGTAAATCTAAAGTCGTTCTTATCATGACCTACTCCGTAGCGGGGGTTGTTAAATAGAGAGGGGTTAACCGGAACCGGAACTCCTGTTAGAGGGAACGTCTGGCTAGACCCTCTAGGCACTTGCAATCGCTCTCGTTTAGAATTTCCTAATATTATTATGTATTTCTATAGATTATTTTCGCCTAACTGGGTGAGCTCTTCCCCTCGGTATTGGGATCGGTGACGGCCGCCCCAACAAAATTCCAAATGGACTTAAATTCTCTTTAGTTCCCGGTTTTACCCTGATTCGTAGTAGGGCTACAGTGGGAGCGCTTGGTACCAATGTAGATTTGCTTCTTGACTAAGTTTAGCTAGCTGTTGTTTAATTAAGTGATTCATTTTCTCCACTGGCCCACTTGCCTGAGGTCGGTTGCCTAAAATTTTACTAACTCGTTGCGCTGTTTGCGCACAAAAATGAGCACCCCTATCAGAAGATATTACTGCTGGTACTCCAAATCTGGGAATAACTTTCGTTTAAGAGTACTCCTGTCACTTCCCCTAGCCTTATTAGCCCTACAAGGGAAAGCTGCTGGCCAGCCCGAAAAGGTATCCGTTAATACGAACAAATCCCGAACCCCCCCCCCCACCCTTTCCGTGGGAGTTCAGAAAAGTCTGTTTGCCAATGTTGACCTGGAACTTTCCCTTTACCGAGACTTCCAAATTTTACACGATTTCCCACCTTTGCATACTTCACAGTTATTAACCATGGTTTTTACAGTTTGAAACAAATTCCTGGCTACTCTTTGCTTCATAAGGGAATCATACGAGGCTTCAGTTGCCCAATGAGTCTGGTCGTGTTCTGCTTTTACCGGTTTCCGTACTATTCTAAAGGGAACTATTACTCTGTTACCTTTTGATTTTGCCCAACCCGATGATTCAACTTCTGCTTCCAAATCTTTAATTCATCTAAGATCCTTCTCATCACAGTCGACCGAGTCCGGTAGCGGCAAAGCTTTTTCAGGAATCAAACTTAACACCTCACCTTGTTCCGCAGCTCTCTTTGCCTCCTAATCTGCCGATTTATTCCCCACTTCCTGAGCAGCGTCACCCTCTTGGTGCCCCTTGCGGTGCATAAGCGCAACCGCCGAAGGCGACTGTACCGCATCCAAAAGTCTTAGGATCACGTCAGCAAGCTTAATACGTTTTCCTTGGGCGGTCAGAAGTCCCCGTTCCTTCCGGATAGCCCCACGGGCATGAGCTACACCCAAGGCGTATTTTGAATTTGTCCGGGCGTTCGCTCGCAGTCCTTCAGCAAGCTCTCGCTAAAGCAATTCATTCGGCTCTTTGTGCGGATGTACCCTCAGGGAGTGACTTTGCTTCCACCGCTCGCTCTGCGGTGGTCACGGCATACCCCGCCGTTCGAGCTCCATCCTTGGCCGACAGTGGGCACGCTGATCTTTCGGGAGGGGTTTGACTTCCCCGAGACGGGGCACTTGGGCTACTTCTCATGGCTCCTCGCCTCCCATTAGTGGTGTTTCCCGGTGGGTTCCCAGAGGTTACCTGGCCCCTGCGGTGCGCAAAGCAGCCGCCGTAGCGCTGGCAATTGTTTTGCCCATTCCCCCCCGCCCCCGCCTGTCCCTACTGCAGCACACTTGCCAAGCAGTCTCCAGCAATTTCTCTAAATCTCTCACATCTGTTCCTTGCACTTGCTCTAACTTTTTCTTGACATCATCCGTCAGCTGTCCCAGAACCAGGAACATCAACTGACCCTTTCCCTCCTGAGAGGTAGGGTTTAAAGGAGTATATTTCTGCATCCCTTCTTTTAATCGGTTCAAAAAATCAGTAGGGGATTCTTTTCTATCTATCTTGTTTAATTGCATACAATTTAGACCAATTTACTGATTTTGGGACAGCACTTCTTATTCCAGAAGCCATTCGTTCCCTGTACCGCAGTACTAAGTCCCGGGCTCCTGGCTGGTTAGGGCCCCGACCGGGACTGGTAATGGGAACATGGTTATCCGCTGTTCCCGGCAGAGTTCCAGCCAAAACCGGAGCCTGGCCTTGGGTGTCTGGCCACCCTCACAACACTCTGCTTTTCTGCCTCGCTGAACACCGCATCCGACATTGCACGCACATCCTCGCAGTCGGGGTCAAACAATCCTTTCATCTCCCATTCTGTCAACCTATAAACATCTTTGTCCAATGCTACAAGGCGAGCAACATCTCTTTTGCTTCCTATTTCGCTTTTTGTTTGTAACAGTTAACCAGACCTCCAAATGGGGACGCAGCCCCTCCAAACGGGGAAGTTAATCCCCTACCAAATGGGACACAAGTCCCCCAGAGGTACACCTGTAAGGTGCTAGCGAGCCGGTATACGCCGACCCGCGTGCACGTCTGCACGTCTTAAAGACGGTCCCAAACTGATCGATCGTTGCCAGTTCAGGATTTAAGGATGTCTTCTTGCCGGAGGGTCTTTGTCTGTCCCCGCGGTGATCCGACTGAGAACGGGGGTCTCTCCGGAAAAGATCTCCGGGGGTGAACCCAAGAGAGTCCCAGACTCATGGGGTCCCGCAGCCGAACAGAGGATGTCCCTCCCACCTGGGTCACCAAATGATTCACAAAAGTTACAGAAATTTAAACTCGGTAACATCAAAGTGTCATTAAGCAGACGCCTTTATTGCCGCGCCGGACGCCTGGGGGATATCTCCTCCCAACGCGCGCGCGCTGAAGCAAAACTTCATCCTTTATATACCTGAAAGACGCGAATATTCACACGTGTCCTGAGAAATCTCCGCCTCCTCGCTTATCTGCCACATTTACGTAAGGCTGGCGTTGCAGAACCACACTACGCGTGCGCGGGGGTCTCGGGCGGTCGTCGGCGGTCGTTTGGGGAGTTAGCCCCCTCCTCCTTTTTCCCTTTTATGGTCACAGGTCTCCTGAGGATAGTTCCTTCTCCTTGGATGTTTTCCCCTTCTGTTCTTCAGCCAAGCGGTTCCTTCTTCTCATCCGTGTTTGAGCACTCCTGCTAGGACGTTTCTGTGCTGAAGGTGAAGATATCTCCTCTGCACTCATCAACTTCTCAGTCCTTGCTCTTAACTCTTCTCCTCTTGGTTCTCTCCACCCGTCTTCTCCGTTTCTGCTTGGGTTTTAGTTTTCATCAGGGTGGCTTTCCTCCTGATGAACTGTTTACATATAGGTACAGTGTTAGCACTGAGGCAAATACAGCCTAAGGACTATGAGAATAGGCCGTTAAACATAATGCCACGGTTGCTAGGCTAAAGTCGTCTATACTAAAGTGAAACTAATCACGAAATCAATAACCTTCCAGAAAGTACATCTCTTCAGAAATTTGCAAAACTGACAGTTGATTAGTTACACATGCGAAAACCTTACAATTGTTTTAGATCCTTGTTTCAGAGGGCACTAAGGGAAGGGAAGAAGTCAGTTAAAAAATAAGGGTAGGCAAATAAGGACCGCGAATGAGAGAAAAGGCGGCAGAAAATTTTAAAAGCAATGGTGATTACGGCAAAAGGAAAAATATTAAGAGGCAGGGATGGCAAACTAAAACGGAGACGTAGATAGAAAATCTAAAAAGTGAAGCCACTAAGGGAATACCAGAAACAATCAAATACAAAGGGATACTGAAAAGTCGGCCAGAAAACCCTCTAACACTTAGTTTGAAGCTTTAGAAGGCGGGCGTTCCTTACGGCAGCGCTGGGCAGTGCTGGGGATGGCTCCACCACGAGTGCTCCGACGGGTTAGTAAAGCACATCAGTTCATATGCAGAAAAGTCATACGTGGTCATCAGATCCCCCGAGAAGGGCAGTCTTAACGGTGAGGAGTCCCCGGAATTCGTTGACGTAGCCCAAGCATGCACAGTAAAATTAGGGTTAGGGCCTTTTCACCCTCAGGTGGTCGTCCACAGTCTTCCTCACGCAGTCCGCCAGTTGAACCTGGGGCTTCCTTTGTCCAAATCTAGTCATCGAATTAGCTCCTCGGTCTTTCGGCCTCAGGATGGCACAAGGAGGTCAATTTAAGCCGGTACCAGTGATTTCCACGGGAAGCCTAAGGAGCTTGCTCACGGTCTGTTTGATCTTGTCGGGCAAGAAGTGACATGTTTAAGGTCTCAGCCAGTGATTTTACTTAAAAGAGTCAGTAAAGACGGAGACGGGGAGACGGACAGGGAGACAGGGAGAAAGAGTAAAACAGCGATGGGCTTTGAGAGGGAGAGAGAGAAGAATTAAAAGATCCTGGCAGGGAGCCGGACAGGGCAAGACGGCAGAAGAAATGAAACTGCAGCGTGGCTCAGGGCTGACAAGGACGAAATTGCAGAACAGGGACAGGGAGCAGGATAGAGGGAGACAGAGGAAGAAAGAGACTTGTGCTGTGCTACAGGGCCGAGAAGCAAGACCTTGAACATCAGCAGATGTTCAGCCAGGCAGAGAGAGCCAGAGACTAGAGGACAGAGTGGAAGGAAGGCAAAAACGGTGGCTGGGAGCCGGACAGAGAGAGACTGCGAAAGAAAAAGAGCAGCAACACGCTACATGGCAGAGAGGGAGGAATGGAAAAGCAGGGACAGGGAGCCAGACTGGGAGAGGCAGAAGAAGGAAAAATAGCCACGAGCTACAGGGCAGGGAGAGAGAGGACCTAAAAGATGAGGACGGGGAGCTGGTCAGAATGAGATGGAAAAAGGAGGTATGGGCGGGGGGGGGAACCACATCAGCGTGGGAAAGAGGGGGGGCCAGGGGAGGGGCAGCGAGGGCCCGGGATGCAGAATAGGGGCAACAGGGCCCCAGGGGCCTGGGACTCACCGCAGCTTTCACTCCCTGCACTGCTGGGAGAGGTTGCCAGCTCAGACGCTTCCTCCTCCTCCTCCTCCTCCTCCTCCTCTCCTCCCTTCGCCTTCTGTAACTCCTGTCGCTTGGCTGTCCTCCACCTAAGAGGATACCGGGGTGTCTTACAGCTCGTACAAGACGGGGCTCCCTACACACGGAGCCTCGCTCGTACGCTACGCGGAAGCCTGTGGTGACGCGTACAGACCCTGCATGTCGATGGCCTGGCCTGCTGCGGACTACGAAGAGGGATCCTACTCACCTGGAGGGGCTGGCTCTCTCTTCCCTGCAGCAGGAGGCAGCTGGCGGCCGGCCTTCGGTTTCTTCTTCCTCTTTCCCGTGCTCTGGCCGCGGCAGCTCCCGCCCAGGGCCGGCAAGCGCTCCGCCTGTCCCTTCCTGCAGCCGTGCCACGAGGAGAGCGAGGTGCCACGGGCAGAGACAACCCACGTGAGCCCGAGGCGGGTGCGGTCAGTGGCGAACGGACGGGGACGAACAGACACGCGCAGCCTCAGCGCGGCCCCCGGCAGAGGGAAAGAAGCAGCAGCGACCCTTATTACCGTAGTTCCCCCCTGGCCGAAGCCTCTCCTTCCGCGGGGGCCGCCGGAGACACCGCTCTGCCCCTGCACCGCCGCCAACGGCGCCCGCTTTCACGGAGAACCCAGCGCACGCGAGGCCCGGCTTGCCGCCTCTGCGACAGGGCCCGGGGCCGGCCCGGGCTTCAGGGGAGGGGCTGGAGCTGGGGGCAGCTGCGCGGGGCCAGGAGAAGCGAGCGGGGGGGCTCTGGCGAGTTGGGAGGCGCCCGGCGTCTGCGCCTGGGGGGTGTCCGCCTCCTTCCCCTCTCCCTCCTCCCAGCCCCCCGGTAACTCCCCGGGGCTGCCCCGACCCGGCTCGCCTCCAGCGGGCCGGCAGCCGGCCGCAGCGGGCGGCTCGAAGCTCCTCGCCCCGCCACCCGCGGGCGGGCGGCCGGCGCGCAGGAGACGCCCCCGCACCCGCCCCAGGGGCTCGCTCGCCTCACCGCTGGCCCCGGCCCTTCACGCCCCGCCGGGAACGGGACCCCTCTGCGCCGCCATGCTGCTCCCGCGCGCCGCCCATGCGCCGGACGCCGACGGCGCGCCGCAGGGGCGAGGGCCGGCGGCTGCAGTAGCAGCGAGCACCCGCCGGCGGTGCCGCATTTTGCAGGGCGAGCACCCGCCGACGCTGCGCCCATGGGGCGGCAACGGCGCGTGCTTACCGGGAAGTAGCAAAGAGCGCGCAGGGACCGCAGAACGGCATCGCGGTTACCGGCGGCCGGCAGCGTAGGTCACTTAGGCGCCTCCGCGCATGCGCGGCTTCCGAGCCACCGCCCGGTGCCCCACCGCGCATGCGCGGCTTCGGAGCGGCGCTCAGGCACTGGACCGCGCATGCGCGGCTGTCGAGCTCCGCGAAGCTCCGCAGCGCGCATGCGCGCCTTTCGACCTGCCGCGATGCACCCACCGCGCATGCGCAGCTCCGGAGCGGAGACGAGGCGCGCCACCACGCATGCGCGTTTGCCAGCAGCGGCGAGGTACCACCGCGCATGCGCGGCTTCGGGTTGTGGCGTCGCGCGCCGCTGCACATGCGCGTTTGCCAGCCGCCGCGAGGTGCCCACCGCGCATGCGCGTCGTCCGAGCCGCCGCGAGACAAACCACAGCGCATGCGCGGCTTTAGAGCTACGAGGCGCTGCACCGCGCATGCGCGTTTGCCAGCCGCGGCGAAATGCCAACGCGCATGCGCGGCTTCGGGCTGTAGCGTCGCGTGACACCGCGCATGCGCGCTTGCCAGCTGCGGCGAGGTGCGCCATACCGCATGCGCGGCTGCCGAAGTGCAGTACCTAAGTTCGGCCACAGGGCGGCAGCACCGAGGGCGGGGAGGAGGCGCGCCACCACGCATGCCTGGGAGACCAGGTCGCAAAAAGTACAGCTCCCGGCATGCACTGGCAAGCGCAGCATGGCCGCCCGCCCCCCCCGCCACAAGACTACCCTTCCCGCCACGCGTCAGGGAAGACGTGTCATGTTTAAGGTCTCAGCCAGTGATTGTCTGGTAATTAGTCCTTTCAAAAGACACTGAAGGAAAAAAGTAGGCATAGAAAGCACATTTTAAAAATAAGGGGAATTAGGGACTGAAAGGGAAAAACTAAGGAAAAAATGACAGGAAACTAAAACAGATGTAGGGAAAGAATTTTCCAAGCGAGGGACCTCAGGAAAGGTAAGAAACTAATTAAAAAATAAAGGCAGTGAGCAGAATAAAAGTGGACATAAAATGTAAGAAGCAAATGGGACCGAGGAGCTGAGGAAAAAATTCACTAATGGCAACATTGAACTGAAACGGAGAAGTAGAAAAAATTTTTTGAAGCAACGGCACTAAGGGAAAACAAGAAAAAGTAATTTTGAACTAAATCCCGGAAGTCCTCCGGCATCAGCGATACATACCTCCAGGGCCCTATAGAGCGGCGCTATGGACCACTGAGACGGCTTTCCAGCGGCTAGAGTTTCAGCAGAAACTGCGGAAGTCCTCCCGGATGACTGACACATACCTCCGGGGCGGCGAGAGAGGCACTCAGCGCCATAGAGACGGCGGGTCGCCGGCTAGAGAGTCGCCTCCCAGTGCGGAAGTCCTCCCGGGTCACAGAGAAAGACCTCCGGGGCGGCTACAGAGGCACTCAGCGCCATAGAGACGGCGGGTCGCCGGCTAGAGAGTCGCCTCCCAGTGCGGAAGTCCTCCCGGGTCACAGAGAAAGACCTCCGGGGCGGCTAGAGAGGCACTCAGCGCCATAGAGGCGGCGGGTCGCCGGCTAGAGAGTCGCCTCCCAGTGCGGAAGTCCTCCCGGGTCACAGAGAAAGACCTCCGGGGCGCCTAGAGAGGCACTCAGCGCCATAGAGGCGGCGGGTCGCCGGCTAGAGAGTCGCCTCCCAGTGCGGAAGTCCTCCCGGGTCACAGAGAAAGACCTCCGGGGCGGCTACAGAGGCACTCAGCGCCATAGAGACGGCGGGTCGCAGGCTAGAGAGTAGCCTCCGAGTACGGAAGTCCTCCCGGGTCCTAGAGACACACCTCCGGGGCGGCTACCGGGGCACTCGGGCCATACAGACGGCGGCCGCACGCCTAGCGACTCGCCCCCAAGCCCAAAAGTCCTCCCGGATCACGGGCGCATACCTCCGGGAAGGCGCCAGACTGCCCTTCTGGTCAGAGAGAGGTATTTCTGCCGGTCGGACAGCCGCGTCCGCTCCCGGGAGCGCTCCAGAAACATCGAGACTCATGGCTGGGCCACAGAGCTCTGCTTCCACAGCGGCAGCTGGACTGCTTCTAGCCACCAGCCACATCTTCCCTCTGATACCACCTGCCGACGACCCACCTCCTCACCGCGCTCCGCTCGTCACCTCCGTTCCTCTTGCGAGAGCTGCGTCTTCGACAAAACGAGTCCAAAGGCGGCTTACGGAGCTAAAAGCGTGCTGTGGGGAACGTCTAAGACCTTGGGTGCCATCGTGACGGTAGCAGCGGGGTTCCGAGAGGCACAAGGAGGCTCAAGGACACGACGACATAGCCCAGAGGGGATGTGAACAGTCTACAGCTGTCCTCACGCGACCCGGGACTGAACAGAGGCGTCCTAGCTAGCCTCGAGAACAAGATGAGTGTTCTGGAGTTGAAAGATGGCATCGAGAAAGGGTTTTTGGGAAGGGAGAAGGGCGCAAAGTGCGCTACAGAGCCAAAAGAGGGTTGCGGGGGGGGGGGGGGGGGGAGGGCGGGGCGTGGTGGTGGGGTGCAAACGTAAAAAGCGACGAGGTACACGATAGCCAGGAAAAATAAAAAAAGGCGATGCGCAGCCTGATAAAAGTAGACATAGAAGGAAAACTTAAGTGACTGGGTACAGGAAAGACGGGAAAAAAAGCTTACAAAATAAGCGACAGTGAACTGGAACTGAGAAATACAACAGACGTTTAGAAGCGGCGGCGCACAGGACAGAGCAGAAAAAATTAAAAGATAAGGACAGCGAACAGGACAAAAGTAGCCGTAGAAATAAAATTTAAAACTAACAGAGGAGAGGAAACAAAATAAATGGAGTCACAGAGAGAAAACTGTTAAAGCGACGGGGTACAGGACAGAAAGGGAGGCATTACAAAGCAGGGACAGGGAGTCGGGTGGAGAGAGACGTAGGAAAATAACACAAAGCGACAGGCTACAAGAAACGCGGGAAAGAATCAAAACATAGGAGCAGGGACCAGAATAAAAGGAAACACTGAAAGAAAAATTTAAAAGCGACAGGGTATACGGAAGAAAGGGAGGAATTAGAATTTAGGGAAATGGAGCCGGATAAAGGGAATTGTTGAAAGAGAGACTAAGTAGCAATGGATTACAAGAAGTCTAGAGAAGAGTTAAAAAACTGAAGGCAGGTAGCCGGATAGAGGGAGATGAGAAGGAACTTTGAAAAGCAACTGAGTACGAGGAACATAGACAAGAATTAAAACACAGGGGACAGGGAGATGGACAGAAGACAACACAGAAAGAAAATCTGAATTGTCATCGGGGATAAGAAACACAGGAATATTAAAAAACACCACCACCACCACCACCACCACAGGGACAGGGAGATGGGACAGAAGGAAACACGGGAAGAAAATCTTTTAAGTGGCGGGGTACAAGACAGAGGGAGGAATTAAAAAAAACTGAGACAGGCTCCTGGCGAGAGGGAACTGTAGAACGAGAAATTAAAATGCAACAGGGTACAAGAAACACGGGAAAGCGTTAAAAAGCAGGGAGAGGGAGCCACGGAGAGGGAAACACGGAAAAAAAATTAATAGGGGAAATGGTACAGGGCAGAGTCAGCAGAAGAGCAACAAGTTTTGGGGAGCCAGGCAGGTAGGTGGGCCAGCAGAGAGGGAGACGGAGGCAGGGACAGGCAGGGAGGCAGAGGCGGACCGGGACGCACGCGAGCGTCCTGGCTTCAGCTGGGACAGAGTTAATTTTCTTCACAGACGCCAGTGCGAGACGAGCTGTGGAGAGCAACAGCTCAAAACATCAGCATGTGAAGTACCCAAGGACAGCCCAGCTTCTCATGCTGGCCGGCCAGCGAGGAGGACACAGCCGGGACAGCACACCCAAACTGGCCAAAGGGATACGACGTCGTGCTCGGTATATAAACCGGGGCGGGGGGAAAGAAGGGGGAAGTGGCACACGTTCGGAGTTACTGCATCTTGTCTTCCCAAGCGACCGTCACGCGTGATGGAGCCCCGCTTTCTGGAGATGGCTGAACACCCGCCTGCCGACGGGGAGCGTGAACGAACGCCTCGTTTTGCTTTGCTTGCGTGCGCGGCTTTGCTTTACCCGCTAAACTGTCTTTATCTCCACCCACGAGGTTCCTCCCTTTCACCCTTCCCATTCTCTCCCCCATCCCGCCGGCGGGGAGCGAGCGGCTGCTTGGGGCTTCGTTGCTGCCTGGGGTTAGACCACGACACTTCGCTGGTATAGCTGTGTCAATGTCCCGATTTCTGGACAAGGAACGAAGGGACTAAGCGGGGGTGATACTCCTCTGCTGCCTGTGCATGAAGTTAAACAATGGGAAACCAGGAAATCCATGGGAGAAGATGATGCATTTTGAATTATTACCAAAAAAACCTGTTCAGATGGCAAATAAGGCGAGCTGCTGGGTTTGTTTTATTCGTTTTCCAGAACGCTCAAACAAAGGGCTCCCGCTAATCGGAATCCTGGTACCGACTGATACCTCCTCACGGAGTGGTTTGTGGAAAAATGCAACGCAGAGCGCCAACAACGCTGAAAATCAGGAATGGGAAATGGAAATTACAATTTCCACCAAAAATTATGCAGGTTGCCTAACGATACGTCCCAGAGGTACCCCTTCGGCGGGGACGTGCCCGTAAGGCCTCGCCACCAAACTGCTTTGGAACTTGCGTTCTAGGAGCCATAGTTCCAAATAGCGCAATAATCGAGAAACTAGAGTCTCGAGCGTGACTAAGAACCTACCGCGCGAGAAATAAAAGAAACGGAAATAACCCACGATTGACAGACCCGCAGGATTTCGCTCCTTCGCGAGGTGGCTTACTCCCTGGCGAGGAGGTAGCGAATTAGAAAAAGCTATAATAAATACTTCAGCCGCAAGCGAGAAAATCGGAAGCGAGACCTGTGACGCTATAAAGGCCCTGTCTGACGCTCACTTCCCAGGGAGGGATAGGCACAATTTTAAATACGGGCTCCTGCGTACACGTGGATCAAAGCGGCAGAACCTCTCCAGACCTAGAAGACATACGGAAACAGACTAAAACGCTCCACGAGATACAAAGGCATGACCCACCTCATGGATCTGCGGAAACATTTAAATGGTGAATTTCCTGGTTCCCTGATCTGAGCCTATGGCTAAAGAAGTTATTGAGCAGTATAATCATCGCCGCCTTAACTTTTGTAGGGATCTGTGTAATAACACAGGGAGGTAGGGTTATGAGAAGATGAGACTCGTACAAGAGAAACTACAGCGAAGTTCCTCTTCCACGGTCTCAAAGGGAGGAAACGTAGAGCGACTAAAGCTGCGTGTCCGGGTTAGCGCCTGGGGGACAGTGACGCTGCTTAACGGAGGCCTGGCTGCTTCGTGTAAACTCGCCCGCCTCGCTCATCACCAGCCTCCGGAGGAAAACCGAAAAGAGGCACTTCAGGGACGGGCAAAGGGAGACATCCTGCTACAAGGCAGGTAACAAGGACAGAAGAACATCGCCGGTACGAAGTCAGCGGAACCCACGGCGACCGGGATGAAGGTAGAGGCGGCAGGGGGAGATCGCGACCACCGACTCCACGGAGGGACCGTGCAAATTGCCTCCCCGGCTGCCAAGAGCAGGCGTGCCGACTGACAGAGCAAGCGAAGCTCATTTCCATATACCTGAGCAGGAGCGAGTGACAGGGTAGTCACTAGCCAGGGCATGTAAATTTGGGCGGGTTTTCCACTGTCTTTACTAAACACCTAACAAGAGACACACGCGGTCGCTCCTCCGTGCGGTGTGCCAGCTTTGGGGAATTGCCACCCGGCACCCACCTTTGTGCAAACGCTTTGACGTAAATAAATGTCTCGGCTCTGTGTGCAAGACTGGCCGATGGCACACCGGGTACCGGGCCTGACTGTGGGACAACACAGGGAGCGGGGGGGGGGGGGGGGGGAGAGGGGGGGGGGCGGGAAAGAGAGCTGGAGAGCAAGAACAGCAGCGATGAGCACGGAAAGAAGGGGGGTGGGGGGAGTCCAAAGCAGGGTCATCAGGGAGCCAGAGACTGAGAGGGAGAACAGACAAAAGCGACAGGCGCTGCAGGGGCGAGAGGGAGGAATGGATGAGCAGGGACAGCCAGCCAGCCAGCGACGGAGAAAGGCAAGAGACCGCACGGGCGACAGCGCGGAGAGGGAGGAATTAAAAGCGAGGGACGGCGAGCTGGGAGAGCAGAGGCGGAGAAAGAAACGGCATCACAACGTGCTACGGGGCCAAGAAGGAAGAAACGGGGACAGGGAGCCAGGCAGGGAGAGCCAGGGCAAGAAAGAGTACGGACAGAGAGAGAGGAACGGCAAAATGGGGTTCCGGAGCCAGGCAGAGAGAGAGATGGTGAAAGAAAACGATAGCGACGGGCTACAGGGAGGAGAGGAAGGAGTGACAAGATAGGGACGAGGAGCCGGACGCAGAGAGAACCGTGCCTCCGTGCTCTGAACGAGAGGCCTGTCTGGAAATGGAAAGTGCAGATACTAAATCTAATAAAATAACAGGGAAGACGACATAGATGAGACGTGACCAAGCGTAGCACAAAACGTAACGCACGCTACCCTGCGCCGTCAACCGCTGTGGCCCAGCATCTAATGGCAGGCTTACTTTCTGTTTTCCAAGGAGAGTACCACAAAAATGTAACTTTCAGATTATACAAGTGTTTGATCAGGCTATACAAAAAAGGTAACGAAAATTGCCTTACAGATCTACGTGAATACGTGACAGCAGCGGGAAACTGCTAGACTAAAAACACTCAGCCTTACAAGTCCACAGAAAGACATTAGGTCTTGTAAATAATCCGTTACAAAGATGCCGATGCCAACACAGCACCGCAACATGTCACCCACAGCGGATTTCTTTCTTCCCGGGCTTAAGGAATTCATGCGTTTGGGGGGGTTAGATTTGGTGGGGGTTTGTGAAGAAGGAAGTTCTTTAGCTCTGCTCACGTCTTAATTCTGGCATTCCAGTGCAAGTCGTAACAGCTTTGTCTTTCAGTGCGTTAAGCCTCGGCATCGATTTCCACAATGACGTAACCAGCTCCATCCTAGTACTTTCCACTCCCTTTCTAGCACAGGACTGTGCCACCTGTCATACGACACATAAGGGATTCTAAAACAATTCCAAGAGCTAATCCCAGGAAACCCAAGATTAAAGCTCCCGTTTTCCTATTTCACATCCAAAATATTTAGAACTTTGACAGAGATGACATCATGTTTTCCGTAAAACAGCCGATTTCAAAATGCTGCGCTGGGCGAGAACACCATAAACAGTTGAAGACGAACGGCCACGCTCCTAAGTAAAACAATAAATCCGGCGCACAGGATCTGCGCAGCCTCTGCTTTGGCCTTCGCCTCTCGCCACCCACCACCAAAGCTGCTGCCGCATCCTGTGCGCCACGCGTAGCAGGTTTCAGACCACGGCCTGGGAGGCGGTAAGGGTAAAATAAGAGAAAATGTGCCATTACTCTTTGCAGTTATGATTAATTTACTTCCTGGTTTACAGTCTGGTTATGGAGTAAGGCTGCAGACTTTATATCAAGCATTTGCCATTCAATATGCCAAACGTATAAAAAAGCCCGGTACTTTAGAAAGGGGCACAAAGCTAATTCACAACCACCACATGAAGGACAGAAATAGAAATAGTAATATTAAAAAAAAAAAAAAGACACTAATTAGCTTCATTATTTTAGACGGGTAACTATCTCAGCCCCTCGATGGTCAGTCCTGGCAACCAATGCATCTGTTACAACCAGACTCACGCGTGCTTTCCCTCCTCTCCCTACCACTCGATTTTAGATAAAAATAGCCTTTGAAACTATCGGGTCTGCTCCAGCAAAAGAAACCAAAGGTTATTTACTGCTACGGCGTGCTGTAACGATCGCAGATTTGATGTGTTTTCCTGGAAACAAAAGCTGAATGCAGAAACAACTCAAAGACCCAAGCACAGAAAATGAGCTAGGATCCTGGCGTACAAGCTGGTGTAGCCAGAAACGCTACAGAAAAGGCGGCTAACTGGAAAGTCCTCACCCTGCAAATGCTCACACGCTTACCAATCCATTACTTGAATCCACTAGCTTCGGATACAGTAAAGCCTGCGAGAGTAAACGTCGCCGTCTGCTTGGTAGATTCACCCGTGACTCCGTTCACTGCATACTCAATATTCTCCCTTCCTGTCAAAAGGAATCCGTTTACCAAACGAAGCTCACATCGTCCACGGTCACTTTTATGGGGAAACTGGCATAAAAAAGATTTGTCCCTAGGGCGGAAGAGGGAAAATGTCGTGTGGCCAAAAGAACAGACCCAGGATTCAAACGCAAGTCCACTCACGCCCTAAGAAGTTAAGACTTCCTCTCCTATAACAATTCCCCACACAGAGCTCTAGAGAACGAGAACCTTGTTTTGCTAGTTTAAAAAAAAAAAAAAAAAAAAAAAAAGCTCCTCAAGGTTGACTCACAGACACGTCATTCTACAGCTGACAAGACACTAGGTGTTTGAGGAGGTAGGGGGTGATGAGGAGTTTGGGTTTGGTTTGAATTTTTTTTTTTTTTTTACAGCCCAATTTCAGGTACAAATTAAGGAAAAAAAAAAAAAAGGAAACATAGCAACACAGACACACATAAAACTTCCCTCAGGTTTGGTTCCTTCCACAGTAGTCATCATGCATTCAAAACGAAGGCGCATCGCTGTGCAAAGCAACGTGCCACTTCTCCGCATTATTCATCACAGGCGACGCAGAAGTTCAAATTCAACGCACGAGTTCTGCAAGGACGCAAAAGGGGACAACACACGCCATCTAGTTTCCTGCCCACTGAGAAACTGGAAAGCAGACCAAAAAAGGCAAGACATACAGAAAAGGATCCACGGCATTAAGAACTCTGTTATCCTGGTGAATATTGGCAACTATTGCTTGGATTTCTTTGTAAAAAGAAACACAAAGGAATTAGACTATGATCAACGAGAACTAAGCCAGCAGGGTAAAAACCCAAACCCACCCAACAGATACACAACTTGAACTCCTCCAAAATAGCTTCCGACCATTTCTTTCGAAGAAAAATAATAGGGAGCACGCAGTTACTGGAGACCTCAATATTGATGTCTTTCTGCGACTCTCTCCACCTACATTTGGGGAGAAGACTATAAAACAAGTTCACAGCGCATGAGGTCCTTTAAACTAAAAATGGATTAAACTTATGAGGAGTATTGTACCTTCAGAGCTTCACTTGTTCTCTTTGCATTAACACAGGACCCACAGAAGCAAGTCTAAAAAACTTGTGGAAAATTAATTACGTGAAGTGTGAAAAGAGCCCAGAATCTCTCCATTTTAAACCTACCTCAGGCAAATGATTCCGCCAGCAGCTCTTCCACGTTTTCCAGGGATTTTCCCGCTTTCCGTATTTCCGACGGTGGGGGAAGCTACCATGCTTGTATAACCTTCGAAGCTGTTGGCACTTCTGCAAAACACGAAACATTCCTACACACCCTCTATGCAACGGGGAAGATTTTACAGCCGTCCCTCTGTCGGTACACACAATGCCATCCTTCTCTCAAAACTGGTAACCAAGGAGTGAAGGTTTTGTACACTTTTACCTTCACCTGAACTCTACTGCATAAATACGAGGTCTTTTTTAAAGTGCTGCAAAGTCCTCTTCATCTTCTGGGCTTGCTCGGTATGGATATACGCCACGTTTTAATCAGGCCTTGCTACCTAGCAATTCCAGACGCTTCCTAGCTCAGAGCTTGACAAACGCACATACTCTGAACACTGCAGATGTCAAGCGTGGTGTGCAGAAGCTTGGCTGCTAAAAGGAGTCCGGCGTGACAGGCCACAATTTAAGCGTCACGGAAGATGGCCAAATCCGCTCCGAAAGTACTACAGTTTTTTTTACATCGCAAGTCATAAAAGCGTTGGTATTTCCTTCAGTGCTCAGCAATTTACAACAAATGATTACGGATGGACAACAAAAGAAAAAAACAAACCACAACCACCACAAAAAAGTCTCTCCTAAGCTTCTTGATGATAACAGAAATCCAAAAAACACAGCGTGCCCTAACAAGCCCTGAACTCACAACGAAAGCAAAGAACGAAATGATCTGCAGTATAAAAATCTCAATTTTTATGCCAGTCTCATGATTACAGCAGGCACTATTCGGGATAGAAAAACGTTTGGAGTTTGCCTACTGATCGGTCTTCCATAGCTTTCAGGGAAACTTTCAAGGAGAAGCAACAGTCTAACTCATCACCAAACCACCACTGCTGTAGCAAGCCATCCTTTCTAAACCTCTCACACAGAACGCGTGATTTTTACCCCGGATACACGTATTCATAAGCTCTACACACACCCCCCCCACACACCCCCCCACACCCCCCCCCGCTGTGGGCAGGACCAGATGTTTTCCAAACACAGGCAGGCAACCGGGAACACGGAGGATTCGCTGGGATTTCTACAGCTGCTGAGCTAAGCGAGAAACACCCTTGATCACCATTTCCCCCAGGTGGTTTGTCACTGCAGCACCACTTGCGCCGACTTCGTCTAACCAGGTTCTGTGGCGAGTGGTAGGATTGGGTGGGGAAGGGGGAAAAGGCGGGGAAGGGGGAGCTGATGTAAAGGAAGATTGAGACTTTGCCTTAACATTAAAAAAACCAAAAAGCCCAAAGCATCACAGAGTCTTTTTACTCCTCCAGATAAGAAGGTAAGAAAGAACGATTCTGCAAGCCTGGTTTGGACCTAGGTTACTGTTATTTCACCTGCGACCTTCCAACTGCCCCTTAGGAGACAGCAGGACCCCATCACCCAGCTTGGTTACACAAGCGAAACCCATGTCAGAGGCCCAAAACTCCTGCAAGGATTTAGCCAATGAGGCACCTGGAGCCAGAATATTTCACAGTTGGTGAGACAACCTCCAAGTAACTAACTAACCCTTAATGCTTTCACAATACTGAAATCATTCCTACCATTGTATGGACCGTGACGTTTCACCAACCAACATAAAAATGGCAGGGGAGTACTTGCCAGGTGTAATTACCTTCTAATGTAGCTTTTTCCAAAGCAGAGGTCTTCACCCTGACTGCAACAAGCTCACCTGCCGCGTAAAACTTTCCAATGCACACATATAAAAAAAGTCATGGCCTTTTTTTTTTTTAATTGCAGACATCAAAATGCAAAACTGAAACAAACGTGCCCTCCTGCTACAGACGTAGTGCAAAGAAAGTGAACGTCAGACCTTCCAAAAAACAGCTGTAAGACGACTTGAACAGTAGCCACTAACAGATTTCCTGTAATCTAGTTCTCAGAAACACCTCAAACTTTTGAGGTGAAACACAAAACTTCCAGGAACTTGCAAGTTTTAGCCCACAAGAATGGGTGACACTTCACAAAGGTTCAAGACACTGAAAACTTTTTTTTGGGTTTTTTTTTTTTGGTTTTTTTAAATCGGAAAGGCTGGGCAAACTTAGAAACTAAGAGCGACGCACAGGCTGCCGTCACAATATTTGAACACCTACAGCAGAAGAGCTCATCCTTTCAGAGGAAAACACTGTTCTACCGAGTACACCACATAGGGCATAAAATTTAAATAAGCTTTAAATAAGAGCTGGTCCTTTAAGAGGAAGAACGAAATGCATGGAGAGAAAAATAAAGCCTCACCTGCCCAGTCAAAATACTCGTCTTACCTTTCTCCTTAGTATTACCTTGCTGACAGCACATTACCCCAACACTGCAAGGAAGAGAAATTAGATGTCACCGTACAGAGAAAACTATGGAAAAAACCCAACCCCTAACCTGTAAAGAATTCACGTCCAACAAAGGAACCGGTGAACTGCCCACAATTTTTCAACTAAACTTTGGATTGGCAGAGCTGCCCATCTCTTCAGGATTTCAACTCACTTCAGGTGAACCTGCAGGTGCTTAGAGCCCTAGAACAAACCAGCTCTTTTCTCCACATTATATCGGAATCGGAGATGCAGTAGGGACTCCATAGTACCTGACTTTGCCTCTAAACCGAGGGGCCTTGAAAGCAATCGCTCGGAGATTACTAAATTTAAAATAGTCGTAACACCAACTGGCTGCACAGAACAGCTCACAAATGGTATTTCAGTTCATACCTTCAGGAAGACGACATCTGTCTGCCTGCAGCAGAGACACAACCTTTGCCGGAGAAGCGCGTACCATATACTGTTCGCGTTGCCAGAAACTCATCTAGAACAACAAGAGCTCTATGTTTTCAAAGTTCTCCAGAAACTGAAGAGATCAGGCACTTTTCTTTAAAATAAACAGACATTTCTGGAAAAAAAAAAGTATTAGCAATTATATAAAACTTACGGGCAGATATGAAACGTGCCCCAGAGCATAGCATTCCTGAATTATGTTTTTCCAAAGTTATTCTACCAGCTGAACTTTCCTACACACGGAGCCTCGCTCGTGCGTTACGCAGCCGCCTTTGGTGACGCGTACAGACCCTGCATGTCGATGGCCTGGCCTGCTGCGGACTACGAAGAGGGATCCTACCTCACCTGGAGGGGCTGGCTCTCTCTTCCCTGCAGCGGGAGGCAGCTGGCGGCCGGCCTTCGGTTTCTTCTTCCTCTTTACCGTTCTCTGGCCTCTCCAGCTCTGGCCGCGGCAGCTCCCGCCCAGGGCCGGCAAGCGCTCCGCCTGTCCCTTCCTGCAGCCGTGCCACGAGGAGAGCGAGGTGCCACGGGCAGAGACAACCCACGCGAGCCCGAGGCGGGTGCGGTCAGCGGCATTCCCAGGGGAGGAACGGACACGCGCAGCCTCAGCGCGGCCCCCGGCAGAGGGAAAGAAGCAGCAGCGACCCTTATTACCGTAGTTCCCCCCTGGCCGAAGCCTCTCCTTCCGCGGGGGCCGCCGGAGACGCCGCTCTGCCCCTGCACCGCTGCCAACGGCGCCCGCTTTCACGGAGAACCCAGCGCACGCGAGGCCCGGCTTGCCGCCTCTGCGACAGGGCCCGGGGCCGGCCCGGGGCTACGGGACGGGCTTCAGGGGAGGGGCTGGAGCTGGGGGCAGCTGCGCGGGGCCAGGAGAAGCGAGCGGGGGGGCTCTGGCGAGTTGGGAGGCGCCCGGCGTCTGCGCCTGGGGGGTGTCCGCCTCCTTCCCCTCTCCCTCCTCCCAGCCCCCCGGTAACTCCCCGGGGCTGCCCCGACCCGGCTCGCCTCCAGCGGGCCGGCAGCCGGCCGCAGCGGGCGGCTCGAAGCTCCTCGCCCCGCCACCCGCGGGCGGGCGGGCGGGCGGCCGGCGCGCAGGAGACGCCCCCGCACCCGCCCCAGGGGCTCGCTCGCCTCACCGGTGGCCCCGGCCCTTCACGCCCCGCTGGGAACGGGACCCCTCTGCGCCGCCATGCTGCTCCCGCGCGCCGCGCATGCGCCGGACGCCGACGGCGCGCCGCAGGGGCGCGGGGCGGCGCGCGAGCGCCGGGCTGCAGTAGCAGCGAGCGCCCGGCGGCGGTGCCGCATTTTGCAGGGCGAGCGCCCGCCGACGCTGCGCCCATGGGGCGGCAACGGCGCTTCCTTACCGGGAAGCAGCAAAGAGCGCGCAGGGACCGCAGAACGGCATCGCTGTTACCGGAGGACGGGAGCGTGGGTCACTTAGGCGCCACCGCGCATGCGCGGCTTCCGAGCCGCGGCTGCCGAGCTGCAGTACCGAAGTTCGGTCACAGGGCGGCAGCACCGAGCGCGGGGAGGAGGCGCGCCACCACGCATGCCTGGGAGACCAGGTCGCAAAAACTACATCTCCCGGCATGCCCTGGCAAGCGCAGCATGGCCGCCCGCCGGCCCCCTGCCACAAGACTACGCTTCCCGGCATGCGCGGGGAACGAACGTCGCCGGCCGTAAGCCCCGTGCCGCAGGGCTACGGCTCCCGCCCTGCCGCCAGGGACACCGGCTCCCCCTTTTCCCCCGCAAGTCCCGCCGAGACGCGAGCGCTAACCGGCGCTCCGCCGCGCGGCTCCGGGCAGCCCCCGCCGCCGGCTCCCGCACGCCCCTGCTCCGTGCCTCCGACGCGGACCCCGCCGCCCCGCCTCCGGGCTTTCCCCGGCACCCGCTGGTCCAGGGGGCGGCCCCGCTCGCGTTCTTCCTCGCTGCGGCCGCAGCCCGGTCGCACCGGGCGACCGCTCCGCCCCGCCCCTGGCTCCCCCCGGCCCCTCCACGGCCACCCGGGGCAGGGCAGCGGCGGCGGCAGCCCCTCCCCCGGCAGCCACCCCTGTGCAGGGAGCGGCCGTCCCCACCGGCCTCACCGCCCGCACCTGGGGCTCCTCCAGCCCCGGCCCACAGCTGGAGCCCAGCTGGAGCAGGGGGGCAGCGCCCGCCCCCCGCCCCAGGGCCTCCCTTGCTGCCCCGAGCTCCGGCACAGCCCCTCCCCTCACCCGGGGCAAAGGGAGGGCGAACGCAGCCGCGAGGGCGAAGGAGGCGGCAGCGAGCGTTGATTCAGGCGGCGCGTAACGAGGCCCGGGAGCGGGGCTGCCCCGGGGCCAGCCCGGCAGTCCTTCCCGGAGCCGCGCTCCTCGGTCCGGCGGGGAACGGGCTGCCGGGCAGGGGGAGGCCGCCGCGCCGAAAACGGGGCGCGGGGCGCAGGACGCTGCAAGAGAGGAGAACAGGGGCAGGGAGTCAGACCGAGAGGGACAACAAAGTGACAAAGAGCCCGGCAGAGAGGGGAGGGTGAAGGAGAATAGCACAGGGAGCTGGGGGGGAAAAAAAAAAAAAAGAGAGCTGCAGAGCAAGAACAGCAATGAGCACGGAAAGAAGGGGGGGGGGGGGGGGGGGGAGTCCAACATAGGGTCCCACCAGTGATTCAAAGAAATTCAAATGTAAGAGATACAAACTTCATAACACCAAAGTGTTACTAAAGCAGACATCTTTATTACAGCGCCGGACGCGTGGGAGATATCTCCTCCTAACACGCGTGCCTCGTGTTACCAGCATCTGAATTCTATCGAGTACATACACTCATGTTCGTTGCAATTGTTAGCATATTCGTGACATTTCCGAGGAATGTTTCACATACTCACATGTCGCTGACGCGTGCGCCGTTAAAGGAGCCGGTGGTCCTCTGGTGGTCTCTGGTGGTTTTTTGCAGTACTTGGTCCCCTTAATTTGTCTGTCCTCCCGAGGATCTCTTTTCTTATCTACTTGCTTAGTAGGGATAAGGGAAGGGAGAGGGAGCCATACAGAGGGAGACAGGGACAGGGACGACAGCGACAGGCCGCAGGGGCAGCGAGGGGACAACTAAAATGTAGGGACAGGGAGCCGGACAGAGAGCGAGTGGCAGAGAAGGAAAAAAACCTTCCTCTGGTGACAGGCTACAGGGCAGAGAGGGAGCGATTCAAGACACGGGACAGAGAACGGCAAAATGGCGATGGGCCGCTGGGCAGAGAGGGAGGAATTTAAAAGTGTAAGTAAAGACAGAGGCAGAGAGACGGACAGAGAGAAAGAGAAAACAGCGACGGGCTTCAAGACAGATAGAGAGGGACTGAAAGATCCCGGCAGGGAGCCGGACAGGGCAAGACGGCGAAAGAAATGAAACTGCAGCGTGGCTCAGGGCTGACAAGGACGAAATTGCAAAACAGGGACAGGGAGCAGGATAGAGGGAGACAGAGGAAGAAAGAGACTTGTGCTGTGCTACAGGGCCGAGAAGCAAGACCTTGAACACCGGGGACACGGGGCCGGGCGGAGAGCGCCAGAGACAGCAAAAATACCGACGGGCTACAGGACAGAGCGGGAGGAAGGCAAGCATGGTGGCTGGGAGCCAGACAGAGAGAGACTGCGAAAGAAAAGAGCAGCAACACGCGACACGGCAGAGAGGGAGGAATGGAAAAGCAGGGACGGGGAGCCAGACTGGGAGAGGCAGAGGAAGGAAAAATAGCCGCGGGCTACAAGGTAGGGAGAGAGAGGACCTACAAGACGGGGACGGGGAGCTGGTCAGAGCGAGATGGAGAAAGGAGGTATGGGGGGACACGGACGGATACCACATCAGCGTGGGAAAGAGAGGGGGCCAGGGCAGGGGCAGCGAGGGCCCGGGATGCAGAATAGGGGCAACAGGGCCCCAGGGGCCTGGGACTCACCGCAGCTTTCACTCCCTGCACTGCTGGGAGAGGTTGCCAGCTCAGACGCTTCTTCCTCCTCCTCCTCCTCCTCTCCTCCCTTCGCCTTCTGTAACTCCTGTCGCTCGGCTGTCCTCCACCTAAGAGGATACCGGGGTGTCTTACAGCTCGTACAAGACGGGGCTCCCTACACACGGAGCCTCGCTCGTGCGCCACACGGCCGCTTCCGGTGATGCGTGCAGACCCTGCACATTCGACTGCCCGTGTACGTCAGGTGCGGCGCACCCGGGAGCGACAGCGTCCACCGCTCACGTGGCCCCGTCCTTTCCGGGGCCTGTCGTTAGAAGCACACCTGGGAAAGAAGATCCTGGCCGGCTGCGACGGATTAGGACCGGAAGGCACGAGGGGAGCCCTTGGCGCACTCGCACGGCGGGCGCGAGGCAGCGGCCCCTCCCGGCAGCCAGGCGGTTGCAGGGACTCGCCGCAAGGCCGGGCGCTCCTGCACGCGACCCGTTTCGCGAGCCCCGAGGCAGCCACGATTAACGAGCCCGATGACGCCCGCGCTGGGCCGGGGGTGGGCAGAGGCAGAAGTGGAAGCAGGGGACAGGGACGCCGGGCGCAGCAGCGCTGGCGTGGGCGGGAGAGCGGGGAACGGTTTGGGGAAGGGTCACTCGGGACGCCTGCTCCGCTAGCCCGGCCTAAGTGACGGCCGAGGACGCCTAAGCACCGCGTACGCCTAAAGAAACCCGCCGGCGCAGGGTGGCGGGAAGAACACCGGTACGCGACGACCGGCTGAAGCCGCCGCGCCCAGGCCCGGCTGACCGCTGCCACGGACTCCCGATCCCTCTGCCGCAGCAGGAGCTTGTTGCACAGGCAGGCGTTCGTTTTGTGCGCGCACGTGCAAGCGCGACTCAGAACGCAGG
The DNA here is from genome assembly GCF_964289735.1 of Phaethon aethereus. Taxonomy (NCBI): domain Eukaryota; kingdom Metazoa; phylum Chordata; class Aves; order Phaethontiformes; family Phaethontidae; genus Phaethon; species Phaethon aethereus. Next base: position 85,379,822 of record NC_138578.1, read on the forward strand.
CTGGCGTCAGGCTACAAAAGCCGCCCGAACGCCCCGCTTGCGTCGCATCCGCTTGGCTCGCAACAAGCGGGTCGTTTCCGAGGCATTTTCCCGGCTGCTCAGGCAGAGCACGCGCCGTCACGCGCTCGAGGCAGAGCCGGGCAGGCGGAACTCACGCGCCGCCGTTCGAGAGCGCGGCTCTGACCCGACGCCGCGGCAGCAACGCTCCCGCCCGCACTGCTCGAGGTGCGCGAGGAACGAAGCTGGGGGCATCGTTTAGTCTCTGGGAGCAGTTCACTGCGAGGTGCAACCTTGAGGGGAGGAACAAGATAATCACAAGAGCAGCACCGCTCCGGAACCTTGAGGGAACTGTCCTAATTAACATCTAATTGACATCTAATTGGCATAATAGCAACCTGCCCCCGGGCGGGGAAAGCCCCCTCCTCGCTCAGCACGCCCGGGAAGAAAGAAGGACGCTGTGACTTTAAGCGGAGACGAGGCTGGCGAGAACCGAGGGGAACGAGGGCGACGGAGCCAGCTGTTGAAGACACCGGTAACTGCTGCGCGGAGCGTAGCCGCACGGTCCGAGTGTGGCCCGAGGGGTGCGAGCTCTGCGCGCAGCCGGAAGAAAAGCCAACACCCCGGCTCCGCGTGTTCGCCACCTGCCCGCGCACCGGCGGAAGAACCGTGGCTGGGACAACAGCACCGCCCCGCGGGGGCGGGGCCCGCCCCGGAAGCGGGCAGAGACCCGGCGGAGCGAGGCGCGCGCGCCGTGAGGCGTCTCTGCCTGCGCCTGCGCGCCGCCTCCCCCCGCCCCGGTCCTCCGGGAGAGGCGCCGCGAGGCTGTAGGGACGCGCGGCCGGCGGAGGCGCCGACCGCGCTCCCGGCGCCGCGCTCCCGCGGGGGCGGGAGGACTCCCACCTCGCCGCGGGGCCCGGCCCTTCCTCGCTGCAGGCGGCTGCCTGCGGAACGGCCTTCGCGCCGCTCCTCAGCCGGCTCCCGCCGGCGGGCGGGCCCGGGCGGCGCCCCCGGGGCACCGCAGGGCCAGCGCCGGCCTCAGCCGCGCCTGCAGCCCGCTTCGAGCGTCGGGCCCGCAGCTGCAGCCCCTCGGGAACAAGCGGCCCCCCCCCCCCCCCCCCAACGGCACGGGAGCCCCTGCCCTGGGCCTGGGCCCGGCCCCACGGCGGAGGAACGCACCCGGGCGCGCAAAGCGGGCAGCGCAGGTTTGTTCCCTCGGGCGCACCGGGAGCTGCCGCCCAGGCTCGGTGCCCAACGGCGGCCGGGCGGAGGGGGAAGAGGGGAGAGGGAAGCGGGAGGAAGCGCAGAGGCGGGGAGAGAAGAGGCGAGGGACGGGGAGCCAGGCCCGGGGGGGGGGTGGGGGGGGTGGGGCGGGAGTCGGACGTGGGTGTCGAGGGGGAGGAAGAGGGAGAACTGCAGCGCGGCGACGGGGGGAGATGGAGCGATAAAGAAGAGGGGGAGAGAGCCGGGGAGAGAGCTGGGAGGGACGGCGAGAACGAGCGGCGCCCGGCCTGGGAGCGGCGGGTACCGCGACAGGGAGCCGGGTAGCGGGAGACAGAAAACTGCACGAGGGGACCAGAGCAGAAGGAATTGAGAAAAAAAAGGGAGGGGGTGTGAAGGGACAGGAAGGCAGATAGAGGCAGTCATGGAAAGAGAAAGGGAAAAGGGACAAACACGGGAAAGAATTAAAAATTAGAGACCGTCAGCTGGACAGAGCCATAAAAATAGAAAGGGGACGGGCCGCAGAGTCAGGGCACTAAAAACCCGCCAAAGGGAGCGATGCGGAGGGGGATGCGGAAGAGAAAAGAAAAAGCGACGGGCGGCAGGAAACACGGGGAAGAAAAACAAAAAACCGAAACCACGGGACAGGGAACCGGATAAATGGAGACGTAGAAATAAAACTTTAAAAGCGACGTGGTACGTGACAGGGTTACGTCAAGACGTTAAGGCCCCCCTCGCCCCCGCGACCTCCAGCCCCGGTTTGCTGGCCGAGCGCTGCGTGGTACGGTCGGGAACATCCCTTTGGGCAGCCGGGGGTCCGCTGTCCCGGCCGCGTCCCCTCCCAACCCCGCGCGCACCCCCGCTCTACTCGCCGGCGGGGCCGCGGGAGCAGCAGAACGGCCCTTGACGCCGCGCAAGCGCCGCTCGGCGAGACCCGGCGCGTGTCCCCGCGTCATCGACGCCGGGTGTCGGCGCAAATCCAACACGTAGCCCCGCGCCAGCTACCGCGAAGAAAACTAACTCTACCTCCGAGCCCAAACTAGCGCGCGCGGGAATACAGTTTAAAAAGTTGAGCGCGGTACTAGAAACGCGGGAAGAAATTTAAGACTGGGGACAGGAAACCAGATGAAGAGAGACATAGAAAGAAGATTTAAAAAGCAGCGGGGTACGGGAAAGCAGTAAAAACTAGGGACAGCAAACCTCACAAATGTTGTCGAGAAAGAAAAATGGAATAAGCCATGGCATTAAGAAAAGACAAGAAACAACTAAAAAACCCCAAGGAGATGGTAAATAACAGAGCCACAAACGAAAATACAGTTCTAAAAGCGACAGGGTACACAACGGACAGGAATGAACTAAAAAATATGGATAGGGAGCCTGATAAAAGTAGACCTAGAACAGAAACTGAAAGAGCGAGAGGGCTTGGGACAGACAGGAATAAAAATAAAAATGACAGACAGTGAATTGGTTAAAGCGGACACGGAGAGAGCATGTAAAAAGCAGCCGGGTAAAGGAGAAGCTGGGGAGGGGGGGGGAAGGGGACAGAAAACTGGATGAAAGTTGATGTAAAAAGGAAATTTTGAAAGCCAAGGCATTAAGGAAAGGCAAGGGAAAAAAGGTAAAATAAGCGTAGGGTGATGGAGAGTGACACAGGAGGAAAATTATAAAAGCGGAAGCATTGAGGAAAAACAAGAAAAAGTTAAAAATGACAATAGACAGAAAAGTACAGAGAGACATAGGAAGAAAATTTCAAAAGCGCCGGGGTACAGCACGGACGAGAAACAAATGAAAAATATAGACAGCGAATTGGTTAAAGCAGACACGGAAAGAAAATTGTAGAAGCGGTGGGGTACAGCGTAGATGGGAAAACAAAACACGGGGACGGGGAGGTGGATAAACTTCGCTGTGGAAAGAAAATTAATTTAAAACGCGACGGCTTTTAGCAAAGACGAGAATAAATTAAAAATAAGACTGTGGAAAAACAGACACACAAAAAAATGTAAAAAGCAACGGGGTACACGACACGGGAAAGAGTTAAAAGACACGGATGGGGAGCTCGACAAACGCAGACACAGGAACTTGAAGCAGCGCCAGGGTACGGGACAGACGGGGGGAGAATTACAAAACGCAGGCAGCGAACCGCAGAAAAGTAGCCATCGAAACACAAGTTAAAATGGACGGAGTATGATATAGACAGGAAAAAAAAATAAAAAGGCGGACAGGAAGCTAAATACATGGAGACATAGAAAGAAAGTTATTAATGTGACTGGGTGCGGGACAGAGGAGGAGATAAAAAACAGGGGCAAGGAATCGGGTAGAGGGACGGAAGGACGTTTTAAGAAGCGACAGGCGACGAGAAAAGCAGGAAAGAATTAAAAAAACAGGAACAGGAATGAGGATAGAAGGAAATACTGAAACAAAATTTAAAAAGGGACAGGGTATACGGAAAAAAGGGAGGAGTTAAAAGTACGGGAAAGGGAAGCTGGATAAAGGGAATCGTTGAAGGAGAAATTAGGTAGCGGTGGGGCGCAAGAAATACAAGGGGGGGGGACACGGACGACGACACAGACCAAAAAAAAAAAACCCCAAACAAAAAAACGGAGAAAGGGAGCCGGGTAGAGGGAGACGTAGAAGAACTTTTAAAAAGCAACCGGGTACGAGAGACACGGACAGGAATTAAAACGCAGGGACGGGGAGATGGCCAGAGGACAAGGCAAAAAGGAAAAAGAAGTGGCGGTCAGGTACGAGAAAGACGGGAATATTAGACAAACAGGGAGACGGCTAGAAGGAACCGCAATGAGAAAATGTTAAAAGTAACGGGGTACAAGAACCACAGGAAATAATGAAAAAATAGGGACGGGGAGATGCATAGAAGGCAACATAGGAAGACAGTTTTTTCAGCGACGGGGTGCAGGACAGAGGGAGGAAATAAAACACAGAGACAGGGTGCCGGAGGGAGGGAACTGTAGCGCGAGAAATTAAAATGCAGCAGGGTGCAAGAAACACAGGAAAGCGTTAAAAAACAGGGAGAGGGAGCCGCAGAGAGGGAAACGTGGAAAAAAATTAACAGGTGAAACGGTACAGGGCAGAGTCGGCAGACGAGCAGTAAGTTTCGGGGAGCCGAGACACAAGGGATTCTAAAGCAGTTCCAAGAGCTAATCCCAGGAAACCCGGGATTAAAGTTCCCGGTTTCGTATTTCACGTCCAAAATATGTCGAACTTTGACAGAGATGACATCGTGTTTTCCTTAAACCAGCTGATTTCAAACTGCTGCACTGGGCGAGAACACCATAAACAGTTGAAGACGAACGGCCACGCTCCTAAGTAAAACAATAAACCCAGCGCACGGGATCCGCGCAGCCTCTGCTTCGGCCTTCGCCTCTCGCCATCCACCGCCAAGCTGCTGCCGCATCCTGCGCGCCACGCGTAGCAGGTTTCCAGCCACGGCCTGAAAGGCGGTAAGGGTAAAATACGAGAAAATGTGCCATTACGCTCTGCGGTTACGATTAATTCAGTTCCTGTTTTACAGTCCGGTTACGGAACGCGGGGTCGCTCGCAGGAAGCGTCGTGGCGGAAATCAGAGGGGTGCCGAGGCGGCCGGAGAGACGGCAGAAGGCTGGAGGGCGCAGAGGTACTCGGGAGGGGATCTGAACGGAGCACAGGCGTCGTCGGGGAGACGCTGGCCGACGGGAGGCGAGCAAGATGGAGGAGAGGACAGAAAGACCGCTCTGAGGAAGAGGGATGGCCTGAGGAGATGTTCTGACAAACCGAGAGGGGTACAAATCACGCTCTCGAGAGAAAAGCGTGCCAAGGAGACCCCGTAAAACCCCGGGATGGGGGGGGGGGTGTGGGGGGGGGCGGTGAGCGGGGGGGAAGGGAGACACGCCAGGGAAATCTGAAAAGCGACGGGGTGTGTGACAAACAGAAAGAATTGGAAAAGAATAGACATCTTGATAAAAGCAAACATAGAAAGAAAATTTAAAAAGAAAAAAAAGGGTATGAGGCAGGGAAGGAAAAAACTAACAAATAGGGAGAGAAGACCAGATAAAAGTAGACAAAAAACTATCAAAAGCGAAGGCGTTAAAGAAGGAGAAACTTGGCAATGGGGCAGCAGAAGAAATCAACAAAGGCAGAAAGCAAATTTAAGTAGTGACAGGGTATAGCAGAGACAGGAATGAAATAAAGACAGTGAACTGGATGAAAACAGATGGGGGAAAAAAATTCAGAAGTGATTTCACACAGGATAGGCAGGAAGTAATAAAAACGTAGGGTTAGCCGTCTCCATAAAAGCAGACACAGAAAATGTAAAAAACGATGAGGTAGAGGACAGACAGGAAAAGAGTAAATAATAGTGACAGAAAACCAGGTTAAAGTGAGCATAAAAACCTAAGTTCCTCACCGTTCCTGGAGGTATTTAAAAGGCGCGTGGATGTGGCACTTAAGGCCACGGTTTAGTGGTGGACTTGGCCGTGCTAGGTTTACGGCTGGGCCCGATGATCTTAAGTGTCTTCTCCGTCCTAAATTATTCTGTTATTCGAAAATGAAGACGTTAAGACGGGGAAAAAAAGTTAAAATAGGGAAAAAACCTGAATAGGCAAAGACATAGCAAGAAAATTTCACAAGCAACAGGGTATGGGACACACTAGAATGAGCTAAAAAAATGAAGCTGGTGAAGTGGATAAAAACAGACGAGGAAAGAAAATCTAAACGTGAGGGGGTACAGGAGAGACAGGAACCAACTGAAAAAAAGGGAGCTGCATCCTAATAAAAGTAGATTTAGAACGAACATGTTAGAAGCGGCAAGTTACAGGAAAGGGGAAAAAAAAACGCAGGCATAGAAAATGAGATAAAAGTACACCGAGAAACAAAATTTCAAACCAAAAAGAACGATGACTAAAAAAATTGAAAAACGGGGACGGTGAGCCACATAAAAGTAGACGCAGAAAGGAAATACAAAAAGCGGTGCCCTGAGGAAAAAATAAGAGAAAAGAACTAATAAGTAACGACAGCGGACGAGATAAAAGTAGAAAATTTGAAAAGCAATGGGGATTAAGGACTTTTTGATTAAAGACAGCGATGGTGAACTAAAATGGAGATGTAGAAAGGAACCTGAAGAAGGGGTGGCACTAAGGAAAGACAAGAAATAATTGAAGATACAGACGTGGAAGGGCACAGAAAGTACATGTTAGAAGTGACAGGCGTTAGGGAAATAAAGGAAGAAACAGAAATAGGGACAGTGGAGTAAAACAGCTGTAGAGAGAAAATTTTAAATGCGATGACAATAAAGAAAAACCAGAAGAGAGAGACAGAAGATGGGATAAAAGTAGAAAACGTTAAAAGCAACAGGGATTAAAGAAATAAGCAAAAAATTGTGAAATAGGGACAGTAAACAGAGATGGAGAAAGAAAGTTTTAATAGCGAGGGCGCTAAGGAAAGACAAGAGCTAATTAAAAATGCAGACAAAGGGAACAAAAGTAAGCCTGGCAAGAACATTTAAAAAGCGATAGGTGTTAGGGAAAGAAGGGAATAAAACATAAAAGAAACGGCAAACTTTTAAAAGAGTTGGAGAAAGAAAAATGAAAAAGCGAGGTGATGCAGAGAAGTGAGAGAAATTTAAACTCGGTAACATCACTGTGTCATTAAGCAGACATCTTCTGTTTCACTTCCCCCCTTTTCTATTACCCTTGCGAATTCTTTCGCAGTCCCTTACAACGTACCATTCTCCTCTGTCCGTCGATTAAAATACCTCCCTGTTGCGACTTCAGGTTTGACCTTACTCTTTTTCCAGGTAACACAGTCATCCCCATTCTTCTGACAACGCCATAGCCAACCTCGAATTACACAACACGTACCTAAAACAAATAAGCTATCAACTAATACGAGTACAAGCAGCTCTTTGATCCATTTAAAATTTGGTAACCGAGAGGCTAATTTGCTCCGAACTTCTTCACAACCCCAAGAGGTGACGTAAATCTAAAGTCGTTCTTATCATGACCTACTCCGTAGCGGGGGTTGTTAAATAGAGAGGGGTTAACCGGAACCGGAACTCCTGTTAGAGGGAACGTCTGGCTAGACCCTCTAGGCACTTGCAATCGCTCTCGTTTAGAATTTCCTAATATTATTATGTATTTCTATAGATTATTTTCGCCTAACTGGGTGAGCTCTTCCCCTCGGTATTGGGATCGGTGACGGCCGCCCCAACAAAATTCCAAATGGACTTAAATTCTCTTTAGTTCCCGGTTTTACCCTGATTCGTAGTAGGGCTACAGTGGGAGCGCTTGGTACCAATGTAGATTTGCTTCTTGACTAAGTTTAGCTAGCTGTTGTTTAATTAAGTGATTCATTTTCTCCACTGGCCCACTTGCCTGAGGTCGGTTGCCTAAAATTTTACTAACTCGTTGCGCTGTTTGCGCACAAAAATGAGCACCCCTATCAGAAGATATTACTGCTGGTACTCCAAATCTGGGAATAACTTTCGTTTAAGAGTACTCCTGTCACTTCCCCTAGCCTTATTAGCCCTACAAGGGAAAGCTGCTGGCCAGCCCGAAAAGGTATCCGTTAATACGAACAAATCCCGAACCCCCCCCCCCACCCTTTCCGTGGGAGTTCAGAAAAGTCTGTTTGCCAATGTTGACCTGGAACTTTCCCTTTACCGAGACTTCCAAATTTTACACGATTTCCCACCTTTGCATACTTCACAGTTATTAACCATGGTTTTTACAGTTTGAAACAAATTCCTGGCTACTCTTTGCTTCATAAGGGAATCATACGAGGCTTCAGTTGCCCAATGAGTCTGGTCGTGTTCTGCTTTTACCGGTTTCCGTACTATTCTAAAGGGAACTATTACTCTGTTACCTTTTGATTTTGCCCAACCCGATGATTCAACTTCTGCTTCCAAATCTTTAATTCATCTAAGATCCTTCTCATCACAGTCGACCGAGTCCGGTAGCGGCAAAGCTTTTTCAGGAATCAAACTTAACACCTCACCTTGTTCCGCAGCTCTCTTTGCCTCCTAATCTGCCGATTTATTCCCCACTTCCTGAGCAGCGTCACCCTCTTGGTGCCCCTTGCGGTGCATAAGCGCAACCGCCGAAGGCGACTGTACCGCATCCAAAAGTCTTAGGATCACGTCAGCAAGCTTAATACGTTTTCCTTGGGCGGTCAGAAGTCCCCGTTCCTTCCGGATAGCCCCACGGGCATGAGCTACACCCAAGGCGTATTTTGAATTTGTCCGGGCGTTCGCTCGCAGTCCTTCAGCAAGCTCTCGCTAAAGCAATTCATTCGGCTCTTTGTGCGGATCTACCCTCAGGGAGTGACTTTGCTTCCACCGCTCGCTCTGCGGTGGTCACGGCATACCCCGCCGTTCGAGCTCCATCCTTGGCCGACAGTGGGCACGCTGATCTTTCGGGAGGGGTTTGACTTCCCCGAGACGGGGCACTTGGGCTACTTCTCATGGCTCCTCGCCTCCCATTAGTGGTGTTTCCCGGTGGGTTCCCAGAGGTTACCTGGCCCCTGCGGTGCGCAAAGCAGCCGCCGTAGCGCTGGCAATTGTTTTGCCCATTCCCCCCCGCCCCCGCCTGTCCCTACTGCGGCACACTTGCCAAGCAGTCTCCAGCAATTTCTCTAAATCTCTCACATCTGTTCCTTGCACTTGCTCTAACTTTTTCTTGACATCATCCGTCAGCTGTCCCAGAACCAGGAACATCAACTGACCCTTTCCCTCCTGAGAGGTAGGGTTTAAAGGAGTATATTTCTGCATCCCTTCTTTTAATCGGTTCAAAAAATCAGTAGGGGATTCTTTTCTATCTATCTTGTTTAATTGCATACAATTTAGACCAATTTACTGATTTTGGGACAGCACTTCTTATTCCAGAAGCCATTCGTTCCCTGTACCGCAGTACTAAGTCCCGGGCTCCTGGCTGGTTAGGGCCCCGACCGGGACTGGTAATGGGAACATGGTTATCCGCTGTTCCCGGCAGAGTTCCAGCCAAAACCGGAGCCTGGCCTTGGGTGTCTGGCCACCCTCACAACACTCTGCTTTTCTGCCTCGCTGAACACCGCATCCGACATTGCACGCACATCCTCGCAGTCGGGGTCAAACAATCCTTTCATCTCCCATTCTGTCAACCTATAAACATCTTTGTCCAATGCTACAAGGCGAGCAACATCTCTTTTGCTTCCTATTTCGCTTTTTGTTTGTAACAGTTAACCAGACCTCCAAATGGGGACGCAGCCCCTCCAAACGGGGAAGTTAATCCCCTACCAAATGGGACACAAGTCCCCCAGAGGTACACCTGTAAGGTGCTAGCGAGCCGGTATACGCCGACCCGCGTGCACGTCTGCACGTCTTAAAGACGGTCCCAAACTGATCGATCGTTGCCAGTTCAGGATTTAAGGATGTCTTCTTGCCGGAGGGTCTTTGTCTGTCCCCGCGGTGATCCGACTGAGAACGGGGGTCTCTCCGGAAAAGATCTCCGGGGGTGAACCCAAGAGAGTCCCAGACTCATGGGGTCCCGCAGCCGAACAGAGGATGTCCCTCCCACCTGGGTCACCAAATGATTCACAAAAGTTACAGAAATTTAAACTCGGTAACATCAAAGTGTCATTAAGCAGACGCCTTTATTGCCGCGCCGGACGCCTGGGGGATATCTCCTCCCAACGCGCGCGCGCTGAAGCAAAACTTCATCCTTTATATACCTGAAAGACGCGAATATTCACACGTGTCCTGAGAAATCTCCGCCTCCTCGCTTATCTGCCACATTTACGTAAGGCTGGCGTTGCAGAACCACACTACGCGTGCGCGGGGGTCTCGGGCGGTCGTCGGCGGTCGTTTGGGGAGTTAGCCCCCTCCTCCTTTTTCCCTTTTATGGTCACAGGTCTCCTGAGGATAGTTCCTTCTCCTTGGATGTTTTCCCCTTCTGTTCTTCAGCCAAGCGGTTCCTTCTTCTCATCCGTGTTTGAGCACTCCTGCTAGGACGTTTCTGTGCTGAAGGTGAAGATATCTCCTCTGCACTCATCAACTTCTCAGTCCTTGCTCTTAACTCTTCTCCTCTTGGTTCTCTCCACCCGTCTTCTCCGTTTCTGCTTGGGTTTTAGTTTTCATCAGGGTGGCTTTCCTCCTGATGAACTGTTTACATATAGGTACAGTGTTAGCACTGAGGCAAATACAGCCTAAGGACTATGAGAATAGGCCGTTAAACATAATGCCACGGTTGCTAGGCTAAAGTCGTCTATACTAAAGTGAAACTAATCACGAAATCAATAACCTTCCAGAAAGTACATCTCTTCAGAAATTTGCAAAACTGACAGTTGATTAGTTACACATGCGAAAACCTTACAATTGTTTTAGATCCTTGTTTCAGAGGGCACTAAGGGAAGGGAAGAAGTCAGTTAAAAAATAAGGGTAGGCAAATAAGGACCGCGAATGAGAGAAAAGGCGGCAGAAAATTTTAAAAGCAATGGTGATTACGGCAAAAGGAAAAATATTAAGAGGCAGGGATGGCAAACTAAAACGGAGACGTAGATAGAAAATCTAAAAAGTGAAGCCACTAAGGGAATACCAGAAACAATCAAATACAAAGGGATACTGAAAAGTCGGCCAGAAAACCCTCTAACACTTAGTTTGAAGCTTTAGAAGGCGGGCGTTCCTTACGGCAGCGCTGGGCAGCGCTGGGGATGGCTCCACCACGAGTGCTCCGACGGGTTAGTAAAGCACATCAGTTCATATGCAGAAAAGTCATACGTGGTCATCAGATCCCCCGAGAAGGGCAGTCTTAACGGTGAGGAGTCCCCGGAATTCGTTGACGTAGCCCAAGCATGCACAGTAAAATTAGGGTTAGGGCCTTTTCACCCTCAGGTGGTCGTCCACAGTCTTCCTCACGCAGTCCGCCAGTTGAACCTGGGGCTTCCTTTGTCCAAATCTAGTCATCGAATTAGCTCCTCGGTCTTTCGGCCTCAGGATGGCACAAGGAGGTCAATTTAACCCGGTACCAGTGATTTCCACGGGAAGCCTAAGGAGCTTGCTCACGGTCTGTTTGATCTTGTCGGGCAAGAAGTGACATGTTTAAGGTCTCAGCCAGTGATTTTACTTAAAAGAGTCAGTAAAGACGGAGACGGGGAGACGGACAGGGAGACAGGGAGAAAGAGTAAAACAGCGATGGGCTTCGAGAGGGAGAGAGAGAAGAATTAAAAGATCCTGGCAGGGAGCCGGACAGGGCAAGACGGCAGAAGAAATGAAACTGCAGCGTGGCTCAGGGCTGACAAGGACGAAATTGCAGAACAGGGACAGGGAGCAGGATAGAGGGAGACAGAGGAAGAAAGAGACTTGTGCTGTGCTACAGGGCCGAGAAGCAAGACCTTGAACATCAGCAGATGTTCAGCCAGGCAGAGAGAGCCAGAGACTAGAGGACAGAGTGGAAGGAAGGCAAAAACGGTGGCTGGGAGCCGGACAGAGAGAGACTGCGAAAGAAAAAGAGCAGCAACACGCTACATGGCAGAGAGGGAGGAATGGAAAAGCAGGGACAGGGAGCCAGACTGGGAGAGGCAGAAGAAGGAAAAATAGCCACGAGCTACAGGGCAGGGAGAGAGAGGACCTAAAAGATGAGGACGGGGAGCTGGTCAGAATGAGATGGAAAAAGGAGGTATGGGCGGGGGGGGGAACCACATCAGCGTGGGAAAGAGGGGGGGCCAGGGGAGGGGCAGCGAGGGCCCGGGATGCAGAATAGGGGCAACAGGGCCCCAGGGGCCTGGGACTCACCGCAGCTTTCACTCCCTGCACTGCTGGGAGAGGTTGCCAGCTCAGACGCTTCCTCCTCCTCCTCCTCCTCCTCCTCCTCTCCTCCCTTCGCCTTCTGTAACTCCTGTCGCTTGGCTGTCCTCCACCTAAGAGGATACCGGGGTGTCTTACAGCTCGTACAAGACGGGGCTCCCTACACACGGAGCCTCGCTCGTACGCTACGCGGAAGCCTGTGGTGACGCGTACAGACCCTGCATGTCGATGGCCTGGCCTGCTGCGGACTACGAAGAGGGATCCTACTCACCTGGAGGGGCTGGCTCTCTCTTCCCTGCAGCAGGAGGCAGCTGGCGGCCGGCCTTCGGTTTCTTCTTCCTCTTTCCCGTGCTCTGGCCGCGGCAGCTCCCGCCCAGGGCCGGCAAGCGCTCCGCCTGTCCCTTCCTGCAGCCGTGCCACGAGGAGAGCGAGGTGCCACGGGCAGAGACAACCCACGTGAGCCCGAGGCGGGTGCGGTCAGTGGCGAACGGACGGGGACGAACAGACACGCGCAGCCTCAGCGCGGCCCCCGGCAGAGGGAAAGAAGCAGCAGCGACCCTTATTACCGTAGTTCCCCCCTGGCCGAAGCCTCTCCTTCCGCGGGGGCCGCCGGAGACACCGCTCTGCCCCTGCACCGCCGCCAACGGCGCCCGCTTTCACGGAGAACCCAGCGCACGCGAGGCCCGGCTTGCCGCCTCTGCGACAGGGCCCGGGGCCGGCCCGGGGCTACGGGACGGGCTTCAGGGGAGGGGCTGGAGCTGGGGGCAGCTGCGCGGGGCCAGGAGAAGCGAGCGGGGGGGCTCTGGCGAGTTGGGAGGCGCCCGGCGTCTGCGCCTGGGGGGTGTCCGCCTCCTTCCCCTCTCCCTCCTCCCAGCCCCCCGGTAACTCCCCGGGGCTGCCCCGACCCGGCTCGCCTCCAGCGGGCCGGCAGCCGGCCGCAGCGGGCGGCTCGAAGCTCCTCGCCCCGCCACCCGCGGGCGGGCGGCCGGCGCGCAGGAGACGCCCCCGCACCCGCCCCAGGGGCTCGCTCGCCTCACCGCTGGCCCCGGCCCTTCACGCCCCGCCGGGAACGGGACCCCTCTGCGCCGCCATGCTGCTCCCGCGCGCCGCCCATGCGCCGGACGCCGACGGCGCGCCGCAGGGGCGAGGGCCGGCGGCTGCAGTAGCAGCGAGCACCCGCCGGCGGTGCCGCATTTTGCAGGGCGAGCACCCGCCGACGCTGCGCCCATGGGGCGGCAACGGCGCGTCCTTACCGGGAAGTAGCAAAGAGCGCGCAGGGACCGCAGAACGGCATCGCGGTTACCGGCGGCCGGCAGCGTAGGTCACTTAGGCGCCTCCGCGCATGCGCGGCTTCCGAGCCACCGCCCGGTGCCCCACCGCGCATGCGCGGCTTCGGAGCGGCGCTCAGGCACTGGACCGCGCATGCGCGGCTGTCGAGCTCCGCGAAGCTCCGCAGCGCGCATGCGCGCCTTTCGACCTGCCGCGATGCACCCACCGCGCATGCGCAGCTCCGGAGCGGAGACGAGGCGCGCCACCACGCATGCGCGTTTGCCAGCAGCGGCGAGGTACCACCGCGCATGCGCGGCTTCGGGTTGTGGCGTCGCGCGCCGCTGCACATGCGCGTTTGCCAGCCGCCGCGAGGTGCCCACCGCGCATGCGCGTCGTCCGAGCCGCCGCGAGACAAACCACAGCGCATGCGCGGCTTTAGAGCTACGAGGCGCTGCACCGCGCATGCGCGTTTGCCAGCCGCGGCGAAATGCCAACGCGCATGCGCGGCTTCGGGCTGTAGCGTCGCGTGACACCGCGCATGCGCGCTTGCCAGCTGCGGCGAGGTGCGCCATACCGCATGCGCGGCTGCCGAAGTGCAGTACCTAAGTTCGGCCACAGGGCGGCAGCACCGAGGGCGGGGAGGAGGCGCGCCACCACGCATGCCTGGGAGACCAGGTCGCAAAAAGTACAGCTCCCGGCATGCACTGGCAAGCGCAGCATGGCCGCCCGCCCCCCCCCGCCACAAGACTACCCTTCCCGCCACGCGTCAGGGAAGACGTGTCATGTTTAAGGTCTCAGCCAGTGATTGTCTGGTAATTAGTCCTTTCAAAAGACACTGAAGGAAAAAAGTAGGCATAGAAAGCACATTTTAAAAATAAGGGGAATTAGGGACTGAAAGGGAAAAACTAAGGAAAAAATGACAGGAAACTAAAACAGATGTAGGGAAAGAATTTTCCAAGCGAGGGACCTCAGGAAAGGTAAGAAACTAATTAAAAAATAAAGGCAGTGAGCAGAATAAAAGTGGACATAAAATGTAAGAAGCAAATGGGACCGAGGAGCTGAGGAAAAAATTCACTAATGGCAACATTGAACTGAAACGGAGAAGTAGAAAAAATTTTTTGAAGCAACGGCACTAAGGGAAAACAAGAAAAAGTAATTTTGAACTAAATCCCGGAAGTCCTCCGGCATCAGCGATACATACCTCCAGGGCCCTATAGAGCGGCGCTATGGACCACTGAGACGGCTTTCCAGCGGCTAGAGTTTCAGCAGAAACTGCGGAAGTCCTCCCGGATGACTGACACATACCTCCGGGGCGGCGAGAGAGGCACTCAGCGCCATAGAGACGGCGGGTCGCCGGCTAGAGAGTCGCCTCCCAGTGCGGAAGTCCTCCCGGGTCACAGAGAAAGACCTCCGGGGCGGCTAGAGAGGCACTCAGCGCCATAGAGGCGGCGGGTCGCCGGCTAGAGAGTCGCCTCCCAGTGCGGAAGTCCTCCCGGGTCACAGAGAAAGACCTCCGGGGCGCCTAGAGAGGCACTCAGCGCCATAGAGGCGGCGGGTCGCCGGCTAGAGAGTCGCCTCCCAGTGCGGAAGTCCTCCCGGGTCACAGAGAAAGACCTCCGGGGCGGCTACAGAGGCACTCAGCGCCATAGAGACGGCGGGTCGCAGGCTAGAGAGTAGCCTCCGAGTACGGAACTCCTCCCGGGTCCTAGAGACACACCTCCGGGGCGGCTACCGGGGCACTCGGGCCATACAGACGGCGGCCGCACGCCTAGCGACTCGCCCCCAAGCCCAAAAGTCCTCCCGGATCACGGGCGCATACCTCCGGGAAGGCGCCAGACTGCCCTTCTGGTCAGAGAGAGGTATTTCTGCCGGTCGGACAGCCGCGTCCGCTCCTGGGAGCGCTCCAGAAACATCGAGACTCATGGCTGGGCCACAGAGCTCTGCTTCCACAGCGGCAGCTGGACTGCTTCTAGCCACCAGCCACATCTTCCCTCTGATACCACCTGCCGACGACCCACCTCCTCACCGCGCTCCGCTCGTCACCTCCGTTCCTCTTGCGAGAGCTGCGTCTTCGACAAAACGAGTCCAAAGGCGGCTTACGGAGCTAAAAGCGTGCTGTGGGGAACGTCTAAGACCTTGGGTGCCATCGTGACGGTAGCAGCGGGGTTCCGAGAGGCACAAGGAGGCTCAAGGACACGACGACATAGCCCAGAGGGGATGTGAACAGTCTACAGCTGTCCTCACGCGACCCGGGACTGAACAGAGGCGTCCTAGCTAGCCTCGAGAACAAGATGAGTGTTCTGGAGTTGAAAGATGGCATCGAGAAAGGGTTTTTGGGAAGGGAGAAGGGCGCAAAGTGCGCTACAGAGCCAAAAGAGGGTTGCGGGGGGGGGGGGGGGGGGAGGGCGGGGCGTGGTGGTGGGGTGCAAACGTAAAAAGCGACGAGGTACACGATAGCCAGGAAAAATAAAAAAAGGCGATGCGCAGCCTGATAAAAGTAGACATAGAAGGAAAACTTAAGTGACTGGGTACAGGAAAGACGGGAAAAAAAGCTTACAAAATAAGCGACAGTGAACTGGAACTGAGAAATACAACAGACGTTTAGAAGCGGCGGCGCACAGGACAGAGCAGAAAAAATTAAAAGATAAGGACAGCGAACAGGACAAAAGTAGCCGTAGAAATAAAATTTAAAACTAACAGAGGAGAGGAAACAAAATAAATGGAGTCACAGAGAGAAAACTGTTAAAGCGACGGGGTACAGGACAGAAAGGGAGGCATTACAAAGCAGGGACAGGGAGTCGGGTGGAGAGAGACGTAGGAAAATAACACAAAGCGACAGGCTACAAGAAACGCGGGAAAGAATCAAAACATAGGAGCAGGGACCAGAATAAAAGGAAACACTGAAAGAAAAATTTAAAAGCGACAGGGTATACGGAAGAAAGGGAGGAATTAGAATTTAGGGAAATGGAGCCGGATAAAGGGAATTGTTGAAAGAGAGACTAAGTAGCAATGGATTACAAGAAGTCTAGAGAAGAGTTAAAAAACTGAAGGCAGGTAGCCGGATAGAGGGAGATGAGAAGGAACTTTGAAAAGCAACTGAGTACGAGGAACATAGACAAGAATTAAAACACAGGGGACAGGGAGATGGACAGAAGACAACACAGAAAGAAAATCTGAATTGTCATCGGGGATAAGAAACACAGGAATATTAAAAAACACCACCACCACCACCACCACCACAGGGACAGGGAGATGGGACAGAAGGAAACACGGGAAGAAAATCTTTTAAGTGGCGGGGTACAAGACAGAGGGAGGAATTAAAAAAAACTGAGACAGGCTCCTGGCGAGAGGGAACTGTAGAACGAGAAATTAAAATGCAACAGGGTACAAGAAACACGGGAAAGCGTTAAAAAGCAGGGAGAGGGAGCCACGGAGAGGGAAACATGGAAAAAAAATTAATAGGGGAAATGGTACAGGGCAGAGTCAGCAGAAGAGCAACAAGTTTTGGGGAGCCAGGCAGGTAGGTGGGCCAGCAGAGAGGGAGACGGAGGCAGGGACAGGCAGGGAGGCAGAGGCGGACCGGGACGCACGCGAGCGTCCTGGCTTCAGCTGGGACAGAGTTAATTTTCTTCACAGACGCCAGTGCGAGACGAGCTGTGGAGAGCAACAGCTCAAAACATCAGCATGTGAAGTACCCAAGGACAGCCCAGCTTCTCATGCTGGCCGGCCAGCGAGGAGGACACAGCCGGGACAGCACACCCAAACTGGCCAAAGGGATACGACGTCGTGCTCGGTATATAAACCGGGGCGGGGGGAAAGAAGGGGGAAGTGGCACACGTTCGGAGTTACTGCATCTTGTCTTCCCAAGCGACCGTCACGCGTGATGGAGCCCCGCTTTCTGGAGATGGCTGAACACCCGCCTGCCGACGGGGAGCGTGAACGAACGCCTCGTTTTGCTTTGCTTGCGTGCGCGGCTTTGCTTTACCCGCTAAACTGTCTTTATCTCCACCCACGAGGTTCCTCCCTTTCACCCTTCCCATTCTCTCCCCCATCCCGCCGGCGGGGAGCGAGCGGCTGCTTGGGGCTTCGTTGCTGCCTGGGGTTAGACCACGACACTTCGCTGGTATAGCTGTGTCAATGTCCCGATTTCTGGACAAGGAACGAAGGGACTAAGCGGGGGTGATACTCCTCTGCTGCCTGTGCATGAAGTTAAACAATGGGAAACCAGGAAATCCATGGGAGAAGATGATGCATTTTGAATTATTACCAAAAAAACCTGTTCAGATGGCAAATAAGGCGAGCTGCTGGGTTTGTTTTATTCGTTTTCCAGAACGCTCAAACAAAGGGCTCCCGCTAATCGGAATCCTGGTACCGACTGATACCTCCTCACGGAGTGGTTTGTGGAAAAATGCAACGCAGAGCGCCAACAACGCTGAAAATCAGGAATGGGAAATGGAAATTACAATTTCCACCAAAAATTATGCAGGTTGCCTAACGATACGTCCCAGAGGTACCCCTTCGGCGGGGACGTGCCCGTAAGGCCTCGCCACCAAACTGCTTTGGAACTTGCGTTCTAGGAGCCATAGTTCCAAATAGCGCAATAATCGAGAAACTAGAGTCTCGAGCGTGACTAAGAACCTACCGCGCGAGAAATAAAAGAAACGGAAATAACCCACGATTGACAGACCCGCAGGATTTCGCTCCTTCGCGAGGTGGCTTACTCCCTGGCGAGGAGGTAGCGAATTAGAAAAAGCTATAATAAATACTTCAGCCGCAAGCGAGAAAATCGGAAGCGAGACCTGTGACGCTATAAAGGCCCTGTCTGACGCTCACTTCCCAGGGAGGGATAGGCACAATTTTAAATACGGGCTCCTGCGTACACGTGGATCAAAGCGGCAGAACCTCTCCAGACCTAGAAGACATACGGAAACAGACTAAAACGCTCCACGAGATACAAAGGCATGACCCACCTCATGGATCTGCGGAAACATTTAAATGGTGAATTTCCTGGTTCCCTGATCTGAGCCTATGGCTAAAGAAGTTATTGAGCAGTATAATCATCGCCGCCTTAACTTTTGTAGGGATCTGTGTAATAACACAGGGAGGTAGGGTTATGAGAAGATGAGACTCGTACAAGAGAAACTACAGCGAAGTTCCTCTTCCACGGTCTCAAAGGGAGGAAACGTAGAGCGACTAAAGCTGCGTGTCCGGGTTAGCGCCTGGGGGACAGTGACGCTGCTTAACGGAGGCCTGGCTGCTTCGTGTAAACTCGCCCGCCTCGCTCATCACCAGCCTCCGGAGGAAAACCGAAAAGAGGCACTTCAGGGACGGGCAAAGGGAGACATCCTGCTACAAGGCAGGTAACAAGGACAGAAGAACATCGCCGGTACGAAGTCAGCGGAACCCACGGCGACCGGGATGAAGGTAGAGGCGGCAGGGGGAGATCGCGACCACCGACTCCACGGAGGGACCGTGCAAATTGCCTCCCCGGCTGCCAAGAGCAGGCGTGCCGACTGACAGAGCAAGCGAAGCTCATTTCCATATACCTGAGCAGGAGCGAGTGACAGGGTAGTCACTAGCCAGGGCATGTAAATTTGGGCGGGTTTTCCACTGTCTTTACTAAACACCTAACAAGAGACACACGCGGTCGCTCCTCCGTGCGGTGTGCCAGCTTTGGGGAATTGCCACCCGGCACCCACCTTTGTGCAAACGCTTTGACGTAAATAAATGTCTCGGCTCTGTGTGCAAGACTGGCCGATGGCACACCGGGTACCGGGCCTGACTGTGGGACAACACAGGGAGCGGGGGGGGGGGGGGGGGGAGAGAGGGGGGGGGCGGGAAAGAGAGCTGGAGAGCAAGAACAGCAGCGATGAGCACGGAAAGAAGGGGGGTGGGGGGAGTCCAAAGCAGGGTCATCAGGGAGCCAGAGACTGAGAGGGAGAACAGACAAAAGCGACAGGCGCTGCAGGGGCGAGAGGGAGGAATGGATGAGCAGGGACAGCCAGCCAGCCAGCGACGGAGAAAGGCAAGAGACCGCACGGGCGACAGCGCGGAGAGGGAGGAATTAAAAGCGAGGGACGGCGAGCTGGGAGAGCAGAGGCGGAGAAAGAAACGGCATCACAACGTGCTACGGGGCCAAGAAGGAAGAAACGGGGACAGGGAGCCAGGCAGGGAGAGCCAGGGCAAGAAAGAGTACGGACAGAGAGAGAGGAACGGCAAAATGGGGTTCCGGAGCCAGGCAGAGAGAGAGATGGTGAAAGAAAACGATAGCGACGGGCTACAGGGAGGAGAGGAAGGAGTGACAAGATAGGGACGAGGAGCCGGACGCAGAGAGAACCGTGCCTCCGTGCTCTGAACGAGAGGCCTGTCTGGAAATGGAAAGTGCAGATACTAAATCTAATAAAATAACAGGGAAGACGACATAGATGAGACGTGACCAAGCGTAGCACAAAACGTAACGCACGCTACCCTGCGCCGTCAACCGCTGTGGCCCAGCATCTAATGGCAGGCTTACTTTCTGTTTTCCAAGGAGAGTACCACAAAAATGTAACTTTCAGATTATACAAGTGTTTGATCAGGCTATACAAAAAAGGTAACGAAAATTGCCTTACAGATCTACGTGAATACGTGACAGCAGCGGGAAACTGCTAGACTAAAAACACTCAGCCTTACAAGTCCACAGAAAGACATTAGGTCTTGTAAATAATCCGTTACAAAGATGCCGATGCCAACACAGCACCGCAACATGTCACCCACAGCGGATTTCTTTCTTCCCGGGCTTAAGGAATTCATGCGTTTGGGGGGGTTAGATTTGGTGGGGGTTTGTGAAGAAGGAAGTTCTTTAGCTCTGCTCACGTCTTAATTCTGGCATTCCAGTGCAAGTCGTAACAGCTTTGTCTTTCAGTGCGTTAAGCCTCGGCATCGATTTCCACAATGACGTAACCAGCTCCATCCTAGTACTTTCCACTCCCTTTCTAGCACAGGACTGTGCCACCTGTCATACGACACATAAGGGATTCTAAAACAATTCCAAGAGCTAATCCCAGGAAACCCAAGATTAAAGCTCCCGTTTTCCTATTTCACATCCAAAATATTTAGAACTTTGACAGAGATGACATCATGTTTTCCGTAAAACAGCCGATTTCAAAATGCTGCGCTGGGCGAGAACACCATAAACAGTTGAAGACGAACGGCCACGCTCCTAAGTAAAACAATAAATCCGGCGCACAGGATCTGCGCAGCCTCTGCTTTGGCCTTCGCCTCTCGCCACCCACCACCAAAGCTGCTGCCGCATCCTGTGCGCCACGCGTAGCAGGTTTCAGACCACGGCCTGGGAGGCGGTAAGGGTAAAATAAGAGAAAATGTGCCATTACTCTTTGCAGTTATGATTAATTTACTTCCTGGTTTACAGTCTGGTTATGGAGTAAGGCTGCAGACTTTATATCAAGCATTTGCCATTCAATATGCCAAACGTATAAAAAAGCCCGGTACTTTAGAAAGGGGCACAAAGCTAATTCACAACCACCACATGAAGGACAGAAATAGAAATAGTAATATTAAAAAAAAAAAAAAGACACTAATTAGCTTCATTATTTTAGACGGGTAACTATCTCAGCCCCTCGATGGTCAGTCCTGGCAACCAATGCATCTGTTACAACCAGACTCACGCGTGCTTTCCCTCCTCTCCCTACCACTCGATTTTAGATAAAAATAGCCTTTGAAACTATCGGGTCTGCTCCAGCAAAAGAAACCAAAGGTTATTTACTGCTACGGCGTGCTGTAACGATCGCAGATTTGATGTGTTTTCCTGGAAACAAAAGCTGAATGCAGAAACAACTCAAAGACCCAAGCACAGAAAATGAGCTAGGATCCTGGCGTACAAGCTGGTGTAGCCAGAAACGCTACAGAAAAGGCGGCTAACTGGAAAGTCCTCACCCTGCAAATGCTCACACGCTTACCAATCCATTACTTGAATCCACTAGCTTCGGATACAGTAAAGCCTGCGAGAGTAAACGTCGCCGTCTGCTTGGTAGATTCACCCGTGACTCCGTTCACTGCATACTCAATATTCTCCCTTCCTGTCAAAAGGAATCCGTTTACCAAACGAAGCTCACATCGTCCACGGTCACTTTTATGGGGAAACTGGCATAAAAAAGATTTGTCCCTAGGGCGGAAGAGGGAAAATGTCGTGTGGCCAAAAGAACAGACCCAGGATTCAAACGCAAGTCCACTCACGCCCTAAGAAGTTAAGACTTCCTCTCCTATAACAATTCCCCACACAGAGCTCTAGAGAACGAGAACCTTGTTTTGCTAGTTTAAAAAAAAAAAAAAAAAAAAAAAAAAGCTCCTCAAGGTTGACTCACAGACACGTCATTCTACAGCTGACAAGACACTAGGTGTTTGAGGAGGTAGGGGGTGATGAGGAGTTTGGGTTTGGTTTGAATTTTTTTTTTTTTTTTTACAGCCCAATTTCAGGTACAAATTAAGGAAAAAAAAAAAAAAGGAAACATAGCAACACAGACACGCATAAAACTTCCCTCAGGTTTGGTTCCTTCCACAGTAGTCATCATGCATTCAAAACGAAGGCGCATCGCTGTGCAAAGCAACGTGCCACTTCTCCGCATTATTCATCACAGGCGACGCAGAAGTTCAAATTCAACGCACGAGTTCTGCAAGGACGCAAAAGGGGACAACACACGCCATCTAGTTTCCTGCCCACTGAGAAACTGGAAAGCAGACCAAAAAAGGCAAGACATACAGAAAAGGATCCACGGCATTAAGAACTCTGTTATCCTGGTGAATATTGGCAACTATTGCTTGGATTTCTTTGTAAAAAGAAACACAAAGGAATTAGACTATGATCAACGAGAACTAAGCCAGCAGGGTAAAAACCCAAACCCACCCAACAGATACACAACTTGAACTCCTCCAAAATAGCTTCCGACCATTTCTTTCGAAGAAAAATAATAGGGAGCACGCAGTTACTGGAGACCTCAATATTGATGTCTTTCTGCGACTCTCTCCACCTACATTTGGGGAGAAGACTATAAAACAAGTTCACAGCGCATGAGGTCCTTTAAACTAAAAATGGATTAAACTTATGAGGAGTATTGTACCTTCAGAGCTTCACTTGTTCTCTTTGCATTAACACAGGACCCACAGAAGCAAGTCTAAAAAACTTGTGGAAAATTAATTACGTGAAGTGTGAAAAGAGCCCAGAATCTCTCCATTTTAAACCTACCTCAGGCAAATGATTCCGCCAGCAGCTCTTCCACGTTTTCCAGGGATTTTCCCGCTTTCCGTATTTCCGACGGTGGGGGAAGCTACCATGCTTGTATAACCTTCGAAGCTGTTGGCACTTCTGCAAAACACGAAACATTCCTACACACCCTCTATGCAACGGGGAAGATTTTACAGCCGTCCCTCTGTCGGTACACACAATGCCATCCTTCTCTCAAAACTGGTAACCAAGGAGCGAAGGTTTTGTACACTTTTACCTTCACCTGAACTCTACTGCATAAATACGAGGTCTTTTTTAAAGTGCTGCAAAGTCCTCTTCATCTTCTGGGCTTGCTCGGTATGGATATACGCCACGTTTTAATCAGGCCTTGCTACCTAGCAATTCCAGACGCTTCCTAGCTCAGAGCTTGACAAACGCACATACTCTGAACACTGCAGATGTCAAGCGTGGTGTGCAGAAGCTTGGCTGCTAAAAGGAGTCCGGCGTGACAGGCCACAATTTAAGCGTCACGGAAGATGGCCAAATCCGCTCCGAAAGTACTACAGGTTTTTTTACATCGCAAGTCATAAAAGCGTTGGTATTTCCTTCAGTGCTCAGCAATTTACAACAAATGATTACGGATGGACAACAAAAGAAAAAAACAAACCACAACCACCACAAAAAAGTCTCTCCTAAGCTTCTTGATGATAACAGAAATCCAAAAAACACAGCGTGCCCTAACAAGCCCTGAACTCACAACGAAAGCAAAGAACGAAATGATCTGCAGTATAAAAATCTCAATTTTTATGCCAGTCTCATGATTACAGCAGGCACTATTCGGGATAGAAAAACGTTTGGAGTTTGCCTACTGATCGGTCTTCCATAGCTTTCAGGGAAACTTTCAAGGAGAAGCAACAGTCTAACTCATCACCAAACCACCACTGCTGTAGCAAGCCATCCTTTCTAAACCTCTCACACAGAACGCGTGATTTTTACCCCGGATACACGTATTCATAAGCTCTACACACACCCCCCCCACACACCCCCCCACACCCCCCACCCCCCCCCGCTGTGGGCAGGACCAGATGTTTTCCAAACACAGGCAGGCAACCGGGAACACGGAGGATTCGCTGGGATTTCTACAGCTGCTGAGCTAAGCGAGAAACACCCTTGATCACCATTTCCCCCAGGTGGTTTGTCACTGCAGCACCACTTGCGCCAACTTCGTCTAACCAGGTTCTGTGGCGAGTGGTAGGATTGGGTGGGGAAGGGGGAAAAGGCGGGGAAGGGGGAGCTGATGTAAAGGAAGATTGAGACTTTGCCTTAACATTAAAAAAACCAAAAAGCCCAAAGCATCACAGAGTCTTTTTACTCCTCCAGATAAGAAGGTAAGAAAGAACGATTCTGCAAGCCTGGTTTGGACCTAGGTTACTGTTATTTCACCTGCGACCTTCCAACTGCCCCTTAGGAGACAGCAGGACCCCATCACCCAGCTTGGTTACACAAGCGAAACCCATGTCAGAGGCCCAAAACTCCTGCAAGGATTTAGCCAATGAGGCACCTGGAGCCAGAATATTTCACAGTTGGTGAGACAACCTCCAAGTAACTAACTAACCCTTAATGCT
Source organism: Phaethon aethereus (assembly GCF_964289735.1). Taxonomy (NCBI): domain Eukaryota; kingdom Metazoa; phylum Chordata; class Aves; order Phaethontiformes; family Phaethontidae; genus Phaethon; species Phaethon aethereus. The sequence goes on from NC_138578.1 coordinate 85,403,922, forward strand.
TTCACAATACTGAAATCATTCCTACCATTGTATGGACCGTGACGTTTCACCAACCAACATAAAAATGGCAGGGGAGTACTTGCCAGGTGTAATTACCTTCTAATGTAGCTTTTTCCAAAGCAGAGGTCTTCACCCTGACTGCAACAAGCTCACCTGCCGCGTAAAACTTTCCAATGCACACATATAAAAAAAGTCATGGCCTTTTTTTTTTTTAATTGCAGACATCAAAATGCAAAACTGAAACAAACGTGCCCTCCTGCTACAGACGTAGTGCAAAGAAAGTGAACGTCAGACCTTCCAAAAAACAGCTGTAAGACGACTTGAACAGTAGCCACTAACAGATTTCCTGTAATCTAGTTCTCAGAAACACCTCAAACTTTTGAGGTGAAACACAAAACTCCCAGGAACTTGCAAGTTTTAGCCCACAAGAATGGGTGACACTTCACAAAGGTTCAAGACACTGAAAACTTTTTTTTGGGTTTTTTTTTTTTTGGTTTTTTTAAATCGGAAAGGCTGGGCAAACTTAGAAACTAAGAGCGACGCACAGGCTGCCGTCACAATATTTGAACACCTACAGCAGAAGAGCTCATCCTTTCAGAGGAAAACACTGTTCTACCGAGTACACCACATAGGGCATAAAATTTAAATAAGCTTTAAATAAGAGCTGGTCCTTTAAGAGGAAGAACGAAATGCATGGAGAGAAAAATAAAGCCTCACCTGCCCAGTCAAAATACTCGTCTTACCTTTCTCCTTAGTATTACCTTGCTGACAGCACATTACCCCAACACTGCAAGGAAGAGAAATTAGATGTCACCGTACAGAGAAAACTATGGAAAAAACCCAACCCCTAACCTGTAAAGAATTCACGTCCAACAAAGGAACCGGTGAACTGCCCACAATTTTTCAACTAAACTTTGGATTGGCAGAGCTGCCCATCTCTTCAGGATTTCAACTCACTTCAGGTGAACCTGCAGGTGCTTAGAGCCCTAGAACAAACCAGCTCTTTTCTCCACATTATATCGGAATCGGAGATGCAGTAGGGACTCCATAGTACCTGACTTTGCCTCTAAACCGAGGGGCCTTGAAAGCAATCGCTCGGAGATTACTAAATTTAAAATAGTCGTAACACCAACTGGCTGCACAGAACAGCTCACAAATGGTATTTCAGTTCATACCTTCAGGAAGACGACATCTGTCTGCCTGCAGCAGAGACACAACCTTTGCCGGAGAAGCGCGTACCATATACTGTTCGCGTTGCCAGAAACTCATCTAGAACAACAAGAGCTCTATGTTTTCAAAGTTCTCCAGAAACTGAAGAGATCAGGCACTTTTCTTTAAAATAAACAGACATTTCTGGAAAAAAAAAAGTATTAGCAATTATATAAAACTTACGGGCAGATATGAAACGTGCCCCAGAGCATAGCATTCCTGAATTATGTTTTTCCAAAGTTATTCTACCAGCTGAACTTTCCTACACACGGAGCCTCGCTCGTGCGTTACGCAGCCACCTTTGGTGACGCGTACAGACCCTGCATGTCGATGGCCTGGCCTGCTGCGGACTACGAAGAGGGATCCTACCTCACCTGGAGGGGCTGGCTCTCTCTTCCCTGCAGCGGGAGGCAGCTGGCGGCCGGCCTTCGGTTTCTTCTTCCTCTTTACCGTTCTCTGGCCTCTCCAGCTCTGGCCGCGGCAGCTCCCGCCCAGGGCCGGCAAGCGCTCCGCCTGTCCCTTCCTGCAGCCGTGCCACGAGGAGAGCGAGGTGCCACGGGCAGAGACAACCCACGCGAGCCCGAGGCGGGTGCGGTCAGCGGCATTCCCAGGGGAGGAACGGACACGCGCAGCCTCAGCGCGGCCCCCGGCAGAGGGAAAGAAGCAGCAGCGACCCTTATTACCGTAGTTCCCCCCTGGCCGAAGCCTGTCCTTCCGCGGGGGCCGCCGGAGACGCCGCTCTGCCCCTGCACCGCTGCCAACGGCGCCCGCTTTCACGGAGAACCCAGCGCACGCGAGGCCCGGCTTGCCGCCTCTGCGACAGGGCCCGGGGCCGGCCCGGGGCTACGGGACGGGCTTCAGGGGAGGGGCTGGAGCTGGGGGCAGCTGCGCGGGGCCAGGAGAAGCGAGCGGGGGGGCTCTGGCGAGTTGGGAGGCGCCCGGCGTCTGCGCCTGGGGGGTGTCCGCCTCCTTCCCCTCTCCCTCCTCCCAGCCCCCCGGTAACTCCCCGGGGCTGCCCCGACCCGGCTCGCCTCCAGCGGGCCGGCAGCCGGCCGCAGCGGGCGGCTCGAAGCTCCTCGCCCCGCCACCCGCGGGCGGGCGGGCGGGCGGCCGGCGCGCAGGAGACGCCCCCGCACCCGCCCCAGGGGCTCGCTCGCCTCACCGGTGGCCCCGGCCCTTCACGCCCCGCTGGGAACGGGACCCCTCTGCGCCGCCATGCTGCTCCCGCGCGCCGCGCATGCGCCGGACGCCGACGGCGCGCCGCAGGGGCGCGGGGCGGCGCGCGAGCGCCGGGCTGCAGTAGCAGCGAGCGCCCGGCGGCGGTGCCGCATTTTGCAGGGCGAGCGCCCGCCGACGCTGCGCCCATGGGGCGGCAACGGCGCTTCCTTACCGGGAAGCAGCAAAGAGCGCGCAGGGACCGCAGAACGGCATCGCTGTTACCGGAGGACGGGAGCGTGGGTCACTTAGGCGCCACCGCGCATGCGCGGCTTCCGAGCCGCGGCTGCCGAGCTGCAGTACCGAAGTTCGGTCACAGGGCGGCAGCACCGAGCGCGGGGAGGAGGCGCGCCACCACGCATGCCTGGGAGACCAGGTCGCAAAAACTACATCTCCCGGCATGCCCTGGCAAGCGCAGCATGGCCGCCCGCCGGCCCCCTGCCACAAGACTACGCTTCCCGGCATGCGCGGGGAACGAACGTCGCCGGCCGTAAGCCCCGTGCCGCAGGGCTACGGCTCCCGCCCTGCCGCCAGGGACACCGGCTCCCCCTTTTCCCCCGCAAGTCCCGCCGAGACGCGAGCGCTAACCGGCGCTCCGCCGCGCGGCTCCGGGCAGCCCCCGCCGCCGGCTCCCGCACGCCCCTGCTCCGTGCCTCCGACGCGGACCCCGCCGCCCCGCCTCCGGGCTTTCCCCGGCACCCGCTGGTCCAGGGGGCGGCCCCGCTCGCGTTCTTCCTCGCTGCGGCCGCAGCCCGGTCGCACCGGGCGACCGCTCCGCCCCGCCCCTGGCTCCCCCCGGCCCCTCCACGGCCACCCGGGGCAGGGCAGCGGCGGCGGCAGCCCCTCCCCCGGCAGCCACCCCTGTGCAGGGAGCGGCCGTCCCCACCGGCCTCACCGCCCGCACCTGGGGCTCCTCCAGCCCCGGCCCACAGCTGGAGCAGGGGGGCAGCGCCCGCCCCCCGCCCCAGGGCCTCCCTTGCTGCCCCGAGCTCCGGCACAGCCCCTCCCCTCACCCGGGGCAAAGGGAGGGCGAACGCAGCCGCGAGGGCGAAGGAGGCGGCAGCGAGCGTTGATTCAGGCGGCGCGTAACGAGGCCCGGGAGCGGGGCTGCCCCGGGGCCAGCCCGGCAGTCCTTCCCGGAGCCGCGCTCCTCGGTCCGGCGGGGAACGGGCTGCCGGGCAGGGGGAGGCCGCCGCGCCGAAAACGGGGCGCGGGGCGCAGGACGCTGCAAGAGAGGAGAACAGGGGCAGGGAGTCAGACCGAGAGGGACAACAAAGTGACAAAGAGCCCGGCAGAGAGGGGAGGGTGAAGGAGAATAGCACAGGGAGCTGGGGGGGGAAAAAAAAAAAAAGAGAGCTGCAGAGCAAGAACAGCAATGAGCACGGAAAGAAGGGGGGGGGAGTCCAACATAGGGTCCCACCAGTGATTCAAAGAAATTCAAATGTAAGAGATACAAACTTCATAACACCAAAGTGTTACTAAAGCAGACATCTTTATTACAGCGCCGGACGCGTGGGAGATATCTCCTCCTAACATGCGTGCCTCGTGTTACCAGCATCTGAATTCTATCGAGTACATACACTCATGTTCGTTGCAATTGTTAGCATATTCGTGACATTTCCGAGGAATGTTTCACATACTCACATGTCGCTGACGCGTGCGCCGTTAAAGGAGCCGGTGGTCCTCTGGTGGTCTCTGGTGGTTTTTTGCAGTACTTGGTCCCCTTAATTTGTCTGTCCTCCCGAGGATCTCTTTTCTTATCTACTTGCTTAGTAGGGATAAGGGAAGGGAGAGGGAGCCATACAGAGGGAGACAGGGACAGGGACGACAGCGACAGGCCGCAGGGGCAGCGAGGGGACAACTAAAATGTAGGGACAGGGAGCCGGACAGAGAGCGAGTGGCAGAGAAGGAAAAAAACCTTCCTCTGGTGACAGGCTACAGGGCAGAGAGGGAGCGATTCAAGACACGGGACAGAGAACGGCAAAATGGCGATGGGCCGCTGGGCAGAGAGGGAGGAATTTAAAAGTGTAAGTAAAGACAGAGGCAGAGAGACGGACAGAGAGAAAGAGAAAACAGCGACGGGCTTCAAGACAGATAGAGAGGGACTGAAAGATCCCGGCAGGGAGCCAGACAGGGCAAGACGGCGAAAGAAATGAAACTGCAGCGTGGCTCAGGGCTGACAAGGACGAAATTGCAAAACAGGGACAGGGAGCAGGATAGAGGGAGACAGAGGAAGAAAGAGACTTGTGCTGTGCTACAGGGCCGAGAAGCAAGACCTTGAACACCGGGGACACGGGGCCGGGCGGAGAGCGCCAGAGACAGCAAAAATACCGACGGGCTACAGGACAGAGCGGGAGGAAGGCAAGCATGGTGGCTGGGAGCCAGACAGAGAGAGACTGCGAAAGAAAAGAGCAGCAACACGCGACACGGCAGAGAGGGAGGAATGGAAAAGCAGGGACGGGGAGCCAGACTGGGAGAGGCAGAGGAAGGAAAAATAGCCGCGGGCTACAAGGTAGGGAGAGAGAGGACCTACAAGACGGGGACGGGGAGCTGGTCAGAGCGAGATGGAGAAAGGAGGTATGGGGGGACACGGACGGATACCACATCAGCGTGGGAAAGAGAGGGGGCCAGGGCAGGGGCAGCGAGGGCCCGGGATGCAGAATAGGGGCAACAGGGCCCCGGGGGCCTGGGACTCACCGCAGCTTTCACTCCCTGCACTGCTGGGAGAGGTTGCCAGCTCAGACGCTTCTTCCTCCTCCTCCTCCTCCTCCTCCTCCTCTCCTCCCTTCGCCTTCTGTAACTCCTGTCGCTCGGCTGTCCTCCACCTAAGAGGATACCGGGGTGTCTTACAGCTCGTACAAGACGGGGCTCCCTACACACGGAGCCTCGCTCGTGCGCCACACGGCCGCTTCCGGTGATGCGTGCAGACCCTGCACATTCGACTGCCCGTGTACGTCAGGTGCGGCGCACCCGGGAGCGACAGCGTCCACCGCTCATGTGGCCCCGTCCTTTCCTGGGCCTGTCGTTAGAAGCACACCTGGGAAAGAAGATCCTGGCCGGCTGCGACGGATTAGGACCGGAAGGCACGAGGGGAGCCCTCGGCGCACTCGCACGGCAGGCGCGAGGCAGCGGCCCCTCCCGGCAGCCAGGCGGTTGCAGGCACTCGCCGCAAGGCCGGGCGCTCCTGCACGCGAACCGTTTCGCGAGCCCCGAGGCAGCCACGATTAACGAGCCCGATGACGCCCGCGCTGGGCCGGGGGTGGGCAGAGGCAGAAGTGGAAGCAGGGGACAGGGACGCCGGGCGCAGCAGCGCTGGCGTGGGCGGGAGAGCGGGGAACGGTGTGGGGAAGGGTCACTCGGGACGCCTGCTCCGCTAGCCCGGCCTAAGTGATGGCCGAGGACGCCTAAGCACCGCGTACGCCTAAAGAAACCCGCCGGCGCAGGGTGGCGGGAAGAACACCGGTACGCGACGACCGGCTGAAGCCGCCGCGCCCAGGCCCGGCTGACCGCTGCCACGGACTCCCGATCCCTCTGCCGCAGCAGGAGCTTGTTGCACAGGCAGGCGTTCGTTTTGCGCGCGCACGTGCAAGCGCGACTCAGAACGCAGGCTGGCGTCAGGCTACAAAAGCCGCCCGAACGCCCCGCTTGCGTCGCATCCGCTTGGCTCGCAACAAGCGGGTCGTTTCCGAGGCATTTTCCCGGCTGCTCAGGCAGAGCACGCGCCGTCACGCGCTCGAGGCAGAGCCGGGCAGGCGGAACTCACGCGCCGCCGTTCGAGAGCGCGGCTCTGACCCGACGCCGCGGCAGCAACGCTCCCGCCCGCACTGCTCGAGGTGCGCGAGGAACGAAGCTGGGGGCATCGTTTAGTCTCTGGGAGCAGTTCACTGCGAGGTGCAACCTTGAGGGGAGGAACAAGATAATCACAAGAGCAGCACCGCTCCGGAACCTTGAGGGAACTGTCCTAATTAACATCTAATTGACATCTAATTGGCATAATAGCAACCTGCCCCCGGGCGGGGAAAGCCCCCTCCTCGCTCAGCACGCCCGGGAAGAAAGAAGGACGCTGTGACTTTAAGCGGAGACGAGGCTGGCGAGAACCGAGGGGAACGAGGGCGACGGAGCCAGCTGTTGAAGACACCGGTAACTGCTGCGCGGAGCGTAGCCGCACGGTCCGAGTGTGGCCCGAGGGGTGCGAGCTCTGCGCGCAGCCGGAAGAAAAGCCAACACCCCGGCTCCGCGTGTTCGCCACCTGCCCGCGCACCGGCGGAAGAACCGTGGCTGGGACAACAGCACCGCCCCGCGGGGGCGGGGCCCGCCCCGGAAGCGGGCAGAGACCCGGCGGAGCGAGGCGCGCGCGCCGTGAGGCGTCTCTGCCTGCGCCTGCGCGCCGCCTCCCCCCGCCCCGGTCCTCCGGGAGAGGCGCCGCGAGGCTGTAGGGACGCGCGGCCGGCGGAGGCGCCGACCGCGCTCCCGGCGCCGCGCTCCCGCGGGGGCGGGAGGACTCCCACCTCGCCGCGGGGCCCGGCCCTTCCTCGCTGCAGGCGGCTGCCTGCGGAACGGCCTTCGCGCCGCTCCTCAGCCGGCTCCCGCCGGCGGGCGGGCCCGGGCGGCGCCCCCGGGGCACCGCAGGGCCAGCGCCGGCCTCAGCCGCGCCTGCAGCCCGCTTCGAGCGTCGGGCCCGCAGCTGCAGCCCCTCGGGAACAAGCGGCCCCCCCCCCCCCCCCCCAACGGCACGGGAGCCCCTGCCCTGGGCCTGGGCCCGGCCCCACGGCGGAGGAACGCACCCGGGCGCGCAAAGCGGGCAGCGCAGGTTTGTTCCCTCGGGCGCACCGGGAGCTGCCGCCCAGGCTCGGTGCCCAACGGCGGCCGGGCGGAGGGGGAAGAGGGGAGAGGGAAGCGGGAGGAAGCGCAGAGGCGGGGAGAGAAGAGGCGAGGGACGGGGAGCCAGGCCCGGGGGGGGGGTGGGGGGGGTGGGGCGGGAGTCGGACGTGGGTGTCGAGGGGGAGGAAGAGGGAGAACTGCAGCGCGGCGACGGGGGGAGATGGAGCGATAAAGAAGAGGGGGAGAGAGCCGGGGAGAGAGCTGGGAGGGACGGCGAGAACGAGCGGCGCCCGGCCTGGGAGCGGCGGGTACCGCGACAGGGAGCCGGGTAGCGGGAGACAGAAAACTGCACGAGGGGACCAGAGCAGAAGGAATTGAGAAAAAAAAGGGAGGGGGTGTGAAGGGACAGGAAGGCAGATAGAGGCAGTCATGGAAAGAGAAAGGGAAAAGGGACAAACACGGGAAAGAATTAAAAATTAGAGACCGTCAGCTGGACAGAGCCATAAAAATAGAAAGGGGACGGGCCGCAGAGTCAGGGCACTAAAAACCCGCCAAAGGGAGCGATGCGGAGGGGGATGCGGAAGAGAAAAGAAAAAGCGACGGGCGGCAGGAAACACGGGGAAGAAAAACAAAAAACCGAAACCACGGGACAGGGAACCGGATAAATGGAGACGTAGAAATAAAACTTTAAAAGCGACGTGGTACGTGACAGGGTTACGTCAAGACGTTAAGGCCCCCCTCGCCCCCGCGACCTCCAGCCCCGGTTTGCTGGCCGAGCGCTGCGTGGTACGGTCGGGAACATCCCTTTGGGCAGCCGGGGGTCCGCTGTCCCGGCCGCGTCCCCTCCCAACCCCGCGCGCACCCCCGCTCTACTCGCCGGCGGGGCCGCGGGAGCAGCAGAACGGCCCTTGACGCCGCGCAAGCGCCGCTCGGCGAGACCCGGCGCGTGTCCCCGCGTCATCGACGCCGGGTGTCGGCGCAAATCCAACACGTAGCCCCGCGCCAGCTACCGCGAAGAAAACTAACTCTACCTCCGAGCCCAAACTAGCGCGCGCGGGAATACAGTTTAAAAAGTTGAGCGCGGTACTAGAAACGCGGGAAGAAATTTAAGACTGGGGACAGGAAACCAGATGAAGAGAGACATAGAAAGAAGATTTAAAAAGCAGCGGGGTACGGGAAAGCAGTAAAAACTAGGGACAGCAAACCTCACAAATGTTGTCGAGAAAGAAAAATGGAATAAGCCATGGCATTAAGAAAAGACAAGAAACAACTAAAAAACCCCAAGGAGATGGTAAATAACAGAGCCACAAACGAAAATACAGTTCTAAAAGCGACAGGGTACACAACGGACAGGAATGAACTAAAAAATATGGATAGGGAGCCTGATAAAAGTAGACCTAGAACAGAAACTGAAAGAGCGAGAGGGCTTGGGACAGACAGGAATAAAAATAAAAATGACAGACAGTGAATTGGTTAAAGCGGACACGGAGAGAGCATGTAAAAAGCAGCCGGGTAAAGGAGAAGCTGGGGAGGGGGGGGGAAGGGGACAGAAAACTGGATGAAAGTTGATGTAAAAAGGAAATTTTGAAAGCCAAGGCATTAAGGAAAGGCAAGGGAAAAAAGGTAAAATAAGCGTAGGGTGATGGAGAGTGACACAGGAGGAAAATTATAAAAGCGGAAGCATTGAGGAAAAACAAGAAAAAGTTAAAAATGACAATAGACAGAAAAGTACAGAGAGACATAGGAAGAAAATTTCAAAAGCGCCGGGGTACAGCACGGACGAGAAACAAATGAAAAATATAGACAGCGAATTGGTTAAAGCAGACACGGAAAGAAAATTGTAGAAGCGGTGGGGTACAGCGTAGATGGGAAAACAAAACACGGGGACGGGGAGGTGGATAAACTTCGCTGTGGAAAGAAAATTAATTTAAAACGCGACGGCTTTTAGCAAAGACGAGAATAAATTAAAAATAAGACTGTGGAAAAACAGACACACAAAAAAATGTAAAAAGCAACGGGGTACACGACACGGGAAAGAGTTAAAAGACACGGATGGGGAGCTCGACAAACGCAGACACAGGAACTTGAAGCAGCGCCAGGGTACGGGACAGACGGGGGGAGAATTACAAAACGCAGGCAGCGAACCGCAGAAAAGTAGCCATCGAAACACAAGTTAAAATGGACGGAGTATGATATAGACAGGAAAAAAAAATAAAAAGGCGGACAGGAAGCTAAATACATGGAGACATAGAAAGAAAGTTATTAATGTGACTGGGTGCGGGACAGAGGAGGAGATAAAAAACAGGGGCAAGGAATCGGGTAGAGGGACGGAAGGACGTTTTAAGAAGCGACAGGCGACGAGAAAAGCAGGAAAGAATTAAAAAAACAGGAACAGGAATGAGGATAGAAGGAAATACTGAAACAAAATTTAAAAAGGGACAGGGTATACGGAAAAAAGGGAGGAGTTAAAAGTACGGGAAAGGGAAGCTGGATAAAGGGAATCGTTGAAGGAGAAATTAGGTAGCGGTGGGGCGCAAGAAATACAAGGGGGGGGGACACGGACGACGACACAGACCAAAAAAAAAAAACCCCAAACAAAAAAACGGAGAAAGGGAGCCGGGTAGAGGGAGACGTAGAAGAACTTTTAAAAAGCAACCGGGTACGAGAGACACGGACAGGAATTAAAACGCAGGGACGGGGAGATGGCCAGAGGACAAGGCAAAAAGGAAAAAGAAGTGGCGGTCAGGTACGAGAAAGACGGGAATATTAGACAAACAGGGAGACGGCTAGAAGGAACCGCAATGAGAAAATGTTAAAAGTAACGGGGTACAAGAACCACAGGAAATAATGAAAAAATAGGGACGGGGAGATGCATAGAAGGCAACATAGGAAGACAGTTTTTTCAGCGACGGGGTGCAGGACAGAGGGAGGAAATAAAACACAGAGACAGGGTGCCGGAGGGAGGGAACTGTAGCGCGAGAAATTAAAATGCAGCAGGGTGCAAGAAACACAGGAAAGCGTTAAAAAACAGGGAGAGGGAGCCGCAGAGAGGGAAACGTGGAAAAAAATTAACAGGTGAAACGGTACAGGGCAGAGTCGGCAGACGAGCAGTAAGTTTCGGGGAGCCGAGACACAAGGGATTCTAAAGCAGTTCCAAGAGCTAATCCCAGGAAACCCGGGATTAAAGTTCCCGGTTTCGTATTTCACGTCCAAAATATGTCGAACTTTGACAGAGATGACATCGTGTTTTCCTTAAACCAGCTGATTTCAAACTGCTGCACTGGGCGAGAACACCATAAACAGTTGAAGACGAACGGCCACGCTCCTAAGTAAAACAATAAACCCAGCGCACGGGATCCGCGCAGCCTCTGCTTCGGCCTTCGCCTCTCGCCATCCACCGCCAAGCTGCTGCCGCATCCTGCGCGCCACGCGTAGCAGGTTTCCAGCCACGGCCTGAAAGGCGGTAAGGGTAAAATACGAGAAAATGTGCCATTACGCTCTGCGGTTACGATTAATTCAGTTCCTGTTTTACAGTCCGGTTACGGAACGCGGGGTCGCTCGCAGGAAGCGTCGTGGCGGAAATCAGAGGGGTGCCGAGGCGGCCGGAGAGACGGCAGAAGGCTGGAGGGCGCAGAGGTACTCGGGAGGGGATCTGAACGGAGCACAGGCGTCGTCGGGGAGACGCTGGCCGACGGGAGGCGAGCAAGATGGAGGAGAGGACAGAAAGACCGCTCTGAGGAAGAGGGATGGCCCGAGGAGATGTTCTGACAAACCGAGAGGGGTACAAATCACGCTCTCGAGAGAAAAGCGTGCCAAGGAGACCCCGTAAAACCCCGGGATGGGGGGGGGGGTGTGGGGGGGGGCGGTGAGCGGGGGGGAAGGGAGACACGCCAGGGAAATCTGAAAAGCGACGGGGTGTGTGACAAACAGAAAGAATTGGAAAAGAATAGACATCTTGATAAAAGCAAACATAGAAAGAAAATTTAAAAAGAAAAAAAAGGGTATGAGGCAGGGAAGGAAAAAACTAACAAATAGGGAGAGAAGACCAGATAAAAGTAGACAAAAAACTATCAAAAGCGAAGGCGTTAAAGAAGGAGAAACTTGGCAATGGGGCAGCAGAAGAAATCAACAAAGGCAGAAAGCAAATTTAAGTAGTGACAGGGTATAGCAGAGACAGGAATGAAATAAAGACAGTGAACTGGATGAAAACAGATGGGGGAAAAAAATTCAGAAGTGATTTCACACAGGATAGGCAGGAAGTAATAAAAACGTAGGGTTAGCCGTCTCCATAAAAGCAGACACAGAAAATGTAAAAAACGATGAGGTAGAGGACAGACAGGAAAAGAGTAAATAATAGTGACAGAAAACCAGGTTAAAGTGAGCATAAAAACCTAAGTTCCTCACCGTTCCTGGAGGTATTTAAAAGGCGCGTGGATGTGGCACTTAAGGCCACGGTTTAGTGGTGGACTTGGCCGTGCTAGGTTTACGGCTGGGCCCGATGATCTTAAGTGTCTTCTCCGTCCTAAATTATTCTGTTATTCGAAAATGAAGACGTTAAGACGGGGAAAAAAAGTTAAAATAGGGAAAAAACCTGAATAGGCAAAGACATAGCAAGAAAATTTCACAAGCAACAGGGTATGGGACACACTAGAATGAGCTAAAAAAATGAAGCTGGTGAAGTGGATAAAAACAGACGAGGAAAGAAAATCTAAACGTGAGGGGGTACAGGAGAGACAGGAACCAACTGAAAAAAAGGGAGCTGCATCCTAATAAAAGTAGATTTAGAACGAACATGTTAGAAGCGGCAAGTTACAGGAAAGGGGAAAAAAAAAGGCAGGCATAGAAAATGAGATAAAAGTACACCGAGAAACAAAATTTCAAACCAAAAAGAACGATGACTAAAAAAATTGAAAAACGGGGACGGTGAGCCACATAAAAGTAGACGCAGAAAGGAAATACAAAAAGCGGTGCCCTGAGGAAAAAATAAGAGAAAAGAACTAATAAGTAACGACAGCGGACGAGATAAAAGTAGAAAATTTGAAAAGCAATGGGGATTAAGGACTTTTTGATTAAAGACAGCGATGGTGAACTAAAATGGAGATGTAGAAAGGAACCTGAAGAAGGGGTGGCACTAAGGAAAGACAAGAAATAATTGAAGATACAGACGTGGAAGGGCACAGAAAGTACATGTTAGAAGTGACAGGCGTTAGGGAAATAAAGGAAGAAACAGAAATAGGGACAGTGGAGTAAAACAGCTGTAGAGAGAAAATTTTAAATGCGATGACAATAAAGAAAAACCAGAAGAGAGAGACAGAAGATGGGATAAAAGTAGAAAACGTTAAAAGCAACAGGGATTAAAGAAATAAGCAAAAAATTGTGAAATAGGGACAGTAAACAGAGATGGAGAAAGAAAGTTTTAATAGCGAGGGCGCTAAGGAAAGACAAGAGCTAATTAAAAATGCAGACAAAGGGAACAAAAGTAAGCCTGGCAAGAACATTTAAAAAGCGATAGGTGTTAGGGAAAGAAGGGAATAAAACATAAAAGAAACGGCAAACTTTTAAAAGAGTTGGAGAAAGAAAAATGAAAAAGCGAGGTGATGCAGAGAAGTGAGAGAAATTTAAACTCGGTAACATCACTGTGTCATTAAGCAGACATCTTCTGTTTCACTTCCCCCCTTTTCTATTACCCTTGCGAATTCTTTCGCAGTCCCTTACAACGTACCATTCTCCTCTGTCCGTCGATTAAAATACCTCCCTGTTGCGACTTCAGGTTTGACCTTACTCTTTTTCCAGGTAACACAGTCATCCCCATTCTTCTGACAACGCCATAGCCAACCTCGAATTACACAACACGTACATAAAACAAATAAGCTATCAACTAATACGAGTACAAGCAGCTCTTTGATCCATTTAAAATTTGGTAACCGAGAGGCTAATTTGCTCCGAACTTCTTCACAACCCCAAGAGGTGACGTAAATCTAAAGTCGTTCTTATCATGACCTACTCCGTAGCGGGGGTTGTTAAATAGAGAGGGGTTAACCGGAACCGGAACTCCTGTTAGAGGGAACGTCTGGCTAGACCCTCTAGGCACTTGCAATCGCTCTCGTTTAGAATTTCCTAATATTATTATGTATTTCTATAGATTATTTTCGCCTAACTGGGTGAGCTCTTCCCCTCGGTATTGGGATCGGTGACGGCCGCCCCAACAAAATTCCAAATGGACTTAAATTCTCTTTAGTTCCCGGTTTTACCCTGATTCGTAGTAGGGCTACAGTGGGCGCGCTTGGTACCAATGTAGATTTGCTTCTTGACTAAGTTTAGCTAGCTGTTGTTTAATTAAGTGATTCATTTTCTCCACTGGCCCACTTGCCTGAGGTCGGTTGCCTAAAATTTTACTAACTCGTTGCGCTGTTTGCGCACAAAAATGAGCACCCCTATCAGAAGATATTACTGCTGGTACTCCAAATCTGGGAATAACTTTCGTTTAAGAGTACTCCTGTCACTTCCCCTAGCCTTATTAGCCCTACAAGGGAAAGCTGCTGGCCAGCCCGAAAAGGTATCCGTTAATACGAACAAATCCCGAACCCCCCCCCCCACCCTTTCCGTGGGAGTTCAGAAAAGTCTGTTTGCCAATGTTGACCTGGAACTTTCCCTTTACCGAGACTTCCAAATTTTACACGATTTCCCACCTTTGCATACTTCACAGTTATTAACCATGGTTTTTACAGTTTGAAACAAATTCCTGGCTACTCTTTGCTTCATAAGGGAATCATACGAGGCTTCAGTTGCCCAATGAGTCTGGTCGTGTTCTGCTTTTACCGGTTTCCGTACTATTCTAAAGGGAACTATTACTCTGTTACCTTTTGATTTTGCCCAACCCGATGATTCAACTTCTGCTTCCAAATCTTTAATTCATCTAAGATCCTTCTCATCACAGTCGACCGAGTCCGGTAGCGGCAAAGCTTTTTCAGGAATCAAACTTAACACCTCACCTTGTTCCGCAGCTCTCTTTGCCTCCTAATCTGCCGATTTATTCCCCACTTCCTGAGCAGCGTCACCCTCTTGGTGCCCCTTGCGGTGCATAAGCGCAACCGCCGAAGGCGACTGTACCGCATCCAAAAGTCTTAGGATCACGTCAGCAAGCTTAATACGTTTTCCTTGGGCGGTCAGAAGTCCCCGTTCCTTCCGGATAGCCCCACGGGCATGAGCTACACCCAAGGCGTATTTTGAATTTGTCCGGGCGTTCGCTCGCAGTCCTTCAGCAAGCTCTCGCTAAAGCAATTCATTCGGCTCTTTGTGCGGATGTACCCTCAGGGAGTGACTTTGCTTCCACCGCTCGCTCTGCGGTGGTCACGGCATACCCCGCCGTTCGAGCTCCATCCTTGGCCGACAGTGGGCACGCTGATCTTTCGGGAGGGGTTTGACTTCCCCGAGACGGGGCACTTGGGCTACTTCTCATGGCTCCTCGCCTCCCATTAGTGGTGTTTCCCGGTGGGTTCCCAGAGGTTACCTGGCCCCTGCGGTGCGCAAAGCAGCCGCCGTAGCGCTGGCAATTGTTTTGCCCATTCCCCCCCGCCCCCGCCTGTCCCTACTGCGACACACTTGCCAAGCAGTCTCCAGCAATTTCTCTAAATCTCTCACATCTGTTCCTTGCACTTGCTCTAACTTTTTCTTGACATCATCCGTCAGCTGTCCCAGAACCAGGAACATCAACTGACCCTTTCCCTCCTGAGAGGTAGGGTTTAAAGGAGTATATTTCTGCATCCCTTCTTTTAATCGGTTCAAAAAATCAGTAGGGCATTCTTTTCTATCTATCTTGTTTAATTGCATACAATTTAGACCAATTTACTGATTTTGGGACAGCACTTCTTATTCCAGAAGCCATTCGTTCCCTGTACCGCAGTACTAAGTCCCGGGCTCCTGGCTGGTTAGGGCCCCGACCGGGACTGGTAATGGGAACATGGTTATCCGCTGTTCCCGGCAGAGTTCCAGCCAAAACCGGAGCCTGGCCTTGGGTGTCTGGCCACCCTCACAACACTCTGCTTTTCTGCCTCGCTGAACACCGCATCCGACATTGCACGCACATCCTCGCAGTCGGGGTCAAACAATCCTTTCATCTCCCATTCTGTCAACCTTTAAACATCTTTGTCCAATGCTACAAGGCGAGCAACATCTCTTTTGCTTCCTATTTCGCTTTTTGTTTGTAACAGTTAACCAGACCTCCAAATGGGGACGCAGCCCCTCCAAACGGGGAAGTTAATCCCCTACCAAATGGGACACAAGTCCCCCAGAGGTACACCTGTAAGGTGCTAGCGAGCCGGTATACGCCGACCCGCGTGCACGTCTGCACGTCTTAAAGACGGTCCCAAACTGATCGATCGTTGCCAGTTCAGGATTTAAGGATGTCTTCTTGCCGGAGGGTCTTTGTCTGTCCCCGCGGTGATCCGACTGAGAACGGGGGTCTCTCCGGAAAAGATCTCCGGGGGTGAACCCAAGAGAGTCCCAGACTCATGGGGTCCCGCAGCCGAACAGAGGATGTCCCTCCCACCTGGGTCACCAAATGATTCACAAAAGTTACAGAAATTTAAACTCGGTAACATCAAAGTGTCATTAAGCAGACGCCTTTATTGCCGCGCCGGACGCCTGGGGGATATCTCCTCCCAACGCGCGCGCGCTGAAGCAAAACTTCATCCTTTATATACCTGAAAGACGCGAATATTCGCACGTGTCCTGAGAAATCTCCGCCTCCTCGCTTATCTGCCACATTTACGTAAGGCTGGCGTTGCAGAACCACACTACGCGTGCGCGGGGGTCTCGGGCGGTCGCCGGTGGTCGTTTGGGGAGTTAGCCCCCTCCTCCTTTTTCCCTTTTATGGTCACAGGTCTCCTGAGGATAGTTCCTTCTCCTTGGATGTTTTCCCCTTCTGTTCTTCAGCCAGGCGGTTCCTTCTTCTCATCCGTGTTTGAGCACTCCTGCTAGGATGTTTCTGTGCTGAAGGTGAAGATATCTCCTCTGCACTCATCAACTTCTCAGTCCTTGCTCTTAACTCTTCTCCTCTTGGTTCTCTCCACCCGTCTTCTCCGTTTCTGCTTGGGTTTTAGTTTTCATCAGGGCGGCTTTCCTCCTGATGAACTGTTTACATATAGGTACAGTGTTAGCACTGAGGCAAATGCAGCCTAAGGAGTATGAGAATAGGCCGTTAAACATAATGCCACGGTTGCTAGGCTAAAGAAGTCTATACTAAAGTGAAACTAATCACGAAATCAATAACCTTCCAGAAAGTACATCTCTTCAGAAATTTGCAAAACTGACAGTTGATTCGTTACACATGCGAAAACCTTACAATTGTTTTAGATCCTTGTTTCAGAGGGCACTAAGGGAAGGGAAGAAGTCAGTTAAAAAATAAGGGTAGGCAAATAAGGACCGCGAATGAGAGAAAAGGCGGCAGAAAATTTTAAAAGCAATGGTGATTACGGCAAAAGGAAAAATATTAAGAGGCAGGGATGGCAAACTAAAACGGAGATGTAGATAGAAAATCTAAAAAGTGAAGCCACTAAGGGAATACCAGAAACAATCAAATACAAAGGGATACTGAAAAGTCGGCCAGAAAACCCTCTAACACTTAGTTTGAAGCTTTAGAAGGCGGGCGTTCCTTACGGCAGCGCTGGGCAGCGCTGGGGATGGCTCCACCACGAGTGCTCCGACGGGTTAGTAAAGCACATCAGTTCATATGCAGAAAAGTCATACGTGGTCATCAGATGCCCCGAGAAGGGCAGTCTTAACGGTGAGGAGTCCCCGGAATTCGTTGACGTAGCCCAAGCATGCACAGTAAAATTAGGGTTAGGGTCTTTTCACCCTCAGGTGGTCGTCCACAGTCTTCCTCACGCAGTCCGCCAGTTGAACCTGGGGCTTCCTTTGTCCATATCTAGTCATCGAATTAGCTCCTCGGTCTTTCGGCCTCAGGATGGCACAAGGAGGTCACTTTAACCCGGTACCAGTGATTTCCACGGGAAGCCTAAGGAGCTTGCTCACGGTCTGTTTGATCTTGTCGGGCAAGAAGTGACATGTTTAAGGTCTCAGCCAGTGATTTTACTTAAAAGAGTCAGTAAAGACGGAGACGGGGAGACGGACAGGGAGACAGGGAGAAAGAGTAAAACAGCGATGGGCTTCGAGAGGGAGAGAGAGAAGAATTAAAAGATCCTGGCAGGGAGCCGGACAGGGCAAGACGGCAGAAGAAATGAAACTGCAGCGTGGCTCAGGGCTGACAAGGACGAAATTGCAGAACAGGGACAGGGAGCAGGATAGAGGGAGACAGAGGAAGAGAGAGACTTGTGCTGTGCTACAGGGCCGAGAAGCAAGACCTTGAACATCAGCAGATGTTCAGCCAGGCAGAGAGAGCCAGAGACTAGAGGACAGAGTGGAAGGAAGGCAAAAACGGTGGCTGGGAGCCGGACAGAGAGAGACTGCGAAAGAAAAAGAGCAGCAACACGCTACATGGCAGAGAGGGAGGAATGGAAAAGCAGGGACAGGGAGCCAGACTGGGAGAGGCAGAGGAAGGAAAAATAGCCACGAGCTACAGGGCAGGGAGAGAGAGGACCTAAAAGATGAGGACGGGGAGCTGGTCAGAGTGAGATGGAAAAAGGAGGTATGGGCGGGGGGGGGGGGAACCACATCAGCGTGGGAAAGAGGGGGGGCCAGGGGAGGGGCAGGGAGGGCCCGGGATGCAGAATAGGGGCAACAGGGCCCCGGGGGCCTGGGACTCACCGCAGCTTTCACTCCCTGCACTGCTGGGAGAGGTTGCCAGCTCAGACGCTTCCTCCTCCTCCTCCTCCTCCTCCTCTCCTCCCTTCGCCTTCTGTAACTCCTGTCGCTTGGCTGTCCTCCACCTAAGAGGATACCGGGGTGTCTTACAGCTCGTACAAGATGGGGCTCCCTACACACGGAGCCTCGCTCGTGCGCTACGCGGCCGCCTGTGGTGACACGTACAGACCCTGCATGTCGATGGCCTGGCCTGCTGCGGACTACGAAGAGGGATCCTACCTCACCTGGAGGGGCTGGCTCTCTCTTCCCTGCAGCGGGAGGCAGCTGCCGGCCGGCCTTCGGTTTCTTCTTCCTCTTTACCGTTCTCTGGCCTCTCCAGCTCTGGCCGCGGCAGCTCCCGCCCAGGGCCGGCAAGCGCTCCGCCTGTCCCTTCCTGCAGCCGTGCCACGAGGAGAGCGAGGTGCCACGGGCAGAGGCAACCCACGCGAGCCCGAGGCGGGTGCGGTCAGCGGCATTCCCAGGGGAGGAACGGACACGCGCAGCCTCAGCGCGGCCCCCGGCAGAGGGAAAGAAGCAGCAGCGACCCTTATTACCGTAGTTCCCCCCTGGCCGAAGCCTCTCCTTCCGCGGGGGCCACCGGAGATGCCACTCTGCCCCTGCACCGCCGCCAACGGCACCCGCTTTCACGGAGAACCCAGCGCACGCGAGGCCCGGCTTGCCGCCTCTGCGACAGGGCCCGGGGCCGGCCCGGGGCTACGGGACGGGCTTCAGGGGAGGGGCTGGAGCTGGGGGCAGCTGCGCGGGGCCAGGAGAAGCGAGCGGGGGGGCTCTGGCGAGTTGGGAGGCGCCCGGCGTCTGCGCCTGGGGGGGGTGTCCGCCTCCTTCCCTCCTCCCAGCCCCCCGGTAACTCCCCGGGGCTGCCCCGACCCGGCTCGCCTCCAGCGGGCCGGCAGCCGGCCGCAGCGGGCGGCTCGAAGGTCCTATCCTCGCCCAGCCACGCGCGGGCGGGCGGGCGGGCGGCCGGCGCGCAGGAGACGCCCCCGCACCCGCCCCAGGGGCTCGCTCGCCTCACCGCTGGCCCCGGCCCTTCACGCCCCGCCGGGAACGGGACCCCTCTGCGCCGCCATGCTGCTCCCGCGCGCCGCCCATGCGCCGGACGCCGACGGCGCGCCGCAGGGGCGAGGGCCGGCGGCTGCAGTAGCAGCGAGCACCCGGCGGCCGTGCCTCATTTTGCAGAGCGAGCACCCGCCCACGCTGCGCCCATGGGGCGGCAACGGCGCGTCCTTACCGGGAAGCAGCAAAGAGCGCGCAGGGACCGCAGAACGGCATCGCGGTTACCGGCGGCCGGCAGCGTAGGTCACTTAGGCGCCTCCGCGCATGCGCGGCTTCCGAGCCACCGCCCGGTGCCCCACCGCGCATGCGCGGCTTCGGAGCGGCGCTCAGGCACTGCACCGCGCATGCGCGGCTGTCGAGCTCCGCGAAGCTCCGCAGCGCGCATGCGCGCCTTTCGACCTGCCGCGATGCACCCACCGCGCATGCGCAGCTCGGGAGCGGAGACGAGCGAACGGCACGACGCATGCGCGTTTGCCAGCCGCTGCGTGGTACCCAGCGCGCATGCGCGCCTTCCGAACGCCGGCGAGTCGCGTGGTAGCGCATGCGCGTTTGCCAGATGCAGCGAGGTGCCCAGGACGCATGCGCGAGGGTGGAGCGCAGCGACGCGCGCCACAGCGCATGCGCGGCTCCCGAGCCACCGCGAAGCTCCACAGCGCATGCGCGGCTTTCGAGCTGCCGCAATGCACCCACCGCGCATGCGCGTCTCCTGAGCGGCGACGAGCGAACGGCACGACGCATGCGCGTTTGCCAGCCGCTGCGTGGTACCCAGTGCGCATGCGCGCCTTCCGAACGCCGGCGAGTCGCGTGGTAGCGCATGCGCGTTTGCCAGCTGCCGCGAGGCGCGGTATCGCGCATGCGCGGCTGTCGAGCTCCGCAAAGCTCCCAGCGCGCATGCGCGGCTGGCGACCTGCCGCGATGCACCCACCGCGCATGCGCAACTCCGGAGCGGAGACGAGGCTCGCCAGCGCGCATGCGCGTTTGCCAGCAGCGGCGAGGTGCCACCGCGCATGCGCGGCTTCGGGTTGTGGCGTCGCGCGCCGCTGCACATGCGCGTTTGCCAGATGCTGCGAGGTTCCCAAGGCGCATGCGCGAGTGTCGGGCGCAGCGAGGCGCGCCACAGCGCATGCGCGGCTTCCGAGTCACCGCGAGACACCCCCACAGCGCATGCGCGGCGTCTGAGCGACGAGGCGCTGTAGAGCGCATGCGCGGCAGCCGCGCGCGCGTGAGGCTCGCCAGCGCGCATGCGCGTGAGGCTCGCCAGCGCATGCGCGTTTGCCAGCCGCCGCGAGGTGCCCGGCGCGCATGCGCGGCTTCGGGCTGTGGCGTCGCGCGCCGCTGCACATGCGCGTTTGCCAGCCGCCGCGAGGTGCCCACCGCGCATGCGCGTCGTCCGAGCCGCCGCGAGACAAACCACAGCGCATGCGCGGCTTTAGAGCTACGAGGCGCTGCACCGCGCATGCGCGTTTGCCAGCCGCGGCGAAATGCCGCCGCGCATGCGCGCCTTCGGGCTGTAGCGTCGCGTGACACCGCGCATGCGCGTTTGCCAGCTGCGGCGAGGTGCGCCATACCGCATGCGCGGCTGCCGAAGTGCAGTACCTAAGTTCGGCCACAGGGCGGCAGCACCGAGCGCGGGGAGGAGGCGCGGCACCACGCATGCCTGGGAGACCAGGTCGCAAAAAGTACAGCTCCCGGCATGCACTGGCAAGCGCAGCATGGCCGCCCGCCCCCCCCCGCCACAAGACTACCCTTCCCGCCACGCGTCAGGGAAGACATGTCATGTTTAAGGTCTCAGCCAGTGATCGTCTGGTAATTAGTCCTTTCAAAAGACACTGAAGGAAAAAAGTAGGCATAGAAAGCACATTTTAAAAATAAGAGGAATTAGGGACTGAAAGGGAAAAACTAAGGAAAAAATGACAGGAAACTAAAACAGATGTAGGGAAAGAATTTTCCAAGCGAGGGACCTCAGGAAAGGTAAGAAACTAATTAAAAAATAAAGGCAGTGAGCAGAATAAAAGTGGACATAAAATGTAAGAAGCAAATGGGACCGGGGAGCTGAGGAAAAAATTCACTAATGGCAACATTGAACTGAAACGGAGAAGTAGAAAAAATTTTTTGAAGCAACGGCACTAAGGGAAAACAAGAAAAAGTAATTTTGAACTAAATCCCGGAAGTCCTCCGGCATCAGCGATACATACCTCCAGGGCCCTATAGAGCGGCGCTATGGACCACTGAGACGGCTTTCCAGCGGCTAGAGTTTCAGCAGAAACTGCGGAAGTCCTCCCGGATGACTGACACATACCTCCGGGGCGGCGAGAGAGGCACTCAGCGCCATAGAGACGGCGGGTCGCCGGCTAGAGAGTCGCCTCCCAGTGCGGAAGTCCTCCCGGGTCACAGAGAAAGACCTCCGGGGCGGCTACAGAGGCACTCAGCGCCATAGAGACGGCGGGTCGCCGGCTAGAGAGTCGCCTCCCAGTGCGGAAGTCCTCCCGGGTCACAGAGAAAGACCTCCAGGGCGGCTAGAGAGGCACTCAGCGCCATAGAGACGGCGGGTCGCAGGCTACAGAGTAGCCTCCGAGTAGGGTAGTCCTCCCGGGTCCTAGAGACACACCTCCGGGGCGGCTACCGGGGCACTCGGGCCATACAGACGGCGGCCGCACGCCTAGCGACTCGCCCCCAAGCCCAAAAGTCCTCCCGGATCACGGGCGCATACCTCCGGGAAGGCGCCAGACTGCCCTTCTGGTCAGAGAGAGGTACTTCTGCCGGTCGGACAGCCGCGTCCGCTCCCGGGAGCGCTCCAGAAACATCGAGACTCATGGCTGGGCCACAGAGCTCTGCTTCCACAGCGGCAGCTGGACTGCTTCTAGCCACCAGCCACATCTTCCCTCTGATACCACCTGCCGACGACCCACCTCCTCACCGCGCTCCGCTCGTCACCTCCGTTCCTCTTGCGAGAGCTGCGACTTCGACAAAACGAGTCCAAAGGCGGCTTACGGAGCTAAAAGCGTGCTGTGGGGAACGTCTAAGACCTTGGGTGCCATCGTGACGGTAGCAGCGGGGTTCCGAGAGGCACAAGGAGGCTCAAGGACACGACGACATAGCCCAGAGGGGATGTGAACAGTCTACAGCTGTCCTCACGCGACCCGGGACTGAACAGAGGCGTCCTAGCTAGCCTCGAGAACAAGATGAGTGTTCTGGAGTTGAAAGATGGCATCGAGAAAGGGTTTTTGGGAAGGGAGAAGGGCGCAAAGTGCGCTACAGAGCCAAAAGAGGGTTGCGGGGGGGGGGGGGGGGGAGGGCGGGGCGTGGTGGTGGGGTGCAAACGTAAAAAGCGACGAGGTACACGATAGCCAGGAAAAATAAAAAAAGGCGATGCGCAGCCTGATAAGTTTTCCTTCTATGTCTACTTTTAAGTGACTGGGTACAGGAAAGACGGGAAAAAAAACTTACAAAATAAGCGACAGTGAACTGGAACTGAGAAATACAACAGACGTTTAGAAGCGGCGGCGCACAGGACAGAGCAGAAAAAATTAAAAGATAAGGACAGCGAACAGGACAAAAGTAGCCGTAGAAATAAAATTTAAAACTAACAGAGGAGAGGAAACAAAATAAATGGAGTCACAGAGAGAAAACTGTTAAAGCGACGGGGTACAGGACAGAAAGGGAGGCATTACAAAGCAGGGACAGGGAGTCGGGTGGAGGGAGACGTAGGAAAATAACACAAAGCGACAGGCTACAAGAAACGCGGGAAAGAATCAAAACATAGGAGCAGGGACCAGAATAAAAGGAAACACTGAAAGAAAAATTTAAAAGCGACAGGGTATACGGAAGAAAGGGAGGAATTAGAATTTAGGGAAATGGAGCCGGATAAAGGGAATTGTTGAAAGAGAGACTAAGTAGCAATGGATTACAAGAAGTCTAGAGAAGAGTTAAAAAACTGAAGGCAGGTAGCCGGATAGAGGGAGATGAGAAGGAACTTTGAAAAGCAACTGAGTACGAGGAACATAGACAAGAATTAAAACACAGGGGACAGGGAGATGGACAGAAGACAACACAGAAAGAAAATCTGAATTGTCATCGGGGATAAGAAACACAGGAATATTAAAAAACACCACCACCACCACCACCACCACAGGGACAGGGAGATGGGACAGAAGGAAACACGGGAAGAAAATCTTTTAAGTGGCGGGGTACAAGACAGAGGGAGGAATTAAAAAAAACTGAGACAGGCTCCTGGCGAGAGGGAACTGTAGAACGAGAAATTAAAATGCAACAGGGTACAAGAAACACGGGAAAGCGTTAAAAAGCAGGGAGAGGGAGCCACGGAGAGGGAAACACGGAAAAAAAATTAATAGGGGAAATGGTACAGGGCAGAGTCAGCAGAAGAGCAACAAGTTTTGGGGAGCCAGGCAGGTAGGTGGGCCAGCAGAGAGGGAGACGGAGGCAGGGACAGGCAGGGAGGCAGAGGCGGACCGGGACGCACGCGAGCGTCCTGGCTTCAGCTGGGACAGAGTTAATTTTCTTCACAGACGCCAGTGCGAGACGAGCTGTGGAGAGCAACAGCTCAAAACATCAGCATGTGAAGTACCCAAGGACAGCCCAGCTTCTCATGCTGGCCGGCCAGCGAGGAGGACACAGCCGGGACAGCACACCCAAACTGGCCAAAGGGATACGACGTCGTGCTCGGTATATAAACCGGGGCGGGGCGGGGGGAAAGAAGGGGGAAGTGGCACACGTTCGGAGTTACTGCATCTTGTCTTCCCAAGCCACCGTCACGCGTGATGGAGCCCCGCTTTCTGGAGATGGCTGAACACCCGCCTGCCGACGGGGAGCGTGAACGAACGCCTCGTTTTGCTTTGCTTGCGTGCGCGGCTTTGCTTTACCCGCTAAACTGTCTTTATCTCCACCCACGAGGTTCCTCCCTTTCACCCTTCCCATTCTCTCCCCCATCCCGCCGGCGGGGAGCGAGCGGCTGCTTGGGGCTTCGTTGCTGCCTGGGGTTACACCACGACACTTCGCTGGTATAGCTGTGTCAATGTCCCGATTTCTGGACAAGGAACGAAGGGACTAAGCGGGGGTGATACTCCTCTGCTGCCTGTGCATGAAGTTAAACAATGGGAAACCAGGAAGTCCATGGGAGAAGATGATGCATTTTGAATTATTACCAAAAAAACCTGTTCAGATGGCAAATAAGGCGAGCTGCTGGGTTTGTTTTATTCGTTTTCCAGAACGCTCAAACAAAGGGCTCCCGCTAATCGGAATCCTGGTACCGACTGATACCTCCTCACGGAGTGGTTTGTGGAAAAATGCAACGCAGAGCGCCAACAACGCTGAAAATCAGGAATGGGAAATGGAAATTACAATTTCCACCAAAAATTATGCAGGTTGCCTAACGATACGTCCCAGAGGTACCCCTTCGGCGGGGACGTGCCCGTAAGGCCTCGCCACCAAACTGCTTTGGAACTTGCGTTCTAGGAGCCATAGTTCCAAATAGCGCAATAATCGAGAAACTAGAGTCTCGAGCGTGACTAAGAACCTACCGCGCGAGAAATAAAAGAAACGGAAATAACCCACGATTGACAGACCCGCAGGATTTCGCTCCTTCGCGAGGTGGCTTACTCCCTGGCGAGGAGGTAGCGAATTAGAAAAAGCTATAATAAATACTTCAGCCGCAAGCGAGAAAATCGGAAGCGAGACCTGTGACGCTATAAAGGCCCTGTCTGACGCTCACTTCCCAGGGAGGGATAGGCACAATTTTAAATACGGGCTCCTGCGTACACGTGGATCAAAGCGGCAGAACCTCTCCAGACCTAGAAGACATACGGAAACAGACTAAAACGCTCCACGAGATACAAAGGCATGACCCACCTCATGGATCTGCGGAAACATTTAAATGGTGAATTTCCTGGTTCCCTGATCTGAGCCTATGGCTAAAGAAGTTATTGAGCAGTATAATCATCGCCGCCTTAACTTTTGTAGGGATCTGTGTAATAACACAGGGAGGTAGGGTTATGAGAAGATGAGACTCGTACAAGAGAAACTACAGCGAAGTTCCTCTTCCACGGTCTCAAAGGGAGGAAACGTAGAGCGACTAAAGCTGCGTGTCCCGGTTAGCGCCTGGGGGACAGTGACACTGCTTAACGGAGGCCTGGCTGCTTCGTGTAAACTCGCCCGCCTCGCTCATCACCAGCCTCCGGAGGAAAACCAAAAAGAGGCACTTCAGGGACGGGCAAAGGGAGACATCCTGCTACAAGGCAGGTAACAAGGACAGAAGAACGTCGCCGGTACGAAGTCAGCGGAACCCACGGCGACCGGGATGAAGGTAGAGGCGGCAGGGGGAGATCGCGACCACCGACTCCACGGAGGGACCGTGCAAATTGCCTCCCCGGCTGCCAAGAGCAGGCGTGCCGACTGACAGAGCAAGCGAAGCTCATTTCCATATACCTGAGCAGGAGCGAGTGACAGGGTAGTCACTAGCCAGGGCATGTAAATTTGGGTGGGTTTTCCACTGTCTTTACTAAACACCTAACAAGAGACACACGCGGTCGCTCCTCCATGCGGTGTGCCAGCTTTGGGGAATTGCCACCCGGCACCCACCTTTGCGCAAACGCTTTGACGTAAATAAATGTCTCGGCTCTGTGTGCAAGACTGGCCGATGGCACACCGGGTACCGGGCCCGACTGTGGGACAACACAGGGAGCGGGAAGGGGGGGAAAAAAAAAAAAAAAAAAAAAGAAAGAGAGCTGGAGAGCAAGAACAGCAGCGATGAGCACGGAAAGAAGGGGGGTGGGGGGAGTCCAAAGCAGGGTCATCAGGGAGCCAGAGACTGAGAGGGAGAACGGACAAAAGCGACAGGCGCTGCAGGGGCGAGAGGGAGGAATGGATGAGCAGGGACAGCCAGCCAGCCAGCGACGGAGAAAGGCAAGAGACCGCACGGGCGACAGCGCGGAGAGGGAGGAATTAAAAGCGAGGGACGGCGAGCTGGGAGAGCAGAGGCGGAGAAAGAAACGGCATCACAACGTGCTACGGGGCCAAGAAGGAAGAAACGGGGACAGGGAGCCAGGCAGGGAGAGCCAGGGCAAGAAAGAGTACGGACAGAGAGAGAGGAACGGCAAAATGGGGTTCCGGAGCCAGGCAGAGAGAGAGATGGTGAAAGAAAACGATAGCGACGGGCTACAGGGAGGAGAGGAAGGAGTGACAAGATAGGGACGAGGAGCCGGACGCAGAGAGAACCGTGCCTCCGTGCTCTGAACGAGAGGCCTGTCTGGAAATGGAAAGTGCAGATACTAAATCTAATAAAATAACAGGGAAGACGACATAGATGAGACGTGACCAAGCGTAGCACAAAACGTAACGCACGCTACCCTGCGCCGTCAACCGCTGTGGCCCAGCATCTAATGGCAGGCTTACTTTCTGTTTTCCAAGGAGAGTACCACAAAAATGTAACTTTCAGATTATACAAGTGTTTGATCAGGCTATACAAAAAAGGTAACGAAAATTGCCTTACAGATCTACGTGAATACGTGACAGCAGCGGGAAACTGCTAGACTAAAAACACTCAGCCTTACAAGTCCACAGAAAGACATTAGGTCTTGTAAATAATCCGTTACAAAGACGCCGATGCCAACACAGCACCGCAACATGTCACCCACAGCGGATTTCTTTCTTCCCGGGCTTAAGGAATTCATGCGTTTGGGGGGGTTAGATTTGGTGGGGGTTTGTGAAGAAGGAAGTTCTTTAGCTCTGCTCACGTCTTAATTCTGGCATTCCAGTGCAAGTCGTAACAGCTTTGTCTTTCAGTGCGTTAAGCCTCGGCATCGATTTCCACAATGACGTAACCAGCTCCATCCTAGTACTTTCCACTCCCTTTCTAGCACAGGACTGTGCCACCTGTCATACCACACATAAGGGATTCTAAAACAATTCCAAGAGCTAATCCCAGGAAACCCAAGATTAAAGCTCCCGTTTTCCTATTTCACGTCCAAAATATTTAGAACTTTGACAGAGATGACATCATGTTTTCCGTAAAACAGCCGATTTCAAAATGCTGCGCTGGGCGAGAACACCATAAACAGTTGAAGACGAACGGCCACGCTCCTAAGTAAAACAATAAATCCGGCGCACAGGATCTGCGCAGCCTCTGCTTTGGCCTTCGCCTCTCGCCACCCACCACCAAAGCTGCTGCCGCATCCTGTGCGCCACGCGTAGCAGGTTTCAGACCACGGCCTGGGAGGCGGTAAGGGTAAAATAAGAGAAAATGTGCCATTACTCTTTGCAGTTATGATTAATTTACTTCCTGGTTTACAGTCTGGTTATGGAGTAAGGCTGCAGACTTTATATCAAGCATTTGCCATTCAATATGCCAAGCGTATAAAAAAGCCCGGTACTTTAGAAAGGGGCACAAAGCTAATTCACAACCACCACATGAAGGACGGGAATAGAAATAGTAATAATAATAAAAAAAAAAAAGACACTAATTAGCTTCATTATTTTAGACGGGTAACTATCTCAGCCCCTTGATGGTCAGTCCTGGCAAGCAATGCATCTGTTACAACCAGACTCATGCGTGCTTTCCCTCCTCTCCCTACCACTCGATTTTAGATAAAAATAGCCTTTGAAACTATCGGGTCTGCTCCAGCAACAGAAACCAAAGGTTATTTACTGCTACGGCGTGCTGTAACGATCGCAAACGAAGCTCACATCGTCCACGGTCACTTTTATGGGGAAACTGGCATAAAAAAGATTTGTCCCTAGGGTGGAAGAGGGAAAATGTCGTGTGGCCAAAAGAACAAACCCAGGATTCAAACGCAAGTCCACTCACGCCCTAGGAAGTTAAGACTTCCTCTCCTATAGCAATTCCCCACACAGAGCTCTAGAGAACGAGAACCTTGTTTTGCTAGTTCTTGGATTTTGCCCACAGTCAGGAACAAAAAAAAAAAAAAAAAAAAAAAAAGCTCCTCAAGGTTGACTCACAGACACATCATTCTACAGCTGACAAGACACTAGGTGTTTGAGGAGGTAGGGGGTGATGAGGAGTTTGGGTTTGGTTTGAATTTTTTTTTTTTTTTTTACAGCCCAATTTCAGGTACAAATTAAGGAAAAAAAAAAAAGGAAACATAGCAACACAGACACACATAAAACTTCCCTCAGGTTTGGTTCCTTCCACAGTAGTCATCATGCATTCAAAACGAAGGCGCATCGCTGTGCAAAGCAACGTGCCACTTCTCCGCATTATTCATCACAGGCGACGCAGAAGTTCAAATTCAACGCACGAGTTCTGCAAGGACGCAAAAGGGGACAACACACGCCATCTAGTTTCCTGCCCACTGAGAAACTGGAAAGCAGACCAAAAAAGGCAAGACATACAGAAAAGGATCCACGGCATTAAGAACTCTGTTATCCTGGTGAATATTGGCAACTATTGCTTGGATTTCTTTGTAAAAAGAAACACAAAGGAATTGGACTATGACCAACGAGAACGAAGCCAGCAGGGTAAAAACCCAAACCCACCCAACAGATACACAACTTGAACTCCTCCAAAATAGCTTCCAACCATTTCTTTCGAAGAAAAATTATAGGGAACACGCAGTTACTGGAGACCTCAATATTGATGTCTTTCTGCGACTCTCTCCACCTACATTTGGGGAGAAGACCATAAAACAAGTTCACAGCGCATGAGGTCCTTTAAACTAAAAATGGATTAAACTTATGAGGAGTATTGTACCTTCAGAGCTTCACTTGTTCTCTTTGCATTAACACAGGACCCACAGAAGCAAGTCTAAAAAACTTGTGGAAAATTAATTACGTGAAGTGTGAAAAGAGCCCAGAATCTCTCCATTTTAAACCTACCTCAGGCAAATGATTCCTCCAGCAGCTTTTCCACGTTTTCCAGGGATTTTCCCGCTTTCCGTATTTCCGACGGTGGGGGAAGCTACCACGCTTGTATAACCTTCGAAGCTGTTGGCACTTCTGCAAAACACGAAACATTCCTACACACCCTCTATGCAACAGGGAAGATTTTACAGCCGTCCCTCTGTCGGTACACACAATGCCATCCTTCTCTCAAAACTGGTAACCAAGGAGCGAAGGTTTTGTACACTTTTACCTTTACCTGAACTCTACTGCATAAATACGAGGTCTTTTTTAAAGTGCTGCAAACTCCTCTTCATCTTCTGGGCTTGCTCGGTATGGATATACGCCACGTTTTAATCAGGCCTCGCTACCTAGCAATTCCAGACGCTTCCTAGCTCAGAGCTTGACAAACGCACATACTCTGAACACTGCAGATGTCAAGCGTGGTGTGCAGAAGCTTGGCTGCTAAAAGGAGTCCGGCGTGACAGGCCACAATTTAAGCGTCACGGAAGATGGCCGAATCTGTTCCGAAAGTACTACAGTTTTTTTTACATCGCAAGTCATAAAAGCGTTGGTATTTCCTTCAGTGCTCAGCAATTTACAACAAATGATTACGGATGGACAACAAAAGAAAAAAACAAACCACAACCACCACAAAAAAGTCTCTCCTAAGCTTCTTGATGATAACAGAAATCCAAAAAACACAGCGTGCCCTAACAAGCCCTGAACTCACAAAGAAAGCAAAGAACGAAATGATCTGCAGTATAAAAATCTCAATTTTTATGCCAGTCCCATGATTACAGCAGGCACTATTTGGGATAGAAAAACGTTTGGAGTTTGCCTACTGATCGGTCTTCCATAGCTTTCAGGGAAACTTTCAAGGAGAAGCAACAGTCTAACTCATCACCAAACCACCACTGCTGTAGCAAGCCATCCTTTCTAAACCTCTCACACAGAACGCGTGATTTTTACCCCGGATACACGTATTCATAAGCTCTACACACACCCCCCACACACACACCCCCACACCCCCGCTGTGGGCAGGACCAGATGTTTTCCAAACACAGGCAGGCAACTGGGAACACGGAGGATTCGCTGGGATTGCTACAGCTGCTGAGCTAAGCGAGAAACACCCTTGATCACCATTTCCCCCAGGTGGTTTGTCACTGCAGCACCACTTGCGCCGACTTCGTCTAACCAGGTTCTGTGGCGAGTGGTAGGATTGGGTGGGGAAGGGGGAAAAGGCGGGGAAGGGGGAGCTGATGTAAAGGAAGATTGAGACTTTGCCTTAACATTAAAAAAACAAAAAGCCCAAAGCATCACAGAGTCTTTTTACTCCTCCAGATAAGAAGGTAAGAAAGAAAGATTCTGCGAGCCTGGTTTGGACCTAGGTTACTGTTATTTCACCTGCGACCTTCCAACTGCCCCTTAGGAGACAGCAGGACCCCATCACCCAGCTTGGTTACACAAGCGAAACCCATGTCAGAGGCCCAAAACTCCTGCAAGGATTTAGCCAATGAGGCACCTGGAGCCAGAATATTTCACAGTTGGTGAGACAACCTCCAAGTAACTAACTAATCCTTAATGCTTTCACAATACTGAAATCATTCCTACCATTGTATGGACCGTGACATTTCACCAACCAACATAAAAATGGCAGGGGAGTACTTGCCAGGTGTAATTACCTTCTAATGTAGCTTTTTCCAAAGCAGAGGTCTTCACCCTGACTGCAACAAGCTCACCTGCCGCGTAAAACTTTCCAATGCACACATATAAACAAGTCATGGCCTTTTTTTTTTTTAATTGCAGACATCAAAATGCAAAACTGAAACAAATGTGCCCTCCTGCTACAGACGTATTGCAAAGAAAGTGAACGTCAGACCTTCCAAAAAACAGCTGTAAGACGACTTGAACAGTAGCCACTAACAGATTTCCTGTAATCTAGTTCTCAGAAACACCTCAAACTTTTGAGTTGAAACACAAAACTTCCAGGAACTTGCAAGTTTTAGCCCACAAGAATGGGTGACACTTCACAAAGGTTCAAGACACTGAAAACTTTTTTATTTTTGGTTTTTTTAAATCGGAAAGGCTGGGCAAACTTAGAAACTAAGAGCGACGCACAGGCTGCTGTCACAATATTTGAAGACCTACAGCAGAAGAGCTCATCCTTTCAGAAGAAAACATTGTTCTACAGAGTACACCACATAGGGCATAAAATTTAAATAAGCTTTAAATAAGGGCTGGTCCTTTAAAAGGAAGAACGAAATGCATGGAGAGAAAAATAAAACCTCACCTGCCCAATCAAAATACTCGTCTTACCTTTCTCCTTAGTATTATCTTGCTGACAGCACATTACCCCAACACTGCAAGGAAGAGAAATTAGATGTCACTGTACAGAGAAAACTATGAAAAAAACCCCAACCCCTAACCTGTAAAGAATTCACGTCCAACAAAGGAACCGGTGAACTGCCCACAATTTTTCAACTAAACTTTGGATTTGCAGAGCTGCCCATCTCTTCAGGATTTCAACTCACTTCAGGTGAACCTGCAGGTGCTTAGAGCCCTAGAACAAACCAGCTCTTTTCTCCACATTATATCGGAATCGGAGATGCAGTAGGGACTCCATAGTACCTGACTTTGCCTCTAAACCGAGAGGCCTTGAAAGCAATCGCTCGGAGATTACTAAATTTAAAATAGTCGTAACACCAACTGGCTGCACAGAACAGCTCACAAATGGTATTTCAGTTCATACCTTCAGGAAGACGATATCTGTCTGTCTGCAGCAGAGACACAACCTGTGGTGGAGAAGCGCATACAATATACTGTTCACGTTGCCAGAAACTCGTCTAGAACAAGAGCTCTATGTTTTCAAAGTTCTCCAGGAACTAAAGAGATCAGGCACTTTTCTTTAAAATAAACAGACATTTCTGAAAAAAAAAAAAGTATTAGCAATTATATAAAACTTATGGGCAGATATTAAATGTGCCTCAGAGCACAGCATTGCTGAATTATGTCTTTCCAAAGTTATTCTATGAGCTGAACTTTCCAACTCTCTTCTCCATCCTGACTTGAATAGCAAAGATTCAGTGAACTGGGGAAGAGTAGATTAAGAAAAATAAAATATATGCTTGAGTCAGAACATTCTTTAACCTTCTAGCAGAGATCCTGCAAGAAAACTGGGCATGCAAGGATCAGCATGTGAAAGATAGCATCCATTAAGGTTTATGCTGCAGTGGCTTTGGGTTTCACGAAGAACAAAAAGTGAGCTCAGTCAAGAAAAGTGCTTTAATAAAACGGGGAAGAAATAGAGTATCCACACAAGGCCTAAGCAGCCCACCTTCCTGTGAACTCAGTTCATGTTGTTTTCCTATTACAAACCTAAGAAATGACTATTTATTTAATTTTAAAGGATGTAAGTGAGGAAAAATTAGTACAAAGGGAGCTTGAGGAAAATCTCCATTTTCTAGACTATGCTAGTCAGGTAATGAGTCTCTTCTTACCGGGAAACGGCATGGAATGGAGGAAATGGGAATTAACGAGTGTCTTCAAGGAATTCTAGCTCAGTAAATGCACACGTATCTGTGGAGGTAAAAAATCTGTATTGCCACAAAGGAATAGGAAGGAAAAAACCTGCATTTTTTTACAGCCTATATAACCAAGTATTTCTTTGACGGTCAGTAGATGAACCCCAACATGTAATCGAAACAGCATAAATGCCCCCCTAAGAGCTGGCAGGTGTCTCCAGTGATAACAAGCTTACTTCCTTCAACAAGAGTAACCCAAAACAGCAAGTCTCATATACAGGCAATGAGCAGCATAACCCTTTCTGTCTCCCTGCTCAATTGCCAGCTTTAGGAATACTCTTGGATCAACTAAGAGAGATGCTGGGTACATCTGCATACCCCTGAAAAGTCTTCAGAGGCCCCAAACATCAAATCTACACTTGAACTCATAGAAGTTGGTAGGCGATTAGTTGGTAGCTGTAGGCGACTGATTTCAAAACCCAGCTCTGAGGAGACCATGTGAATGAGAATTCACCTTGTATTACACAGGGTACGAATCACAACCCTTTTGAAAGAAAAAGACAGGCCTTTCTGATAACGTTATCCACTGAGCACCTATCACATTTACATAATTCTAAAATAATCTTCTTCAAGACTGAAGAAAAGGACTCCTGTTTATCAGGATGACTAAACAAATATGGAATTTATGATTTTTCCAGTGTTCTCATCACTTTTGTTTGAACCTATACCTTATACACTGAAGCTATGGCAGTTACAAATAGTCGTATAAAGAACCTTGCAGTAAGGCTACGACCAAAATTCTCCCTGAATGAACAATCGGTATCTTTATGATGCCAACCCAGGAAATCCCAGAATACCATGCTGGGAACCACAGAAGACCATCAATAACTATGTTATCTTTGGAGGTAAAAGGAAACATTTTCTGTAGCTCGTGAAAGAGATTGATCCCACTCACTATTTTGAGGCAATCCAGGGAAGGAGGAGGAGGAACTAAAAAATTGGGATCCAGGGCTGGACAGAGAGACGGAAAAAGAAGAAACTGAAAAACAGGGAGTGGGAGCCAGCCAGAGACAAATGGAGAAAGGAAGAACTGCGATGGGATCCAAGACAGAGAGGGAGGCATTTCCAAAAGGAAGGGACAGGGAGCCACACAGAGGGAGACAGAGGCAGGGAAGATAGCAACAGGCTGCGGGGGCAGCGTGGGGACAACTAAAAAGCAGGGACAGGGAGCCGGATAGAGAGCGATGGAGAGAGAAGGAAAAAAAAAAAACACCACTGTGACAGGCTACCGGGCAGAGAGGGAGCGATTCAAGACACGGGACAGAGAACGGCAAAATAGCAATGGGCCGCTGGGCAGAGAGGGAGGAATTAAAAAGAGATTAATTTTTTAATCTCTTTTTTTAAAATCTTTTAATTTTTAAAAAACATTCAGAGAGACAGAAAAAAATGGAGATGGGCTACAGGACAGACAGAGAGGAATTAAAAGATCCTGGCAGGGAGCCGGACAGAGTGAGACTGCGAAAGAAATGAAACTGCACCGTGGCTCAGGGCTGAAAAGGATAAAAATCGCAAAACAGGGACAGGGAGCAGGATATTGAGAGACAGAGGAAGAAACAGCCTTGTGACGTGCTACAGGGCCGAGAAGGAAGACTTGGAACATCAGGGACGCGGAGCTGGGCAGAGAGCACCAGAGACAAGAAAAATACCGACAGGCTACAGGACAGAGCGGGAGGAAGGCAAACATGGTGGCTGGGAGCCACACAGAGAGAGACTGCGAAAGAAAAGAGCACCAACACGCTACATGGCAGAGAGGGAAGAATGAAAAAGCAGGGACAGGGAGCCAGACTGAGAGAGGCAGAGGAAGGAAAAATAGCCGCGGGCTACAGGGCAGGGAGAGTGTGGACCTCCCCTTCCCCTCCAGGGGACAGGGAGCTGGTCAGAGTGAGATGGAGAAAGAAAGTGGGGGATGGAAATCACATCAGCGTGGGAAAGAGGGGGGGCCAGGGCAGGGGCAGCGAGGGCCCGGGATGCAGAATAGGGGCAACAGGGCCCCGGGGGCCTGGGACTCACCGCAGCTTTCACTCCCTGCACTGCTGGGAGAGGTTGCCAGCTCAGACGCTTCTTCCTCCTCCTCCTCTCCTCCCTTCGCCTTCTGTAACTCCTGTCGCTTGGCTGTCCTCCACCTAAGAGAATACCGGGGTGTCTTACAGCTCTTACAAGACGAGGCTCCCTACACACGTAGCCTTGCTTGTGCGCTATACGGCCGCTTTTGGTGATGCGTGCAGACCCTGCATGTCGATGGTCTGGCCTGCTGCGGACTACGAAGAGGGATCCTACCTCACCTGGAGGGGCTGGCTCTCTCTTCCCTGCAGCGGGAGGCAGCTGCCGGCCGGCCTTCGGTTTCTTCTTCCTCTTTACCGTTCTCTGGCCTCTCCAGCTCTGGCCGCGGCAGCTCCCGCCCAGGGCCGGCAAGCGCTCCGCCTGTCCCTTCCTGCAGCCGTGCCACGAGGAGAGCGAGGTGCTACGGGCAGAGACAACCCACGCGAGCCCGAGGCGGGTGCGGTCAGCGGCGAACGGACGGGGACGAACGGACACGCGCAGCCTCAGCGCGGCCCCCGGCAGAGGGAAAGAAGCAGCAGCGACCCTTATTACCGTAGTTCCCCCCTGGCCGAAGCCTCTCCTTCCGCGGGGGCCGCCGGAGACGCCGCTC
Organism: Phaethon aethereus; assembly: GCF_964289735.1. Lineage (NCBI taxonomy): Eukaryota > Metazoa > Chordata > Aves > Phaethontiformes > Phaethontidae > Phaethon > Phaethon aethereus. The sequence goes on from NC_138578.1 coordinate 85,439,124, forward strand.
TGCCCCTGCACCGCCGCCAACGGCGCGCGCTTTCACGGAGAACCCAGCGCACGCGAGGCCCGGCTTGCCGCCTCTGCGACAGGGCCCGGGGCCGGCCCGGGGCTACGGGACGGGCTTCAGGGGAGGGGCTGGAGCTGGGGGCAGCTGCGCGGGGCCAGGAGAAGCGAGCGGGGGGGCTCTGGCGAGTTGGGAGGCGCCCGGCGTCTGCGCCTGGGGGGTGTCCGCCTCCTTCCCCTCTCCCTCCTCCCAGCCCCCCGGTAACTCCCCGGGGCTGCCCCGACCCGGCTCGCCTCCAGCGGGCCGGCAGCCGGCCGCAGCGGGCGGCTCGAAGCTCCCCGCCCCGCCACCCGCGAGCGGCCGGCGCGCAGAAGACGCCCCCGCACCCGCCCCAGGGGCTCGCTCGCCTCACCGGTGGCCCCGGCCCTTCACGCCCCGCCGGGAACAGGACCCCTCTGCGCCGCCATGCTGCTCCCGCGCGCCGCGCATGCGCCGGACGCCGACGGCGCGCCGCAGGGGCAAGGGGCGACGCGCGAACGCCGGGCTGCAGTACCGAGCTGCGGCCACGGGGCGGCGCCATCAGCAGAGGCGGCGGCGGCAGCGCGGGCGCGCGACGCATGTCCCGGGGCCGCACCGGCGCGGCCGTTCCGCGCTCTGCGCGCCGGGCGCCCGCCGGCACCGCGCATGTGGGGCGGCAGCTGCCTCTCCTTACCGGGAGGCGGTAACAAGCGCGGCGGCATCACTTCGCAGGCACTGCAGCATCGCATTGCTGTTGACGGCGGACAGCAACGTGGAGCATGCGCAGCGCCTATCCGCAGTACCGCCTTTTGGTCGCCAGGCGGCAGCGGCGAGGGCGGTGTGACGCTCCACCGCGCATGCGCGGCCCCTGTGCTGCAATACCAACTTTTGCTCGCCGGGCGGCAGCAGAGCGACGCGGTGGAGCTCACAACAGCGCATGCACGGCCCCGAGCCGCAATACCATATTTTTGTCGCGAAGCGGCAGCAGCGAGAGCGCTGTGAGTCTCCACTGCGCATGCGCAGCTTCATACCGGCAGTATCGTATTTCGGTCGCCTGGTGGCCGCAGGGAGTCCGGCGGCGCGCGTCACCGCGCATACGCGACGCCCCTACCGCGGTGTCGCGTTTCGGTCGCCGGGGGGCAGTGCGGCGCTGGAGCGGCAGTACCGGCCCTCGGGCGCCGCGCGGCAGCGGCGAGGGCAGAGGCATGCGCTCTCGAGCGCGCGGCCGCACCCCTTCTCGGGGCGCAGCGGGAAGCCCGCAGAAAACCACACGAAAAAGGAGCCGAAACTACACGTGATGCCGTGACGCGAGGGCCGCGGCGGCAACAAGGACTACGCCGCACCGCACGCGCTCGAGAGCAATGCGGCTGCCCGGCGGCCAAGTCCGCGAAACTACACCTCCCGGCATGCCTCGGAAAACCAACATGGCCGGCCGGGAGCGCCGCGCCCCGGGACGGAGAAATGGGGAAGCGAAAGAAAAGGCACAGGGATCTTTTTAAAAAGAAAAAACGAAAAGACAAGAGAGCGCAAAATAGCGGTGAGGAGCGGAATAGGGATGGGGAGCAGGTCAGAACGAGAGAGACGGGACAGTGGACAGAAAGCGAGAAGGGAAGAAAAGAGGGATGGAAAGCTGGATAGAACACAGCATGTTAAGGTATTTATGGGTATTCAGAACACAGAATTGGTCTTGAATCTGGTCCACGGTGGAGACAAAGCCTTGACTGCTTTGGTTGTCTGGCTTTTTCAGGTCAACAGTGAACCTAAGTTAAGTCCCATGGCTTATCTTCTATGCCAGTATTAATACATTGCCTTCCCCTGCTGCATTTCTTGGGTATTGTGCCATGTTTTCAATGGTCATTCATAAACGCATTTGAAGAGTTTGTACTATTACTGACTTCAGGTATTTTTGGTTTGAAAGAAAACCATGAAAAGACCATACTGGAGGTGATTCCATTTTAATAGTCCCTGAATTTCCAACATTTGAAAGGAAAAAATAATGGGGTAAATGTGGGAATATGCGTCTTACCGACAAACGCAGCACTAGTAAGCTCCACAGTTACCGGTCTGTGCCAAGTCCCTGCAAGCAGCAATGTGGCAAGTGCTGTGCAGTGAACAATTGCACTCTTGTGTTTTTCATAGATACGAAGACCTGTCAGATCCAATGCTCCAGTTTCAAAGCACATACAAGGAGGAGGGATAAAGGATGTTTCTTTCCAGAACGTATTTATGGAAAGCCTTGTAGATGGTGTTTCTAAAGTGGGAGGAGAAAAAGAAAAAGCTGTGCTTCCATGGAAACCGAACAGTTAATACTTACTTGTTACTTTTCCTACCCTTTAGATGCATTTAAGGTACCCAAGCCCTGAAGAACAGCAGCGTTAGGCACTGATTAACATACGGCAAACTTGAGGGAATATGAAAAAAAACCCCAAAATTAAGGACAAAAAAAAGTAACTCAGGAGTGGAAGGTGTACCTTAAAAAGAAATCAAGAGAGCAGAGATCAGGCAGAGGGTTTCATTCCTGCTTTTGCTTTCATTGTGGTGCCTAAGTGCTGTACCCCTCTGGAGAGGCATAAGGGGGATCCCTTTGGAGCTAACTGCATCCCTCCTGCACTGCAGGAAGCACCCTGTCAGCACAAACTGGAACCCTTTGCAGACCAGTCCTCACTGGCAGGGGTCATGGCCAGCAGGAGACTAATGGATGGCTTCCCTGCCAAAGTTTTCTGAAGCTCATAAAAGGAACAAACATGCAGTGCTTGCCTCCCCAGTCCATGCCTCACATAGTGACCAGTGGAAGTACAGAGAAAGATGCCATGACAGCATGGGATAATGTGTGAAAAACACAGATGGGATGGGAAAGACTCCAGCAAAGCTGCTGGTTTGCCCTGCCACCCCTTTGAAGCTTGGCCACCCTGCTGGTACACGCTCCAGTGAACTCTGATGGTAGAAGTGGTTTGCCTCGCTGCCCTGGGCAAAGCGCCTTTCCCCGTGTAATAAAATTGATGCTTATCTCCATTCTGTTGGGTGACAATGGGCTGGTTGCTGGTAGCAAATCACATTAGCTGTCTTACAGGGTTTCAGTAATTTTTAGAAGCACAATTTCAATAATTTTTAGAAGCTTATATGTACATCCAAAATGTTTAAAGCATTTTAAGTACAGCATCAGCATACTACCTACTTCTGTCAGAGGCCTTTCACCGTAAGATTTTTTCCCTCCCTCTGAAATCATATCCGGTATGCTTTGTAAAGTGAAAGGATGCAGAGAATATTTAACAAACCTTGCATAATCCTCCAGAAAACAGATGCTTGATAGTCTATTTAATGTAACTATGCAAATTCCAAACAATTACTGCAGAACAATAACACACCCCTTGGAGCCTGTTATACTTTAGGATATTCACATTGAGTCTGATTTGCCCTCCTCACGTAGACCAGAGAGTGCCCTGGTATCGTGTCACCTCCTCTTCTCTTTCCCCGCGTTTCTCAGCGCACACACTGGTCCTGTGCTAGCCAGGGAAAATGGGGAGAGGGAGCGGAACATGGGTCTGGGCCTATACACAGCCTCTGTGTGGAGCAGCGATAGGGATGGCATGATGGCTGTGGCCTCAGGAATCGTCCTGCCAGCCCCTCACCACCAGAGACCCTGGCCCAATGGAAGCAAAACTTTTGCAAGCAAGAGCTGGGTGGGGAAGTATGGACCAGAGCCAGGGAAAAGGTAGGGAATCCCAAAGTAAAGCATTTCCGAAGCTATTTGAACCATTAATTATATTTGAAATTGTTATAAGTGGAACTAATAGCAAATAGATAACTTTAAGTAGTTAATCAAAATTATACAAAAATGGAAAACACCTAAAATGTATGCAATGTGTCATTAGTACATATTTTAACCGAACTATTCTAACTGTAATTACCAGACTAAGTTACAGACAACTCTGACTGGGCTGCAGGTATTTTCTAGCAATTGGAACATGGGTATTTTTATGAAGGCATTCTAATTCTAATTCTACAACTTCAAGGGGTGCAGGGGGGTGCCGATCTCCTCTCTCCGGTGACCAGCGGCAAGACATGGGCACATGGAATGAAGCTGCGTCGGGGAAGATCAGACTGGACATTAGGAAAGGGTTCTTCACCGAGAGGGTGGTCAGTCCCTGGAACAGGCTCCCTAGGGACATGGTCACGGCACCAAGCTTTTCAGAGCTCAAGGAGCATCTGGATGACGCTCTTAATCGTATGGTTTAGTTTTAGGTGGCCCTGCAAGGAGCAGGGAGTTGGACTCAATGATCCTTATGGGCGCCTTCCAACTAAAGATATTCTGTGATTCTCATAATCTTCACATATATGTATAGAAATATAGACAAAATAATATAACTACCCAATACACTGGTATATTTCTGTTTCTAGAATTGGCAGCGCTCTTTCTGCGCTGATGTTTATGGTGAAGCCTATGGGGACTGCAACACTGGAGAACTGACAGAGAACCATGGGGCAGTTGTAACAGCTTTGAGGTGGGCAGAGAGTGAGTGGAGTCTCCATCGAGAAGCTGCAAGGAGCGTGAGTGGTTGTACAGTCACGGTTTGCTTTTTAGCCTGAAGTTTTCATATGTGTATCACAACACTAATTAAAAAGTCAACAGGTTAAGCTTAAAAACTAATTTTCAGAAGTGTTGAGAGCTACATCACCATGGGTTTTCTCCCCAGCGTACTACACTAGCAGTAGTAAAGAAGCTGGGATACCATGCTTATTGCTAGCTCTGGTGATGGTATCAATGCTGCTCATTTTTGTTAATCCGTTCCTTGTGCTACGCAGCAAGATAATCACTTTTATACACAAATACCTCTGCAGTTCGAAAATGGTGGAGAAAAACAGAGCTATGGGGAGGAGGGGCAGTCTTGTTTCTTAGGTGGATGAATAACATTTTAACCAGCTTGAGTCTCCTCTCTAATGTTAGAATCTAGGTCAGAGACAGGTAAAAGGGAGGGCGGATGACAGACAGCAGGCGATGGACTTTCACTTTTGTAAGACAGCCGAAGTAATGCCTAAGGTTAATGAAAGATGGCACAGGGACAGGCTAAATGTCATTTCAGAACATGATACATGCTGAACAACCCTGCTAGTTTTCAAAAACTATCTAAAAGTTGATCATTATAACTGCTTGCAAGTAGTGTGTAAAAAGGCTCCAATCATGCAAACACTGTCAAGCGTGGTGCTTTTTCTTATACTGTCTTTGTAATTCTGCGGAGAAAGAGATAAAAAAACTGACAGAAAAGAGGGAAGTAAGAGCTCCATAGTAAAGTATATGGGACAGCTGTATACCTAGTACCGGCTATATTCCTTATTCTAACAGAGTCCCTTGTTTGGTATTTGAACACAAGCTGTGACTTTTTCTTATTGTTGCATTAGAAAGGGTAGAAGAGGGGAGAAAAGGTGGGTAGAAGAAAAGGGAAAGAGAGGGAGAGGGAGAAGAGAAGGCAAATGCTTTCTGAGACACGCAGCGGGCAAAGGCGATTGTATAGACTGTATCAGAGCAGGCAGAGCAGGGTGCCTATAATCAATCCTGGCAAGGAAAAAACCCCACATTTCATTTCACAAATGTGAATTTAACAAGATACTTCAGGAAAATATGATACTTTGCCCGAGTGCACAAACCCTAGTGCAAAGAGACTGGCACCTAAAGCCGTGGAAAGGAAATCACTTTACGACGATGCTAGTGAAAGAGTCAAAGAGGAAGTTTCCCTCGGCCAGCAAGTTCCCACACAGGCCTTGAACAGAGATGGGGAGTTGCTTCATGGCAACAGAATGGACTGTTAACCTAACCTATTGAGTACAAAATAGATACTCAAGTCTATTCAAGTCTATTTCTGTTGCCTACAGCCCACAGTCCTACCACAATCCACACAACAATTTCTGCACAAGCCTTTTTTGTGTGATGATCTCCTCCACTAACAGGAATATAGTATATCATCTATATCTATCTATATATCACATGTATACACACACACACACACCCCGCGACGCCCTCCCATCTATCTCCATACGTACGATGTGGATCCCTGCAGCAGCTGGGCTCAGACACTCGGTCAGCCCAGTAGCTGCTCCCGGATCCCAGTCTCCCCAGCTGCCGGCATCTGGCCATACGAGCCCCCAGGGCTCCAGCCCCACTCCAGTTGCTGGCACAGAGCAGCATGTGCGCACACACACACACAGAGCTGGCCAGGACTCCACTCGCCCTGCGGATAGCCAGCTCCTCCCGTGCTCTGGCCCTTAGAGACCGCCTGGCTCCTGGGCCGTTTCACCTACTCGCCGTGGGTCCGTTTGGACTTTGCTAACGACGCCGTGCTCCCTCGCACTTGCTCCAGCGGCTGCACCGCAGGCACAGGGGCCTCCAAGCCCTGGGGCGGCTCCCGCGGCTGCGCTGAGACACCCTCCGCGCACACGCAGAGGAGAACCCTCACCCAGGACGGAGCTGGGAAGGAATTTAAGGCAACGGTGGGACAGGCCGTGGTGATGCGGGCAGGGCCTGGCCAGGCGGGCGAACTAACCAGCCAGCCGTTTACACGCGACTGGCTCTCTTTATCCCCTCACCCCTCTATTTTCCCACACTTGTTCCTTCCCAAATCACCTAGCTCCAGCCCTTCGCCCACTTTTGGTTCTTCTCCTAAACATCCCATAATAAGCCTTGTGCGATCCCAAACTGCTCTTTCCCTGCCTCCCCTAACGTGTCCCACACGCGCGGGCAGCGACCCCCCTCTCAGTAGAGAGGTGCTTGGCGTTCGGCTCGTGGTCGTGGGTTTCACACCCGGACGAGGGCTCTCCCGGGACAGCCCGAGCAGCAGCTCCCAGAGCAAGTTCCTTCCTCCAAGCCCCGGATTTGGTTTCCTGGTCTGACACCGTGGCCCTGCGTCCCTTTAGGGTTGGGGAAATGGGCCTCTGAGGGGCTGAGGGCAGTAGCCGGGACAGGGCATTATTTGGGCACTTCTGCCTGTCACCGTGTCTCTGCTCTCCTTCGTGGGCGTGCGGATGAGCTTCCGTCACATAACCGAAAGCTTTTTGTGACACTAAGGCGTACTCGTGTAGGAAATGCTCCCTCTATAGCTGTATAAAAACATAATAGTCTCTTTAGATGGGCCTGCTCCCCCCAACTCGAGAACAGTTCCTGCTATGATCTCCTTTATGAACTGACAAAAAGCAGGTAATTACTACGTCGTTCCCAGTATCTCATAGATAGACAGGAAGGAGCGATCTGGATGCAGGAGGTATATTCCCTGCCCCCAACAGCCCTAGCCCTCGAATTGCCACTTCTGTTGGCATTGTTTAATCTCTTTGTAGGAGAACTCATCCGTGAGGGTCTACCGTTAGGTTTCCCCACATGCTCCCTGCAGGACATGTGTTAGCAGCCTTGCCTGAAATGCGCCTTATCCTTTACTTAGAGTTATGAAAGAGCCCTTTGCAGCAATGAGCAGATGTGCTGAGAAGACTCAGTACTTCACCATCACTAAATACCAGCCAGGGTCAGAACTCGAAGCTTTCTGGCCTAACTACTCTTTCAGGGCAGAAGCTGGTGTCAAACATGCCGGACACGTTTCTAGAAGCTGCTGCTGATTGTCAATGGTGAAGAAACTCTTGGCAGTCACTTACTTAGTATTACATCAGAACCGGAGGTGGGAATCACACCTACTGTCGCTCTCTTAAGAAACACCTTTAGGATAGACTATATACTTCTCTCTTTAAAAGAAAAAAAATCCCATTCAGCCTTCAAGTGAGCAGGCCAAATTAAGTCTACTTGAGCTATAGTTGATGCAGTAATGTGGCACTGTTCCTCCAAAAGCCTCAGGCAGAATCCCTCCTACGCACGCACAGACGCGCTGACCGTCAGCGCAGAGCAGAGAATACAAGACAGTTGTGGATTGTTCCATCTTCTTCCAGCAGTGGCACAAAACCCATTGGTGTTCCTACAGTGAACCTCCCAATCCACTTCACATTGGCTTAAATATAAGCCAAAGCTCAAAAAAATGCTTTCAAATCTGTTTTTGAACAGATGAGCTATTTAGCTCTGCTCTCTCCATAGGGGGACCCGTGCTGTTCAAACAGACCAGGCATCATCTCCTATCAAGGGAGTATTAGGGTAGAGGCAGCTCTTGCACACTCTGATTTGTGTTTCAGATCACAATTTTGACTAGCCAGTCCAGCAAAGAAATGGTAAAGCAGCTGGAAAAGAAGTTAAAAGATGTAGACCTTGTGAGTCTGCGAAGAATACAAGTCGCTGAGGTCTCGAAGAGAGACCTTCTGGAGCCTGAGGATGTGGAACAGTGCATGCCAGCAGAAGAGCCCAGCAGCGACGGTGAGTATAAGACAGACAGGGTACTCGGGGGAGTTACGGCTTTGGACAGCAGGACAACTGCTGGTTCGTGCTTTTGTCCAATATATGCCACTTTCCTTTGTGCCATTTAGCATCCCTCATGTAAGTGGGAACTACCGTGCTTGGAGGAACAGCAGAAAGTTTGTACCACAGCACTTCTCTGGGGCTTTATCCCATTTGGGCAAAATGCACATGTAGACTTCACACATTACTGCATGTCTTGGTATTACCTGAAATTGGCTTCACATGCCAGATGGCTTTATGGAGGGATTAAAGAGAAAAAATGCATAGAGTTTATGGAGTTAACACACCCTCAGACACACCTATAACTCCTTCCGCTGAGCATCACCCTGGGCAATAGACTGGCTGCGCAAAGGGCAGCCAGGGGAGAGAGAAGCAGGCAGACCAGCAGAAGCGGGGAAGGAGAAGCAGGCAGGCCATTTACAGTTCGAGTGATCCTACAGAGGTAACCCCCTCCTCCCCCTCACCAACTCGAGAGCTATGTCCTTTTACAAGATACTCGGTTTCTAGACAGTTCTTAGCCTTTAGTCCTTTCCCCCAGACTGCATATCACACAACGCTGGGAAGAGTGACTTTCCCAGACCAAGGCAGGTACTTACCCTGCTGATTAGCTGGGTTTTGCCACCGATACGGTTCTTGCTTTGCTGCTGCTTCTTTTCTTTATGTTTAAGGCATTTTCTCCTGGGCTTTTGAGGTTGTACTTCTTCAGTGACCAGTAGTTGCACATCAAGGCATTCTTTGCTAGCCCTGCAGCCTCTGTTTCCCAAGCCAGGTCTCCATTCCAGAGGCTTTTACTGCTGACACTGAAACCTCCCATCAACAAGGCACACCTGGTCCCAAGCTCTGGTTCACAGCAAGCTCCCACAACGAGTTGAGAACGGGCTTAACAACTTCAGTCCTGATGCCCTGCAGAGTTAGCGTAAGACCTGCTACTAGCAATGACAATAGTGTTTTTACTGAGTGGCAGGCAGCGTTGGATGTTGTGGCCTTAGCTGTCCCTAGCTGTTTTTCTTGTCTGGTTGCAGTAGGAAATTTGTGGTCAATTGGCAGATCAGGGGCTGGGGACGTTTAGGTGGGTCGCAGGTTCCCTTTTGCCCTGTCCCTCGCACACCTAGCCGCATGCTTCATTAGTGAAAGGGCAAGTACACCCCAGACGCTGTTATTTTTCCTGGCCGTGTCTCTGAAGAACTCCTCCCTTAATGCGACAGCTTTCGGCAGTAACAGTTTAAGCTATAGCCATGAGAAATTCAGAAACAGAAATTCCGCAGCGGTTCGGTGGTAGAAGCCGGCGCACGGCAATACTGCTCTGACTGCAACTTTCGTTTCCGTGTTTCGTTGTACCTAACTTTCAAATCTGCGCAGTTATTTCAGCTCTTTCTCCAGGCTGATAAAAATGACGGCTCAATAGCAGGCGTTTACGCTGCTTTCCCCCACCTGCCGCACGGCACTGGCCAGGCGCATCGCGCTACAGACGTGACCGCTCTCCCCGCCGCCTCCGCACCCCACTCATCTGGTGGCAGCCCACATCCAACACCGGGCGGTACAATCAAGCGCTTAGAGGCGTATCAGCCCTCTCACTACCCATTAAACGTTCCTGCCCTGAAGGGGCAGTCTCCCTCAGCGAGACAGAGCTGGTTCGTGCAGACTCTGCCCGTTTGAAAACAGAGGCCTCCGGGAGAGTGCTCATCTCTGCAGGTGAAACTGCTTGGCCGCAGAAAGGGAGCACCTTCTCTTTCTGACCAGCACCGTTACCACTGACACCACAACCCATGCCCCTGCAGCGAGCAGGGACACCTTCAACTGGAGCAGGTTGCTCAGAGCCCTGTCCTGGGGTGTTCCCAGGGATGGGGCAGCGACCACCTCTCTGGCAAGCTGGGCCAAGGTTTCACTATGCTCATTGGGAAACATTTCTTCCTTATATCCAGTCTAAATCTCCCCTCTTTTAGTTTGAAACCATTACCCCTTGTCCTATTGCTACAGGCCCTGCTACAAAGTCCATCCTCATCTTATCAGTCCCCTTTAAGTACGGGAAGGCTGCATGATCTCTGTATGATGTCATCTGCAAACTGATTTAGTGGACTAAAGTAAATCAGTGCTCACGACTCACAGGTGAACCAAACTACTTCAGGTTTGCTGAAACCAAATTCTCAGCCCCTAACATTTCCTCTTTGATGCTGACTGGGCTGCCTTACAGCTAAAACCAAACTTTCTATTTCCTCACTCCCAACTTCTACAACTGATTCCTTTCTTACTCAAGGCAGATATCACTGTTACTGAAAAAGTCGGCAAGAAAACCCTCTAACACTTAATTTGAAGTTGTAGAAGGCAGGCATTCCTTATGGCAGTACTGGAGACTCAGGGGATAACTGCCCAATATGTCTATCTTGGGTTTCATAAGCACTTCTTTTATTGTAACCAGCTATACATATTCATCACATTTTCTGAGAAATCTCCACCTGCCTGCCTATCTACCACGTTTATGTAATGCTGGCGTTGCAAAACTACACTACGCGTGCGCGGGGGTCTCGGGCGGTCATTGGTGGTCGTTTGGGGAGTTAGCCCCCTCCTCCTTTTTCCCTCTTATGGTCACAGGTCTCCTGAGGATAGTTCCTTCTCCTTGGATGTTTTCCCCTTCTGTTCTTCAGCCAAGCGGTTCCTTCTTATTATCCGTGTTTGAGCACTCCTGCTAGGACGTTTCTATTCTCAGGGTTAAGATATCTCCTCTGTACTCATTAATCTCTCAGTCCTTGCTCTTAACTCTTCGTTTTAATTTCATAAGGCCTCTTGGTTCTACACGCACGCTTCCCTTGTGATTAACTGTTTACACATAGCTGAAATGTTAGCATTGAGGCAAGTACAGCCTAAGGACTATGAGAGAAGGTTGAGTAGGTTGTTAAACATAATCACACAGTTATTAGGCTAAAGAAATCTTTAAAAGTTAAACTAATCATGTAATCAAAAATCCTCCAGAAAGTACATAAATGTGTCATCACCACCACTTCTGTGACCTCCAGTGAGAGAGATGTCATAGTCTCCTCAGGTAATACATGCCCAGTGCTTCATTATGACAAAGCTTTTATCCAAACACCATTGTGATTTGCCCTGTTTGCTGGGAAAAATGGGGTTTATTCTCCTCCTCTTTGCATCATCTTCTTACATGCTTGAAGACCAGAGGGGGTGTATCCCAATCCTTCTGCTAGACATAGATAGCTTCTATAGTATGCATGGAGAGCTGGTACATCCCCCACCTATTGCCTTTTTCTCATTCAGTGTCATACGTTCAGCTTCTAATTCTGATAAGACTTAAAATATAATCTCTACGGACAGTCTTTGGGTTTGGTTTTTTGCTGCCTTTTTTTTTTCCCCTCATGCTGTGCTTTTACTCTCACTATTCACAAAACAAAACCAGTGACTTCCTGAAAGCACTTTTATGTTCTTTATAACTCCTTGGATGTAATAAATTATATTAATCCTATGTTTTAAGAATCTTATTAACAGCTGGCAAATTATACTCTGAGCCGATTGCTTACCATCATAAATTAGTCTGGGGAAGCTGGGTCAGATGGAGGCGCTGCCTGCTCGGTATGGTGCTTCTGGCAGTAGGCAGGAGGAGCTGCTGACAGCAGGAATCTAAGAACTGAGCACATACAGGTGATTATTCCACTGAAACATCCCCAGATTAGGAATTTTTTCTAGGACAAAAGTTTTATCGGCATCTTTCAGTTTAACAGCCACTGGTGGAGTCTCATTTCATGAAGTAATTTCAAAACCATTTGGAACTCATTCATGTTTTTGGCCTCTATACCATCCTCTGCCTGTGAACTCTAATTGTGCCCTGTATGAGGAAATGCTTTTTCATTGTTTTAAACTTCTGCCAGATCATTTTATTCAATGTCTCCTACTTCTTTTGTTAAGAGAAATGAGAATAAGCATTTCTGTTTCCTTTCTCAACACCATTCACAACATTAAATGGTTCCGTCATTTCTTTTAGAAGCTAAGGAATCCGAATCTATTAAATGTCTCCTTACTCAGAAACTCTGACATGTATTTCATAACCACTGTTTTCCCCTGACTTTTTCTAATTGTACTTTATCCCTTTCTAGATGGCAGGATCGGAAGGGCATGAATTCTCTAAAAACAGCTTCACAGCGGGCTTACACAATGCAAAACAGTGTTTTCTGCAATGCTGATCGCTTGTGTACTCCTAGCTTTCTGTAGTCTCTTGGGTTTTTGTTCCGTGTTTGAACAGTGTTAGGTGCCCTTGTCCTGCTAGGTCACTGTATTATATATATAAAAAATAATATAAACATGTTATTGTTACTACTACTACCACCACTGCTACCACTACTACTACTACTAAATATTTAGAGACTCCAGCCATGCTTTCCCTGAGAAAACATTCTAAAAGTTAAATAATTTTCTAGCTTCAGCTTCCAGTCATTATATTTGCTCTTCTTCAGTCTGATAGATTAAAAGATCCTCAGCACTAGGATACAGGGACAAGGCACTTCCGTACTTCTGATCTGAAGTCTCCTTAACCACGTAAGAGGATAGCACTGCCTCTCTTAACAATTGTTTTACTCTAAGATGTTCTATAATTTTCACCACGATCCAAATTCTCTTCTCATTTTCCACAAATATGTTGCAACCTACAAATAAGACCTACACATTCCTGTTCCAGCAGATCTGTATTTATTCCTATTTATTGCTCTGGTTATTGTCATCCACAATGACTTGAAACACCTGTTTAAACAAATGATAAAGACATGGGAAGTAACAGGTTGTTCTAGCATCTGCTCAGAAACACATCTGATGAGGTATCAGGATGTAATAGGGATTCAATGCATATTTATTTTAGTTTAGCTTATCGTTTTATTAAGCTTATTATTTAACTGGCATATTTCATTTATACATTAATACACAACGTTCTGAAATGGCAAGGATCTTTACTGATTTTAGACTGAGATGTCCAGCACGTATTCTTAGACTAAAATCCCTTCTGAAAAATGCAGGTTTTCCTTTAAACGTCCATTTCCCAACAGATGAGAGGGCAAGGCTACGGACCAAAACCACAGCTACTTTGATGCAGAAGTGACCGTCAGTCCTTCTCCGTGCTCAGCCTCGCGGGTTCCTGCTGCCTACCTGCGTGTGCCTACCTGTGTGTATGCCAGCCTATAGACACCTACGCGCGCCTGTGACTGCGCGGGCACGCTCAGGTGTGCCTGCAGGCGCGCGTGCCCGCGCCCACCTCGCGCACGCCCGTGTGTGAGCGCCGGGGGCCCGGCCAGCGGGAGGAGGGCTGCGGCTCGGCACCGCGGCCGGGGCTGGCTCCCTGCCCGCGGCGGTCCTCAGCAGCCATAGCCGGAGCCGTCTGTCCGCCGGGATCGCTGCGCCGCGCCTGGGCGGCGGCTGCCGGGACCGCGGCGCCCATAACCCCAGCGGCACGTCTGCCAGAGCCGCTGTGCAGGTAACCCCCGCACCAGCCGCCAACTGCCCGTGCAGGGCTCCCCTTGCACCACAGGCCCAGCGTGGCCGACCTCACCGGCCCCGACTGGGCGCTTCCGGCCCGCTCCCGGCCTGGCTGCCACAGGCGCGTCCCCTAAGGCAGGGCCCTGCTCAGCCCGGCGTGGCTGCCATGGGCACGTCCCCTGTGCACAAGGTCCCCACGGGTGGGGAGAAGCTCTCTCCTGACCCTCCTCCCAGCATTTGTAGACGTGGCGCTTAGGGAGGTGGTTTAGCGGTGGGCTTGGTAGCATTAGCTTAACGGTTGGACTTGATCTTTTCTGATCTAAATGATTCTATGAGCCTATTTCTGGAGGAGGAATGGCACTCGCAGTGTTTCCCGTGTTTCATCCAGCCTGCCCATTTGCTGTGAAACCTGCCACGTTAACTGCAGGCCCTCCTCCAATGGGCACCCACCGTGGGCCGAGCAGAGAGGATCTGCCGTCACCTCAGCATTGCAGCAGAACAGACCCGGCTGGAAGCGCGGGTGGTTGCCTAGAGATAGAGACCGCAGCTGCCACGGCCGCCTTGGCACGTCCTGGTATTCCAGGTGGGACATGCAGCTGAAGCGTTCAGGTTTTACTGTGTCGGTCTTGTGGGCCAGAGGAAAAGTGCAGCAGGCCGCTGTGTGCTGTATTCCCTTATGGCGAGTAGCCAGCCACAGGGCTCGTGAGGGAGGTAGTAATTGCTTTCTAAAGTTTTAAAAAAAAATACTGCAGGAAATATGAACCTATGAGAATGTTATAGTGAGACTGAAAAGTTAGAGACTCGGAGGTCCCATCCAGGCTACAAGGGGTTTGGGCTGTAGCACGCGATCTAAACACACAGAACTGTGCTTGTAAGCAGCGGGCCTACATTAGTATTCTAGGGCTTTTATTCTTGATTAAGAAGAATTGTTATTATCACGTCATTAACACAGAAATTTTGCTTTCTGTCACTTGTGTCCAGTAAAATTTGTTTATTCTTTTGTAAAACCTCTCGAGGACAACTTTGAGACTTGAAAAATCCTAAGCTACACCTTAGGAAAATTGAAAGCCATTGAAAAACTACATATACTAAATTATGTGCTTTGGTTTAGCATGTGAGTTTAAAGTATTCCGTATTCTCAATTGTCATATATGACAAATGCCATTCAGTAGTAATGGGGAAGTACCAGTTCCATTATAAATTTGTGAGATGCCATCTGAAATGTTTTGTGTAATTTGAATAAAATATGAATGGAAGTGAAATACGTACAGAAATGCTCAAATCAGAGCAGCTGCAGAAAAGAGTTACTAGGATAATTGGGGAAATACAGAGCCTGTTTTATGAGCTGCAACTAGAAAAGCCTTGCACCTTGAACGGCAAGGTGGAGCTGAGCAGGGATATGATTTTTATCTACAAATATGTAAAAGGTGCAAAAAATGAGGCAGGAGAAGAGTTACGGAAGGAAGGGATAATGCTGGCACAAGAACAATGGTATAAAATGGCCAGACACCACATGTTTAGGATGGAAGTTACTGGAAGGTTTGTCATCACTAGAGCACTGAGGTCTAGGAGCAGTCTGTCAATAGAAACAGTGGGACAGGACCTAACTACTTTAAGTGAGTCTTGACCAGTTAATAAGGAACCTGCATGCCATGCTAACTGTGATATTAAGGAAAATGTCACTGACCAATCCTGTATTCCTAATTCAGCATGACGTTAGTGTCTTACACATCCTATCATGAGACTGTGTTGTGGTTTAACCCCGGCTGGCAACCAAGCCCCATGTAGCTGCTCGCTCACTCCCCCACGGTGGGATGGGGGAGAGAATTGAAAGAGTAAAAGTGAGAAAACTCATGGGTTGAGATAAATACAGTTAAATAGGTAAAGCAAAAGCCGCACACGCAAGCAAAGCAAACCAAGGAATTCATTCATCACTTCCCTTTGGCAGGCAGGGGTTCAGCCATCCCCAGGAAAGCAGGGCTGCATCACATGGAACGGTTACTTGAGAAGATGCCATAACTCCAAACATCCCCCCACACCTTCCTTCTTTGCCCCAGCTTTATATACTGAGCATGATGTCGTACGGTATGGAATATCCCTTTGGCCAGCCTGGGTCAGCTGTCCTGGCTGTGTCCCCTCCCAGCTCCCCATGCGCCCCCAGCCTCCTTGCTGGCTGGCCAGCATGAAGAAGCCAGAGAGTCCTTGACTGCTTAGCAACAACTCAAAACATCAGCACGTTATCAACATTTTCTCATCCCAAATCCAAAACATAGCCTCATGCTAGCTTCTATGAAGAAAATTAACTCTATCCCAGCTGAAACCAGGACAGACTGCTTGTAGCATAACCTGAAATCGTACCACTTGAGATAAATTGCAACTGGCCATCAGCATAATGTGCAACCTTCAAAAGTGTCAAGTGCTGTGGAGGTAGGAAGGAGGAAGCAGAAGGGAATGCAGCCCCCTGCTACACTATTCTGCCCAGGAGCTGACAGAAGCCCCTTTGTTTTTCCTTTGTTTCTTGCACCCATTTTTATTCAGTAGAGGAAAGCGGTTTGAAGAGGGAGAGATTGGAGCAGGGGACTGGCTGCTCCCCACAGCATTGTCCCCTGCCAAACTGTGGATATCCTTTGTAAATCTAGTAATGAGTTTTGCTGTGAAGCAACATTAACTTGTACTAGGTCTCCTGTGTTACTGTACAGCTCGTGGGGGAGCTGCATAAGGAAGGGGAGCCGTAGCATCTGAGGAATCAATCGCACCACAGGCTGGTGTGTACTTCTGAGGATGCAGGCCTCAGGACCTGTGAGGATGTCTTCCTGCTCTCCTCTACCAGCTTCTGCCTCCCCACAGGGCAGATTTGAGAGGAGCAGCTGTTCTAAACCTCCTTCCCAAAACCCTCCCCGCAGCAGTACTGTTTGATTCAGCCTTTTGCTGTCCACAGTCCAGCAGAATTTGGTATTGATGGAGAAAGAGAAGACTGGCTTCTTTGGTCGGACATTCGTGTTTTCAACATTGCTTTTGGTCGCCCAGGTGTAAGCCCTATTCAGTCACGGCTGGCAAGATCCTGCGTAGGACCAAAGCAGAACCCAGACCACAGCGTTAGATTTCTGGGGCTAACCCTGAGCAAGGAATTACCTCAGCTGGTCAGGTGGAAGTAGAGAAAGGAAAGCGGTGTCTTAAACCCTGCCCTGCTCAAGTCTGGGTTACGGTGAGGCAGCTGTCCGCTGGGCATGCGCATACCAGAGCTCTCTCCCGGTGTCATTAGCGAAGTTGCTGCCATCAAAAAACAGAGAGAGATCACTCCTCTGCTGAAGCTGATGTGGTTATTGCCACTAATCGTTTCACACACTGGATTAATGGCTAGAAAAGACATCCAGTATGTGCAAGTTTCTGCTGTTTAGTGCTGTTTTTGGGGTGAAGAATTCACCTAAGATACCCTACCTCTCAGAAAAGTGCCATGACCATCACATTAAAGGATATTTCAAGGTGTGGTAGAAGGGAAATAACAGTTCCCTCTTGCTCCATCCTGCTTCATTGCATTGAAAAGGATTCAAGATGCCTTGTGTCAGGGAGTAGAAGAAAGAAAGAAATAAAAGTGAGCCTGTCTATCCGTAAGGCATTACGATGGAAAACAATTCTAGTCTTCTCTGATACGTGCATGTATCTCATGATTTCATGTGCTCTTACTAAAGCGCCCTCAGTGATGATTGCCTGTCTACAATTATGTTTTGAGGCTTATGAATTATGCAGTTTTTTATCCTTTTATTGTGCATGTTGACTTCATATCAATCTAGTTTCTTAATCAAGATGCCAGGCAAGATAGAGTATATGCCCTATGAGGCTTAATTAATCATACATATAATCTCATCAAAAAGATATTACAATACATAAAAAGTTTTAATTCTGAGAGTTCCAGCACATCACTCAAACAGAATTCCCTCATGATAACATAGCTTTCCTCAGAGCATTCTTGATGGGTTTTATGAGTTGGCTGGTTGTTCTATAGGGGCACTTGGGCATATGCATTATGCATCAGCTTGTCCTCGTTCTGCTTTATCTGTCAACACACTGGTTGATAAGCATTCACAATCATTTGCTGCATCATTCTTAGTGATTCAGAATTAGAAAATGCCTTTTTCTAAACTCCTATAATGTTATAATTCCTCTTCTTTTAAGAAAAAAAAAATTATAAAGGTTATAATGAGTGACTTTAACACTATGGTACAGTGACTATTCTTACTAAGATTTGGTGATTTTATGTCAATAAAAACACAAGCCTAAAGCCACTTATTTATTATTGTCTATAGCACTGGTGTATAGAAAAACATGTAATATATTCTGTTGTATAGAATCTTTAATAATTTTGTTTTCAGTAGCTTGATTTTATGCTAACTTTTTTGTTTGTTTGATTTTACTCTTCTCTTCATCCTGACCTTTTTAAATAAATGCCTTCCTTTCTAGGTTAGGTAGATATACACCGGGGCCATCCACACTGCATAGCCACTTCACGGCTCAGGCTTCTCTGTGGCTTGCTGGGTTTTTTTCTCTAGTAAACCCACTTATTTATGCAACTTGATCTGTTTTCCACATGATAATACTCATGTTTCCCAGGGTCTTGAAGCTTAATCAGAAAATGGCACATTTTTAAACTAGCTAGTTTGAAACTCCAAATGATAAATATATGAAAACAGTGACACACAGGGTAAGACCCAGGATCCATCTCCTCCATGAACTTGTGGCCCACAGCAAATGCTTTGGGAAGAGCATAGGAAGAGGGTGAGTCTGCAGTGATGCTGCTGCAGACCACTTTCCCAGCCTCCAACTATTTGCAGCTCAAGGACTTCCTGAGTTGAAGGTGACATAACCTCTCACCTTCCGCTACCTCTGCTGCTCTTGTGGTTAATTGCATTTGGCTATATTAAAATGCATAGTGTGCAAATGAGCTCAGTTTGATAAGCAACTGTCTTAAGCCCTTACAAATGATTCTTCTTTGCAATGTCAGTGTTTGTGTCTTCTATATATTTCGTGAGGTATATTTTTGTGTATCATCTGGTTTCTACTTAATTAAATAAAAAATAGATTGCTGTAAAACTGCAGTTGGAAACATTTTACTGGATAACCCTCATTTATAGATACCTGAAATTTCTCCATTAATGAGTTCTTAATCTATTCCTTGAGGGGATTCATTGTGTTTTATAGTGATACGGTGACTAAAAGCAACTGTGTTTAAATTGCCTTCATAGAGGCAAATTATACTCTGCTGACACTCCTGTCTTGATCACCTAGGCCTGGATGTAATCCTAATAAAAGCTATTGATTAATGAGATTTAATTTGCATAATTATGCAACTATTAATTTGTTGTTGACTGCATTATATCACTGTTTCTATGAATTTGCCTGGTATGTGCGTGGTGACATGATGTACATGATGGCTATTGCTGTCTGAATTGTTTTGTGTGCTCTGTGTTTAAACACGAACATTATGGTTACCCAGGAACTTGCATAGCTCTGAGATGAGTTAAAGGTTGACAGGAGTGGTTCAAAGAGCTCCTGGGCACAAAGATCCCCTTTCTGAAATGTAAAACTCACAGTCCTAGCAGCTGCAGGCTAATATCCTCTCATAATGTAAAAGGGAATAATTAGTTATCAGTGCTTTCTTCTAAATGCAGATCAAAATATTTATTGAACACTTTTTCTGCATCATTAAAGAAAATCATATCTTTATAAGCTAACAGCAGATTTATACTATTTCAAGATTGTATTTTGTTCTTGATGTGTTTAAGGAGTAGCTTTTATTCTTTAATAATTTATGGAATAAGTTTTTATTGTCCTTAAACCTGTTGACTGTTACTGTTTGTTGGTGCCTTTTGTTCACCATTTTGTGTGCATTTCCTTGCCAATAACTTCTATTCATTATTATCACATCTCTAGGTTTTCTTGGTTTTACTCCCCACTTCTCTGTAAACAGATCGCTGTCAAAGCATTCATCTTCATAGCTGTAGGACTGTAGGGCTTAGCTACCCAGTAAGGCATTCTTAACTTAAAGTCTATATTCACATTTTTGTGGGTTTTTTCTTCCCACTTAGAATGAGGCTGGATCCAAGTTTTGCTCGTTCTTATATTAGAAAGAAGATGGAGACTATCCTTAGAATTCTTTAACCAGTGGCTTTGGTGTTGCCTCTCATTTACACTTTTTTAGACTTGGATATCGTTTAATGCTTTTGTGTAACTGGAACAAATGAAGCACATAGGATAATATGCAACTGCAGAACGTCATCAGCACTCACAAGTCACTCAATGTGGCAAAGTTTTATTTCTGTCCCTGTCTTTCTAGTTCTGAAAAACGTATGTCTTCTTGCGTTGAGCAAAATGTACATCACTGTTAGCAGCCAGCTCTGACAGTTGGTAAGTTCTGTTTTATTGAGCAATAAGTTAATGTCATATCAGCTGCTAGAAGTAACAGTTTTCACTTACGCACACGGAATTATGGTGTAATCCCTTAGGCTGGGCTCTCTGTCACTTCACTTGCTGCTTAAACGAAGATGTGATTTTACCATAGCAACCAGTTAGACTATTACACAGAATTCTTCTGTTATCCAGCCTCATCACAGCTAAGTGTAACGGGTGTAGGCTGTAGGAGAGGTGGGCAGTTTACACCATATGTCAAATCTTGTACAGAGAACAGCAAGATTCATATAAATCATATGAATATTGCTAAGCAGAGATTAATTAAGACACTGCAATTATGAAGAAATGAAATTCATTCAGTGGATAAAGAGCATAGCTGATGAGGGATCCATTTTACTAAGGCAGTTTAAAATAAGTATAGTCCTTACAGTGTCAAGAATGAGAGAATTCATTCAAATTTAGGCAAATTCTCTCTTTTTCAGAATAAAGGCCCATTTTTCTCTCTGAAACCAATGCAAATCAAAGACCCAACTCTTCTAGATTTCTCACTGCCGGGTGGGTTTTGTTTCCTTGTTTGAGAAAGCACTGGGGGCTTGCAGAGTTCAGTAGTACGAAGACTCATCACAAAAAATAGAGGCAGACAAATATTTTCCCAGATTCATTGAAGTAATTTAGTAAACACTCCTGTAAATTGTAAAGCTCCAGAAAAGACACTGATTAAAGTGGTATCTGGCAGTTTTTCATTTTCCAGTGAAATTATATCAGGTTACTAGTCAAACCAAGATACCTACACATATGTACATGAGATGTAGATCTAGATATAGAGATATCTATAAAAAACATTTCCACCAATTTTGAAATGTTAGCCTCAGTTATGAAATTCAGTCTGTGATCACTCTGTTTTGCCTTTGCTGATGAACATCCTAGAAGTACAGAGTTTTTTTCTGATGATACTTCAATCAGAATGCATTTCTTGCTCTTTTCAGGACTTACAGAGATTCTTACTCCAAAGTGATGAAGGCTGTAGGAAATATAGTAGCTTGTCTCCTTGGTGAACGTAAAAGTTACTTGTCTCAGCTGAACATCCCACACAAATGACAGGAATGCATACTGGCCTGGGTTCTGCCCAGAGCCCAACTATGTAAATCCAGGGTTGCTTCAAACTTTTACTAACCCTGCCGACGATTTACACAGCTGTAGAAAGAAAGAATTTATTCTAGTTCATATTGAGAAGCTATGTGCAATTATACAAGCACCTTTCTGGGCACAAGTAGACTTGTATGGTTACCTACTACTGTTGTTACCAAGACACATTTTAAAATAATTTTCTGTATCCTTAGAAACAGCACTGAGTGCTTTGTGCAGATATGTTTAGATTTAGTGAAAAGAAGATTTTAGGCAGGGTCTTTGTTCATGATGAAGGAAGAAAAATATTTTTTTAACAGGAAAATGCTGGCGCTTGTGCTTAAGGTGTATGCATTGAAGGGAAATGGGACAACAAACATCATATTCAAGGTCTGAGGATTAGTGTGTGTGAATACTTTGCCTCTAAACGTTTGAGCCAAACTATGAGGTGTTCCCTCTGGGCTCAGGGCTGAGTGGTTTCCTCTGGTTTGTACATGTGAGGCACAGGAAAGACACACCACCTGAGAGCAGATTCCTCCTGTTTGCTTCTTGCTTCTTCTCTGCTTACTATTTCACAGAAACAGTCAAATTTTCTTAAAGATTGTGGGGAAGTCTCTCAAAACAGCCCCAGTTGAGCCATGCATGCAGAGATCTGTGTATGGTGCTGCTGGACAAAAGGGCAGATACTTGAAAGGAATCGTACAAAAAGAGGAGGGGGAGAAACGTGTCCTGACCCCACGCTGTTCGTGTGCCTCAGGGATCTCTGGTCTCTCAGGGCACTGCAACAAGAACCACCTCTCTTCCCACACACGCAGGACCTGGGACCTGAGGAGCTCTAATCTTCCCTTTCGCAAGCTGTCGCCTGCAACGCTGCCTGCACCGCCGAGCTGTTACAACAGCTCTGCCTCGTTTGGCACAGCTCTGTGACACATGAAGCACAGCCACCTCTGTACACAGCATTCCCAGCATCTCCAGCCAGCTCTGGGAATCGAAGCAGGTGTTTGGCTGAAAATACTTTCTGCTGGAGTTTCTGACATTACAGATGCTTTAAGGCTTGCAGCACTCCCCTGTTCTTGAACAGTATGAGATGCAGCTGGGCAACCCTAGTGCTGCATTCACTGAGGCTTTTGTCAGTGCAGAGAGGTAACCCCAGGTGTTGGAGACTCTGAAGGACAAAGGCCGGTCCTGCACCATCCACAAAGTAAAATTTGTGTATATGCAATATTTCTTGCTGCATCATGCTGGCGGTTTTTGGATATGACAGCTGCTTGTCTCATACTGGCTATCAAGGAGTGGGGACTGTGTTCTCCTCAGGGCGTTTGGGTATAATCACTTGGCCACTGCAGAAGTAGGAGCAGGAGTTCAAAGTCTTGCTATCCACCAGCTGCTGGAGATCACTTCTCTGCTGGAGATCGATGCCACACGCCTGGGCCATACTGAGGGATCATGTATCACACAGCTCATCCGTGGGCTAGGCATGGCTATGCTATTAACATTTTTAACTTCCCCAGTTGCATCTGTAAGAGTATATCTGCCATGCATTTTTTTTAGTTGAACCATTTTGTTTTCTGACCATATGCATTTTCCCTTGTCTTTGTGTGGGTTTATCTTAGAGTATGGACAACAATTGCTTTGGAGAAAGCTGTAGGAGTCTGATTCATTACTGTCTGCTGTGTCTCAGGTTCATTTCAAGTGAATGGGAAAGGGAGAGTCTCACTCATTGCTGTTATTTTTTAATTTTTCCTGTTCAGATGCTGATGGATAACTGGACATCTAATACCCACATTCAGAAGCCATGAATTCCAGAAAATTACTCTCAGAAACACGGAGAACATTTCCTGCTACTAAAGTACGCTGCCAGCAGCCATCACGGATTCTCATTGTGGATGTCACATCACCTTCCTGGACCAACACTTGTTCTGTGCTCTCTGAAGCTCTGGAAAACACACTCTGTTTGGCATGCAGTTTGACAGGCCCCTGCCGTGTTCCCCTGCTGAGCCTCTACGTGGTGCAGAACCAGCAGGAGTGTCTGCTTCCCTTTACGGTATGTGTGAAATTATGTCTCTTGCGGTCTAGCAAACATGAATGCAATACATTGTTGCAGTTAAGAAAGTTATGATTTACTACAAATGTATATCTAAAAATCATTCTCAAAGAGCATAGTTTCATAGACTTCATGGAAGAGGTGGAATTTTAGGAAAGAATGATGCTTAAAAGGAGGAATGCCATATTTTGATTTGTGAGGTTGCTCGTGTGCATAAATTAGGTTTTGTGCTGTTCCCTTCTAAAACATGTTGTACGTCTCCCTTTCATATGCTACTTTCTGCACTGTCTGTACTGCTTCTCTGTCAAAATTATCAAACACAACTCTATAGCTGTAATAATTTGGGTGGTGAAACGGTCTCTGTACCTGTTGATTACACAAATATTACCACTTTGGGAGAGGTTCCAGACATTTAAGGGGAAGTGATCAGAACTGAAAATATTTTTGCCAAATTGGAGAAATATCCTGAAATCATAGAATCATAGAATCATTTAGGTTGGAAAAGACCCTTAAGATCATGGAGTCCGACCATAAACCTAACACTGCCAAGTCCACGACTAAACTATGTCCCTAAGCATCACATCTACACGTCTTTTAAATACATAGATCTAAGTCAGTAAGAACAGGTATTTCACTCATCGAGGGATATGCAGCAGAATAACTATAGATGGAGAATGACTAGCAGCTCTACAATAAAAGTTTGGGATTACAAAGCATCATAAAATTCACAAGAATTTATGAAATCATACTGTTACAAACAGTCATACTAAGCACTCTCATTTGCAATACTTTAGTGTAAACACACAGTATTAACCCTTCCACTTTATTCAGCAATGGCAAAAACATTTTGAAATATTTTGTCACGTTTTCACATCTCAGGAAAGTTAGAGGCCAACTGGAAAAAAAATCCTCAGAGGTCAACAGTAATTTAGCAAATGTGATCTGCGAGAACACTGTGGCTAATGGTGATGTTTATTTTGTAGAATAGGTTTTAGATAATGTGACAAGGATAACAAAACGGATACCAAAGGAACATTTTCTGGAGATATTGTCAAATCACACTGATTAGGGGTTTTAAGAACAAACATGTGTCTTGCTTCCTAGGATGAATTTACATGTAATTCATCCTGGCATGTCACTGTAAGATGGACTAGGTAATTGGTTTCACAACTGGTTCTAGGCCTGTTTTCTGTGATTTTGAATTATGTCCAAGTTAATTTGTAAATATCTGGGGCCAAATACCTACTTTCATATTTCCTAGATATGTCCTGACACTGATCCAACATGTGCTGGCTGACAGCAACCTCGGATCTTATTTGGTAATCATGGGTCACCAGAGCAGAACTGCACAGAACTGACACAACCCCTCTACTTGCCCCATCATATGAATCTTCTGCTCATGCCTTTTTTATTTAAACAACAGTTGCTCATTTTGATAATCTCAGTTTTTAAAGATGAACCCTTAGATCACTTTTTGGCTTCCTTCATATTACAGGCTATTATATTTCACTAAAGTACCCATATATCATTAAAGCACTTCCTCCAGAAAGACACCTGGTTTTGATCTGAAGTTATTACAAGATGGAGAATCGAGTACTTCTGTTGGTAATTTCTTCCAGTGGTTAATCATTGTCATTGTAAAACTTGCATATGGTTTCTAATTCGCATTTATTGGCTTTAGCTTCCAGGGGTTTGTTAATATATTCCTCCTCCTGGCTAGATTGAAGAACCTGCTTGCATTTTATGCTTTCTTCCTCTAAATATAAGCAGGTCCCTTCTCAATCTTCTAGCTGGTAAATGAAAGAGAACAAAGTACAAGTCTAGCTGCAAGGCATTTTTACAGGCCTTTCTTTTACAGACCCACTCTCTGGGTTTTTTACCATACTGGACTCAGCAGTGCTGTACAGAGAGCTAAAAAATACCCTTCCTCCCATTTGCATGACCAGTAATCCCATCAACTCTTTTGCCATAATATTATGTTTCTCTGGGACTTGTCCAAGACAGCAAAGTTCACACTCAAAGACTTGAGCCAGTAGAGCATACCTTGTTGATAGGCACAGTTCTAGTGTGAGCCTCCACTCCCCTTCTCCCCAGCTTTGCTTGGATGTTCTGCCTAGTGACCCAGCTCTCTATTTTAGACATCTGCTGTTATACTGAAGGCTGTTTTTCAGAACTGTTCTTTTTCTGTTGGGAACAGTAAAGTCTAGCAAGATGACTATCTTCTTCAATGGACCTAATTTCACTGAAGAAGACTTTTATGGGGAAGTCTAAGAAAATGTCTTACAAGTAATCCTGCCAAGCTCAGCAAAGTATCTTGAGAAACTCCTATAAATAGCCTAATACTCTCTATGGTATTTGAACAAAAAGTGTTTTCTGTTACTTCTAAACCTTCTAAACCACCTTAAGGAAAAAAAAAAAGAGGAGAGTTTATCACCTCTGGAAGAAGGGGCAGGCAACTCATGAAGAGTACAAGGATCTCATTAGGTCAAGCAGGGACAAAATTAGAAAGGCAAAAGCCTAGCTAGAACCCAGTCTGGCCACAGTCGTAAGGGATAACAAAAAATGTTTTTACAAATATATTAACAACAAAAAGAGAGGCAAGGAGAATCTCCATCCCCTACTGGATGTGGTGGGGAACATTGTCTCCAAGGACGAGGACAAGGCTGAGGTACTTAATGCCTTCTTTGCCTCAGTCTTTAATAGCCAGTCCAGGTATCCGCAAGGTATTCAGCCCCCTGAGCTGGAAGATGGGGATGGAGAGCACGATAACCTGCCCATAATCCAGGAGGAAGCAGTTAAGGACATGTTAAACCACCTGGACACCCACAAGTCTATGGGGCCTGATGGGATCCACCCGAGAGTACTGAGAGAACTGGCCAAGCCACTCTCCATCATTTATCAACAGTCCTGGTTAACAGGGGAGGTCCCAGAAGACTGGAGGCTTGCCAATGTGACGCCCGTCTACAAGAAAGGCCGGAAGGAGGATCCTGGGAACTACAGGCCTGTCAGCCTGACCTCTGTACCGGGGAAGATAATGGAGCAGTTGGTCTTGAGAGTGCTCACAGAGCATCTGCAGGACAACCAAGGGATCAGGCCCAGCCAGCATGGGTTCATGAAAGGCAGGTCCTGCTTGACCAACCTGATCTCCTTCTATGACCAGGTGACCTGCCTAGTGGATGAGGGAAAGGCTGTGGATGTTGTCTACCTAGACTTTAGTAAAGCATTTGACAGCATCTCCCACAGCATTCTCCTGGAGAAACTGGCGGCTCATGGCTTAGACAGGTTTACTCTTCGCTGGGTGAGGGACGGGCTGGATGGCCGAGCCCAGAGAGTTGTGGTGAATGGCATTAAATCTGGCTGCTGGCCAAGCGGTGTTCCCCAGGGCTCGGTTCTGGGGCCAGTCTTGTTCAATATCTTTATAGATGATCTGGATGAGGGAATCGAGTGCTCCCTCAGTAAGTTTGCAGATGACACCAAGTTGGGTGGAAGTGTTGATCTGCTGGAGGGTGGGAGGGCTCTGCAGAGGGATCTGGACAGGCTGGATCGATGGGCAGAGGTCAACTGTATGAGGTTTAATGAGGCCAAGTGCTGGGTCCTGCACTTTGGCCACAACAACCCCATGCAATGCTACAGGCTTGGGGAGGAATGGCTGGAGAGCTGCCTGGCGGAAAGGGACCTGGGGGGTGCCGGTTGACAGCCGGCTGAACATGAGCCAGCAGTGTGCCCAGGTGGCCAAGAAGGCCAACAGCATCCTGGCCTGTATCAGGAATAGTGTGGCCAGCAGGAGTAGGGAAGTGATCGTGCCCCTGTACTCGGCACTGGTGAGGCTGCACCTTGAATACTGTGTTCAGTTTTGGGGCCCTCACGCCAAGAAGGATGTTGAGGTGCTGGAGCATGTCCAGAGAAGGGCGATGGAGCTGGGGAGGTGTCTGGAGCACAAGTCTGATGAGGAGCGGCTGAGGGAACTGGGGGTGTTCAGTCTGGAGAAGAGGAGGCTGAGGGGAGACCTTACCACTCTCTACAACTACCTGAAAGGGGGTTGTGGCGATGAGGGCGCTGGTCTCTTCTCCCAAGTAACCAGTGAGAGGACGAGAGAAAATGGCCTCAAGTTGCGCCAGGGGAGGTTTAGATTGGATATTAGGAAAAATTTCTTCACTGAGAGGGTGGTCAGGCATTGGAACAGGCTGCCCAGGGAGGTGGTGGAGTCGCCATCTCTGGAAATGTTCAAAAAACATGTGGATGTGGCGCTTCAGGACATGGTTTAGGGGACATGGTGGCGCTGGATTAATGGTTGGACTTGATGATCTTGAAGGTCCTTTCCAACCTTAGTGATTCTGTGATTATGGTATCTGGTCTTCTGCAGCTTCTGGAATCAGGAGCAGTCTTACGTCTCTGTCTGATAAATATTGGTTCTGTTTCAGCTTTCCTCAGAAATACCAGGGCTCCATTGCTTTTTCTGTACACCTGAATTTGCCCCTGTGTCTCAACAGGGCACGCTGTTTATATGACTTTTTACAAGGGCACGTAGGACAAGGGGTAATGGCTTTAGAGTGAAAGAGCATAGATTTAGATTAGAGTTAAGAAAAAAATTCTTCACTATAAGGGTGGTGAGACACTGGAACAGGTTGCCCAGAGAAATTGTGGATGCCCCGTTCCTGGAAGTGTTCAAGGCCAGGTTGGATGGGGCTTTAAGCAACCTGATCTAGTGGAAGGTGTCCCTGCTCATGCCATAGGGTTGGAACTAGATGGTCTTTAATGTCCCTTCGCGACCCAAACCATTCTATGATTCTATGATTTATCACATTGACTTTCTGATCTAGCTAGAGAAAAACTTGATTATTCCCAGTGAGGAACCAAGACAGAGCTATATTAAAGGTTGCTTATTAGACAAATCATATGACGTCAGGAAAGCCCCAGAACTTAAAATAGAAATTGTGAGAGTACATGGGGAAGTGTCATATATGGTTACCCTTTCCTTAGTCTTTCCTGGGCACTTGTTTATGATCTCTGTTCCTACTGGTCTCTCCTATTGGCCTAACTCTAACAAAGTTCAAAGAACTTCCCTGGAAAGAGCAGGAGGATGCCAAAGAAAATGAAAGCAGGAACAAAGTAAATAACCATGGAGGACAACAGAGAGTGACAAGAGGGGAAGTGAGCACTAAAGCGTCAAAAAATTTTAATGTGGGACTGAGCAAGGACTCTGAGCAGAGCACCTCCAGCTGATGGGCCCTGTTCCTACTGGTTTTCCCTTGGCATGGGCTGAAGACAAAAAGGGCTGAAAAAGAAACGAGGGAGAAAGACGTTAACTACAGGGACTGGCAAATTAAGAAAGTGAAGTGGGTGAGAGTACAACATGTGCAAAGAGCCAGACCGGGCAGTGAGCACAGTGTCTACCCCAGCTCATGACCAGCTTTGATCTCTCATTTTGGTAGCTTTTTTCTGGAAACAATGTAGCGTTGCAGATTAAAATGCTTTGCTGGACACACAGTGTGAAGTTATGAATTCTTGGAGTTGCGTAATGAAGGGGCAAGGTTACATGTGAAGAGCCATGTCATGGCCTATGGCATTGGGCTGGGTGTCAGCGCCCAGAAGAGGGGCACAGTCAGAAATACTTAAACACCATAATTCGTGCTTCAAGTTTAACTCATGTCCCTAAACACATTCCAGAGTTGAAACTGCAGCTTGTGCAGACTCATATAAGTTAACGTTTAAAGTCGCTGTGCATATACAAGAGAAAATGTAACTCTGCTGGTGCCAGTTCCAAAGGACAAATACTTAACAGGAGTTCAGGCTGCCCTGCAGCCCGTGCTGAGCCCTGTTCTGCACAGGTAGGAGCAATACTTGACCTGATACAGCTGGTTGATGGCTGTGTGAGCGGCAGCTGCCTCCTGGGATTGCCAGGAAGGCAACTGACCTGCAGGGAATTTTGCTGTAGCACTTTGAAGAGGCTCCTGGCTGCATCTGCTTGATGCATTTATCAAAGATTGTAACCTCACAGCAGAACTGACATAATGGGCCACATACTTCTTGCACTGTAGAGTACAAAGTGTGGTGTCTTTCCTTAAGATTGCTTTCTTCACCGTTCTGAAGTGAGGTTTGAGCCATCCCAGCTTTCTTCCCCACTTTATTTGCAGAACCGTCAGAGCTCTTTGTCAACACGTGCCTGAGCCCCCTGGTTCATAACTTAGTGACACTGAAAGACCATGCTGTAAAGCATGGCTGCTCGTGAGTGGTTCAGTGAATCAGAGCTCCAAGCATCTGAAGCAAACAAGTTGTATGTTCATCTATTGCCTCTTCTGTGAGGAAGGTGACCTTTGGCAGCAGTGCCTTACATGCGTTCAAACAGATATGGTAGAGTTCACTAATAATCTCTCCTATGGCCAGAATTTGCCAGTTTATCTGCTGGGTACATCTCAACTCCTTTGAGTTCTTGTTGAAGCTCAGGTGAGCTGACATCTGTGTGAACGCTAGCTGAGATGCTCCACACACCTTTGGATCCTGGGTGCTCCCTAGCGTTGTCATGTCTATGCTAAGGAAAAGTCATGGCTGGGTGATAGATACCAAGTAGCCTCAACTAATATTATATGGAGAAAGAGTATGAGAGGGGTCTACCGTGATCCTGGCCAGCCTGGTTCACATTCAGACTGCCTTCTGTGGATTTAGGTGACCATTATAAAGCGATACAAAGTTCAAGGAAGTGCTGAGCAACATATGCGACAGAAGGGTTCAGCGGCCCTGGACTGCAAATAATCTAAGTCACCATAGCAGGCAGTGAGAATATGGCCACGAGACTGACACAAAGCATCATACTGGAGCACAATGGGTTAATAATCTGTACATTTATATTGTTCATCTTGCCATAATGAGTCAGACCAGGTGTCCTTGGGGCAGCCATTGTACACTGGTAGCTGTTGCCTGAAGGAATAAAACATTTTTACAAATGACAGCTACAGAATAATTTTTCCTTTCTAACACTTGCTCTGGTAGCTCATCTTTGAACCAGGAGGGTCCACAGACCTTCCATCAGCGTTTGCTTTTTTGATAATCATTCCTGTGGTGAGTGTCCTAGAAAAGCAGTATAAGAGCGTAAGAAATGCCCTCCTGAGTCGGACTAACAGTCCATCAGCCCAGTCTCAAAAGAAAAGGCTATTTTGTGGCAGTGCCCCAGCCCAATCACTTTCTGCAGTTCATTCTCCTCATACTCCCCTAGTTCCACAGCTGTTGTATTAAGAATGATAGAGGATACATTGGAGGCTATGCTGCTTGGTATCTGCTTCTGAACTTGTTACCCGTGAGTTTGTGGAACCCCTTTTTGAACGTGTTGCCGCAGTTTAACTCCAAACCTGTCTGAACACAGGTTCCAGAGGTCCACAGCTTGACAAATAAAGGAGTACAGATATGGCAGGGGTGACTATGGCCTGGGGCTATCACACCACCTCAATGCTCCTATTTGTCTCAAGTTCTGTCTCTGTGTCATGCAGGGCCAGAGGAGAAGGGCATGCTGAACTACTACATTTTGGCTAGCAGCGGGCGACAGGTAGACAGCTGAAAACTTGAGGAGTGATCCTGCGTGCTGTTACTGGCATAACAATCAGCTGGTTTTGATTCATATCACTGTTCACTGCTTTACGACTTGACTCCTGCCCCCAGTCTTACCTCAGTGCTGTGAATTCAAAACCCTCCTTCCACATTATGCAAAAATGTTTCATATTATCTGTTTGACATTTCCAGTCTTTCACTTTCATTGAATACTGTTTTGCAGCAAGTGAAAGAAAACTTTGCACGAATTCAAGCCTGCATTTCAGAGCTCCGTTCGCTACCAAGAGAAGGCTGTTTCCCGCAGCGGGGAAATGGAGTGGTACAAGCTGTGCAGGATGGATTGCAACAGTTCAAACAATACAACAGGCACACAGCAGCAGGAGGCTCAACAAATAGCTCTGTTGAGGTAAGAAAATGTTGGCAAGGTAGTGGGAGCCATCCACCAGACTTGCCACTTCTTAGCACGTTAAGATGATTGTGTGGTATCTAAGGTCCATGGGAGGGAGGGAGTAATTAAGAAAATAAGCCCTCCAAAAAAAGCCATGGGACAATCTCTGAACGCTGATGAAAACTTGAGTTGGTCATGGAGGCTGACTTACTTTACAGTATAGAAAAATTAATTTAATTTCTAGGCATTTAAGCTTAGGTGTTTTTTCAGCTTTATTTTGATTACTTTCACAGAAGAAATGTGTCACAGGCAAAGACATTCACAGTGCTTATGGACATGATTTTCCTTTCAGCCTACAGTTACATTCTGCGGTTATAGTATCTGCAACTTTCACTGATACAATAGGATGTTTGTACAAAGGTCCTCATTGTGCCTGAAAGCATGTCCACAGTTCATTGAAAGTGAACTCATACAGACAAAAGAAATGCTTTTCATCTTAAGAGTAGTTGGTGTAGTTGCAAATCCTACTAGAATGGCCATTGTCTTGGCATAGTCCTCTTGAAATCAGTTTTCAGAGTGAAAAGAAAATATTGTCATTATTTGGAATAACAAGAGGCTTTGTTTATAGTTAGCGTTTTTCTTTTCTCAGTGGCAACTTGGGAGTTCCACAGGGCAGCTACTCTGCAAATTGTAGTGGGGAGTCCCGTACAATACATCATTGGCAACGGCTGCATGAAATAACTGAAAAATCTAAAAGGACTATTATAAGGTCTGTACAACAGACAGCCCCTGAAACTCAGGAAGCATCATGTCTGTTCTTGGCATGCATCCCTACCTTGGGTGAATGGAAAAAGGGGAATCTCTGACACCTTTAGGGCAGACACAGAAAGAACAGGGCAATCCAATTGTTTCACCCACGCCCCAGAGAATTAGGGGAGAACTGTGCCTGGTGTAATCCCGATGCACTAGCACTTTATCCCCACTCCTTGCACTTTACAAGGACCTGAATAAGGTGCAGCTGCTAGTGCTTTAAGAGCACTCTCTCTCACTTCCTACTTCATAGAGTCATGCTTTATAAATGTATATCTCATGTTCCACCTACAGTCATATAGCTTAGGAAATTTCATAAAAGACAGCCTAAAAGCAAATTCTACAGCTAAATAAGCATTCCCACACCATGAAAGGTATTTCTGTTCATCCCAGCTCTAGCCTAGGTGTTACCCCATATCCATGCCACGGCAGTTCCCAAACTTCCTTCTAAGAAGGAAGGCCCTGGGAAGGGGGAGTAAAGTGTTTTGAAACACCACATGCAAACATTTCCTTCTGCTCAGGCTTTGTGACATTTTGGGACTGGCTGTTGATGATCTGCCTGGAGAAAGTAGACCACATGTAGTGACTGAGTACTTAACACCTCCCACAAGCATTTTCTATTTCATCTACCATGAAGAGAAGTAGCAATTCTGTTTCTGTGATACTTTAAAGCACTAGTAAAACCCTGGCCCAGGTTGCCCAGAGAGGTGGGAGATGCCCCAGCCCTGGAAACATCCCAGGTCAGGTTGGATGGGGCTCTGAGCACCCTGATCTAGTTGAAGATGTCCCTGCTCATGGCAGGGGGTTGGACTAGAGGGACTTTAGAGGTCCCTTCCCACCCAAACCAGTCTGTGATTAGACAACATATTAGGAGAGGTATTTCTGCATCGAACTGTAAGGCATGGACAAGAGGAAATAAGCCTTACTTTATCAAATCTTTTGGACTCTCCAGTTTCATCTGTTTTTCAATGGGATGAATGTCAGGTTCTACCAATACAATTTCTTCATTCTGTTTGAAGATCTTCATGCCTTAGTTAAGTTGATTCCAGTATTTTACAGTTAATATTTCACATAAGGCTTATCCGTCTTGCGTTATTGTGTAGTATTTGTTATTCATCAAAATTTAATGCATTATATGTAATTTAGGTGCATCAATGCCCAATTGCCAAACTGACATCTCAGTGGCCCTGTTACTGAGATACCCATGGTGTTGGCTGGAACAGAAAATTACAGGCACATAATTCCAGTCAGTAAACAACTGAGGAGTAAGTAACTGGGAACAAGAAAGATGACTATCTGTGAAATCCTGTAGCAGAGGGAAGATGCTTAGCAGAGAGTGTGCACAGCTGGGCAGGAGGAGAAAAGGCAGCCAGCGAGGGGCCAGGCCTGTCGCTGAGATGCACCGGCTTGTCTCAGCAGAGATAGTTACCGCTTCTGTTTGTGAAGCCTTCTCTTCTGAAAGAGGTGCTCTTTTTTGCTTTTTCTGTTACACTTCTGAAACGAGACACGTTAAACCAAAAAGCTTTTTACATGCTTCCATCCGTGTGGAAGGGACTACTCTGGAGCCACGCGCCAGGAACACACGGCCGCTGTACTGCCTGTGGCACCATCCCGCTGCTGCCGCACCCCAGGAAAAGCCTGGAGGGCAGCAGCAGTGAGCACATGCCTGCTGCGGCTCAGCGGGAAGGACAGGACAGGACTATGAACAGCATTGGGAAGAAGAAACTTAGTATGTTGGAAGCTGTTGATGAAGCGTGCTTATACGTGAGCTAGCAGAAACGCAAGCACTTAAGGACGCGATACGGTTATATTAGAAGTACGGTTTCTTTAGCGTGAGACCCTGATGGCCTATATTTATAGTCCAAGAGTGCCACTGGCAATTTGCTTGTGCAAATCAGACATAGTCTTTAGGCAAATGTGCATTTTCCTAACAGTTAAACCACAAGGAGGCAAGAGTATTCCTATGACTAGTAAGCAGAGGAGGTAGACTTTTTTTTTTTTTTTACAACCTGCCACCACTAAAAACCCAAATATTTGTTAAAAGTATTGAAAATGCTTACTGTTCTGAGGTCATGACTTCAGAGGGGAAAACCCACCAGCATCAGCAAAACTAAGTCTCAGCAGCAGCTACAGGGCAGGAAATGTGGCCAATCTGCAATAGGATGAAAAGCATTTTTCAAATCACCAGTAGCCCATTTTTTATCAGATTAGGAAGTATAATGGCATTAAGGGATTATACTTAGAAACTGTAGTGGTGATATGAAGGTAAGTCACAAGAGCTACCTCAGTTTTTGTATGTGGTAAAATATTTCTCCTAGTCTCTGACCAGTATGTGCTAGTGTGACTGAGGTTGTGAAAAGGGGAAATTGGAGGTGATGATAGGCTGCAGATGTAATGCAGCCATGCTTTTGATGAAATAAAGGTGCATCAGTGTAGCAGATGCTCTATCTATAGTTCTGCAAAAGATAACAGTATTTTTTAGACAGTTCAGCTACCCCCAGCTCAAGAACAGTCCCTGTTAGCCAGTATCATTAGTTCCTAAAAGGAACCCATAATAATTTTTTCACTCACAGTAACTCAGAGGCAAACACTAGGTATAAGTTGGTTGGAGAGGTATACTTTGCTAGGGAAATTGGGCTTGATCTGACATCAGCAAGGCTGCCACAGCTCCATGCCCCCAGGCTCCACCAGTTGTGAGGCTGAGCATGTATTCCCAGCAGGCAGATGCACACAGAGCACGTGGATACAACACATGTACACATGCATGGCTGGTCACACAGATCACAGACAGACACTCGGAGCACTCCCATGAACGCAGTCTGCACCAATGGCCTCAGCCTGCTCCCCTCTCTGGCTGAGCAAGGTGGAGCTCTACTACCAGGAATATGTATATACACACGTGCACCTATCTATCTCCATACGTACGATGTGGATCCCTGCAGCAGCTGGGCTCAGACACTCGGTCAGCCCAGTAGCTGCTCCCGGATCCCAGTCTCCCCAGCTGCCGGCATCTGGCCATACGAGCCCCCAGGGCTCCAGCCCCACTCCAGTTGCTGGCACAGAGCAGCATGTGCGCACACACACACACAGAGCTGGCCAGGACTCCACTCGCCCTGCGGATAGCCAGCTCCTCCCGTGCTCTGGCCCTTAGAGACCGCCTGGCTCCTGGGCCGTTTCACCTACTCGCCGCGGGTCCGTTTGGACTTTGCTAACGACGCCGTGCTCCCTCGCGCTTGCTCCAGCGGCTGCACCGCAGGCACAGGGGCCTCCAAGCCCTGGGGCGGCTCCCGCGGCTGCGCTGAGACACCCTCCGCGCACACGCAGAGGAGAACCCTCACCCAGGACGGAGCTGGGAAGGAATTTAAGGCAACGGTGGGACAGGCCGTGGTGATGCGGGCAGGGCCTGGCCAGGCGGGCGAACTAACCAGCCAGCCGTTTACACGCGACTGGCTCTCTTTATCCCCTCTCCCCTCTATTTTCCCACACTTGTTCCTTCCCAAATCACCTAGCTCCAGCCCTTCGCCCACTTTTGGTTCTTCTCCTAAACATCCCATAATAAGCCTTGTGCGATCCCAAACTGCTCTTTCCCTGCCTCCCCTAACGTGTCCCACACGCGCGGGCAGCGACCCCCCTCTCAGTAGAGAGGTGCTTGGCGTTCGGCTCGTGGTCGTGGGTTTCACACCCGGACGAGGGCTCTCCCGGGACAGCCCGAGCAGCAGCTCCCAGAGCAAGTTCCTTCCTCCAAGCCCCGGATTTGGTTTCCTGGTCTGACACCGTGGCCCTGCGTCCCTTTAGGTTTGGGGAAATGGGCCTCTGAGGGGCTGAGGGCAGTAGCCGGGACAGGGCATTATTTGGGCACTTCTGCCTGTCACCGTGTCTCTGCTCTCCTTCGTGGGCGTGCGGATGAGCTTCCGTCACATAACCGAAAGCTTTTTGTGACACTAAGGCGTACTCGTGTAGGAAATGCTCCCTCTATAGCTGTATAAAAACATAATAGTCTCTTTAGATGGGCCTGCTCCCCCCAACTCGAGAACAGTTCCTGCTATGATCTCCTTTATGAACTGACAAAAAGCAGGTAATTACTACGTCGTTCCCAGTATCTCATAGATAGACAGGAAGGAGCGATCTGGATGCAGGAGGTATATTCCCTGCCCCCAACAGCCCTAGCCCTCGAATTGCCACTTCTGTTGGCATTGTTTAATCTCT
Organism: Phaethon aethereus; assembly: GCF_964289735.1. Lineage (NCBI taxonomy): Eukaryota > Metazoa > Chordata > Aves > Phaethontiformes > Phaethontidae > Phaethon > Phaethon aethereus. The sequence goes on from NC_138578.1 coordinate 85,475,499, forward strand.
TTGTAGGAGAACTCATCCGTGAGGGTCTACCGTTAGGTTTCCCCACATGCTCCCTGCAGGACATGTGTTAGCAGCCTTGCCTGAAATGCGCCTTATCCTTTACTTAGAGTTATGAAAGAGCCCTTTGCAGCAATGAGCAGATGTGCTGAGAAGACTCAGTACTTCACCATCACTAAATACCAGCCAGGGTCAGAACTCGAAGCTTTCTGGCCTAACTACTCTTTCAGGGCAGAAGCTGGTGTCAAACATGCCGGACACGTTTCTAGAAGCTGCTGCTGATTGTCAATGGTGAAGAAACTCTTGGCAGTCACTTACTTAGTATTACATCAGAACCGGAGGTGGGAATCACACCTACTGTCGCTCTCTTAAGAAACACCTTTAGGATAGACTATATACTTCTCTCTTTAAAAGAAAAAAAATCCCATTCAGCCTTCAAGTGAGCAGGCCAAATTAAGTCTACTTGAGCTATAGTTGATGCAGTAATGTGGCACTGTTCCTCCAAAAGCCTCAGGCAGAATCCCTCCTACGCACGCACAGACGCGCTGACCGTCAGCGCAGAGCAGAGAATACAAGACAGTTGTGGATTGTTCCATCTTCTTCCAGCAGTGGCACAAAACCCATTGGTGTTCCTACAGTGAACCTCCCAATCCACTTCACATTGGCTTAAATATAAGCCAAAGCTCAAAAAAATGCTTTCAAATCTGTTTTTGAACAGATGAGCTATTTAGCTCTGCTCTCTCCATAGGGGGACCCGTGCTGTTCAAACAGACCAGGCATCATCTCCTATCAAGGGAGTATTAGGGTAGAGGCAGCTCTTGCACACTCTGATTTGTGTTTCAGATCACAATTTTGACTAGCCAGTCCAGCAAAGAAATGGTAAAGCAGCTGGAAAAGAAGTTAAAAGATGTAGACCTTGTGAGTCTGCGAAGAATACAAGTCGCTGAGGTCTCGAAGAGAGACCTTCTGGAGCCTGAGGATGTGGAACAGTGCATGCCAGCAGAAGAGCCCAGCAGCGACGGTGAGTATAAGACAGATAGGGTACTCGGGGGAGTTACGGCTTTGGACAGCAGGACAACTGCTGGTTCGTGCTTTTGTCCAATATATGCCACTTTCCTTTGTGCCATTTAGCATCCCTCATGTAAGTGGGAACTACCGTGCTTGGAGGAACAGCAGAAAGTTTGTACCACAGCACTTCTCTGGGGCTTTATCCCATTTGGGCAAAATGCACATGTAGACTTCACACATTACTGCATGTCTTGGTATTACCTGAAATTGGCTTCACATGCCAGATGGCTTTATGGAGGGATTAAAGAGAAAAAATGCATAGAGTTTATGGAGTTAACACACCCTCAGACACACCTATAACTCCTTCCGCTGAGCATCACCCTGGGCAATAGACTGGCTGCGCAAAGGGCAGCCAGGGGAGAGAGAAGCAGGCAGACCAGCAGAAGCGGGGAAGGAGAAGCAGGCAGGCCATTTACAGTTCAAGTGATCCTACAGAGGTAACCCCCTCCTCCCCCTCACCAACTCGAGAGCTATGTCCTTTTACAAGATACTCGGTTTCTAGACAGTTCTTAGCCTTTAGTCCTTTCCCCCAGACTGCATATCACACAACGCTGGGAAGAGTGACTTTCCCAGACCAAGGCAGGTACTTACCCTGCTGATTAGCTGGTTTTTGCCACCGATACGGTTCTTGCTTTGCTGCTGCTTCTTTTCTTTATGTTTAAGGCATTTTCTCCTGGGCTTTTGAGGTTGTACTTCTTCAGTGACCAGTAGTTGCACATCAAGGCATTCTTTGCTAGCCCTGCAGCCTCTGTTTCCCAAGCCAGGTCTCCATTCCAGAGGCTTTTACTGCTGACACTGAAACCTCCCATCAACAAGGCACACCTGGTCCCAAGCTCTGGTTCACAGCAAGCTCCCACAACGAGTTGAGAACGGGCTTAACAACTTCAGTCCTGATGCCCTGCAGAGTTAGCGTAAGACCTGCTACTAGCAATGACAATAGTGTTTTTACTGAGTGGCAGGCAGCGTTGGATGTTGTGGCCTTAGCTGTCCCTAGCTGTTTTTCTTGTCTGGTTGCAGTAGGAAATTTGTGGTCAATTGGCAGATCAGGGGCTGGGGACGTTTAGGTGGGTCGCAGGTTCCCTTTTGCCCTGTCCCTCGCACACCTAGCCGCATGCTTCATTAGTGAAAGGGCAAGTACACCCCAGACGCTGTTATTTTTCCTGGCCGTGTCTCTGAAGAACTCCTCCCTTAATGCGACAGCTTTCGGCAGTAACAGTTTAAGCTATAGCCATGAGAAATTCAGAAACAGAAATTCCGCAGCGGTTCGGTGGTAGAAGCCGGCGCACGGCAATACTGCTCTGACTGCAACTTTCGTTTCCGTGTTTCGTTGTACCTAACTTTCAAATCTGCGCAGTTATTTCAGCTCTTTCTCCAGGCTGATAAAAATGACGGCTCAATAGCAGGCGTTTACGCTGCTTTCCCCCACCTGCCGCACGGCACTGGCCAGGCGCATCGCGCTACAGACGTGACCGCTCTCCCCGCCGCCTCCGCACCCCACTCATCTGGTGGCAGCCCACATCCAACACCGGGCGGTACAATCAAGCGCTTAGAGGCGTATCAGCCCTCTCACTACCCATTAAACGTTCCTGCCCTGAAGGGGCAGTCTCCCTCAGCGAGACAGAGCTGGTTCGTGCAGACTCTGCCCGTTTGAAAACAGAGGCCTCCGGGAGAGTGCTCATCTCTGCAGGTGAAACTGCTTGGCTGCAGAAAGGGAGCGCCTTCTCTTTCTGACCAGCACCGTTACCACTGGCGCTGGGAACAGTGGGTGCTAAGGGAGAGGACCAAGGTTCCATCACTCTGATGTGACCTTACAATTAATATGCCAAAACTGCACCAAAACTGTGAATTACAAAATTGTGGAAGGAACTGTCACCTACAGCTCCGAGGCTGAGGTTTTCTTTAAAAGCATCGATCTTGTCCATATAGAAAGAGTATGCTGCGTGGCTGCAAATGCTGGCTTCTCAGGTGAGGAGGATTATTGGCAGGACTTTGCATCAAGCTGGTTCTGCACAGAACCCTGTGGGGAAGCCTTGGAAAACTGCATGGGAGATGCTGTGTGCCTCTCGGTCACAAGACTGCTTTAGAGCATGCAAAACCTCGGCATATTGTTTTTAAAGGTGAAGTTGTATAGCCCTTTCACCCAATAAATTGAATGAAAACATAAATGAGGCCACTGAAATTTCAGATTATGAAATTCTAATTTTCTGAGTCTTCTACTCCTGAGAAGACTCAGATGATGTATTTGCTTTCTAAGAATGGATAGTCCAAATAATTTGGAAAAGGAGCCCAACTGATTTATGTAGGGGATTTTTTACCTGTTGGAGCTCCTTTCGTCTGTTTCTGGGAAAAAAAAAAAAATCATTCTATTAGAAAAAATTAAGAACATTGAAGTTGCAAGATCTAGCATCTAGGTAGTGCAAGAGTGAGTGCTGTGTTCAGCTGCAGCCCACCCCCCCCCCCCAATAAACATTGTGGTGCAGCACTTCGTTATGAGGTTCATCCTACCATGGATATTTCTCCCATTAGTTTGTTTAGTGGCTGTTTGAACCTATTTACATTTTTAATATCCAGAGCATTGCTATGACATTGCATCCTGCATTTATATTTGTAGCATATAAAAAAATAACCTTTTTTTAAATCCTCTGCTTGAGAAATTCATTTTGCACCCTCTCCATCTCAGTTTATTGGAAGCAAATGACAGTTTCCAATTTATTTTTTCTGTTATTGTTTTATATAGCTCTACCACAGAGCTCAGAGATCTTAAAATGCTGTGAATCTGATTAGCCCCCAAAAAATTTAACCTATTTATTTGTAGTGGCTTTGGTAAATTGCTCTCAAAATCTCTTCTGACCTGTGCTAGGGCTTTAATGTTGAATTGCTAGAGTTTGAGCTCTTTTCTTGGTTGGCCCTATCATCCTCTTTTTGAGGTCTTAACAGTTAATGGCCTCCATGTGTACCAGTGAGAGTGGAACTATTTTCTGACTGGATTTCATGAAAAGTCTTTGGACCATTGTAGGCTCTCCCTCTTTCTGCTGTTCCAGCTGCTGGATCCTTGCAAGGATCAGTTAGCCGTGTCCTCCTAGCCAAAATTCCTCTTAAGTTCTTTCATCTCATGGTCCCAAATTTTTAAAAGGGATGGTTTAAGTCTGGTCCCCAAATCAGGAAGCTCTCCTTTCCAATGCACCTTTTGACCAGACCACAACACTGATTTTTTTATCCAGCCGTTCTGGGTTTTACTGTTAAAACAGCCTTCCTGCCAGGCAGGAGAGTTGGTAGGAGGCAGCTGTTGCTGGCATCTCTCCCTTTTCTCTTGCATGGGTGTTTCTTGGGTTTGAAGGGGCTGAGTGCTTCCGTATCTGACTTCTGAACATTCGCTGCAGTAATCCTGACATGTTCTTCCCTAAGCCCAACATTCTGCTTCTCCAGAACCTTCTGTTAAAACATACTTAAAATCAAAGTTTTGTTTCTCTCCTGACTTAATATCCACGACTCCCAGTTTCAAGAAGGAGAACAGGAACATGTTGTTTTCCTAGCTTCACCCGTCTTTCATAAATACATCCACCATCTGTCTGTAATGACCAACCTGGGCCTTGGTAGAATAGGCCAGAATGGCCTGTTTGGTGTTTCACCTTTCCCAGTTAACTTGGATGCATTAATCTTTTCTTTTTGACAGACTGCATGTCATATTTCCCCTGGGAGATTACTCTTTTGGCCATTACACAACTGGGGTAAAGGATTTTTTGGTTTACTTTTAAATACTGACAGACTTCAAGAATGTGACCTAATTTTGTTCCCTTCATAACATGGGGGTACAGGTTTATTAGATTTCTGAATCAAGCCCACAGTTTCTGGAGAATCAAGAACCTTTAGAAAGATGTCTACTTTAAGGTAAAGAAATAAGGTGGAGAAGTCTGTTATAGACCAGCAACAGACACCCATTACAAATGGCAGGTTTGGAAGCAATAGAAATGTGGACTGACTCTAACAGTGAAGAGCTGTAGCTCTTGATTATTACTAGAACTATTTTTTTTCACCCAAAGACCCAAGTTTTGTTACTGGCAGATACCCTGAAAGGAAGTAACAGGTAAGTACTCGGGTATATATAACATTGTCCTGGTTTCAGCCAGGATAGAGCTGGTTTTCTTCATAGCAGCTAGTGTGAGACTAAGTTTTGCATTTGGGATGAGAAACTGTTGATAATGTGCTGATGTTTTGGGTTGTTGCTGAGCAGTCAAGGACAGTCCAGCTTCTCGTGCTGGCCTGCCGGCGAGCAGGCTGGGGGTGCACGGGGAGCTGGGAGGGGACACAGCCGGGACAGCTGACCCAGACTGGCCAAAGGGATATTCCCTACCATACGACGTCATGCCCAGTACATAAACTGGAGTTGGCCGGGGGGCGGGAATCGCTGCTCGGGGACAGGCTGTCGATCGCCGGGTGGTGAGCAATTGCTGTATTGGGCATCACTTGTTCTTGTACATTCCTTTGTTGGTATTATCATTGTTGTTTCCTTCTCTCTTTCTGTCCTATTAAACTGTGTTTATCTCCACCCACGAGTTTTTTTTTCTAATTCTCTCCCTCGTCCCACTGTGGGAGGGGGAGTGAGCAAGCAGCGGCGTGGTGCTTAGTTGCTGACTGGGGCTAAACCACGACAAACATTCATGCAGTCAAGCAGTTCTTTTGCATGCAACAATAGTGCTGAGTTTTATTCTCTCCAAACCTCAAAAACAAGCCGATAATTTCTTTCACTATGTGTGGTTACACTATTTAAGGTGACACAAAAGTGAGATTTTAAGCACAGTTTGCAAAAACATTTACAATATGGGTTAGGTAGTGGTGAACATCATACGTGTATTTAAACCAAACTACATTAAGTGAGTGATCTTCAAAATGGCACAGACTAAATATATTAGGAAGAGGCAGAAAAAAAGAATAAACTTACTGGAAATCCCATGCAGGATGTGGGATTTCCAAGAATGGCTGATGCTGAAAGATGCAGTGATTGAATAGGAAACAAATCTTTGCCTTTATTACATTTTAATAGCACAGCATACTTCTCTTAAATGACATTTTGAAAATCATCACAAAAACTTGCTTCCAAAATGGAAGAAGTATCATAACAGCTTACTACCTGAACTGAAAACATTTACTAGACAATCTGCTTCACTGAAGAAACTTGCAACAGCTAACAAAATTGTTTCAGCAAATACAGCAAGAGACGCTACATTGCTTGAGAACTACTATCACAGTGTGATGGGGAAAAACAACCCCATGCTCTCTGATGCTTATAACACAGTTGTTGTTTTAAGACTTTGATAACAAAATTGAGATTATTGGACATATATACCTATATATAAAAGGTATATTTTATATATATATAAAAGCCACACCACAGGAAAACAGTTAAGAATTAAGGAGCTGTGAACTATGTTTATAAATCATGTTTATGTTTAGATCTTTTGTGATATTCTATGTTTAGAAGATCACTGGAATAAATGCAAGTTTTATTATTTTTTTCTTTTTTAGATTAAAGGACATTTGGAAGCTCTGAGACTTGGTTAATAATTATAACTTGGTATTCAGGCCATAATGGAATGAAAAAAGTTGCCAAAATTTCCAGCAACAACTAAAATTGTAATTCTGTGTACTGTATAAGCCATTGTTACTGAAAGAAACAGTCCTAAATCCTTCCCCTCCATTCCATTCCTCCATCAAAACTGCTCAATATCAGGTAACTGGTCTGGGCTCATCCTACTCAAGAAAAGAAAAAGTGAGCCTGTTTTCACTTAATTTGCCAATCTGTGCTATAGGGTCTATCATCTCTTTTCATGTTTGAAGAAAGCCTGTAGATCTGCAGACCATTTATGTGAGTAACAAACCTATACTGAAATATAGCTATTTTGGAATTAAATACTTAGCTTTTCTCCCTCCTCCTGCCCCAACCCTCTCAGGAATTTTGAAAGTAAAATTTAAGGCTATATGACAAATTCTAATTAATGAACATGAGGAAAAAACAGGGTTTGGGACAAGTTTGTGCAGTTGTTCTCTGTCTCTATGAAGCAGTCATCTTTGGCAAATGCCAGATACAGAGAAACAGCCTTCTTAAACGGGGCTTGTTAAATATCTGGCCAAGGATGGAAGTTCCCATTAATGCAAGAAAAAAATACATGTAGTGTTGAATATACTGCTGAGTATTGTATTCAAAAAAGGCACTTGCACTGGCAAAGGCACAGACAACAAGCTGGAGATTTAGCCATTAGGCGTAGCAGCTGTGACATTTGGCTCAGGCTTTCAGAAAAAATGGACTTGTATTCCATGATTTCAAGACATTGTTACGGACAATTCAGTGAGAAGCTTGCATTTTCTTCTTAGACTCCTATGGAGTATATGGCATTCCTCTGCTTCCTTATTCTGGATCTTCTGTTGGCCTGTAAGACCTCAAGGCTCAGACCATCTCACTGCCTGGCTTATGCTGCAGCTACTGCAGAGAGATCCCAGTCCACTGCAAGGGTTCCTGCTGGACCATGAATGAATGTTATCTGGGTTATTTTACTGTCACATAGTACTAGACTACAGATTGCTTCTTCCAAAGCAAAGATGTGGAGATGCAAAATCTGCATCCTGAGAAAGAACCTGATTTTGCAGCTCACCCATAAAATTTCATCTCTCATTTACCACAGCAGGGGTAAAAAAAAAAGGCAACATACAGTTACAATTTCCTATGGTACTGAAAGAAGGAAGGCAGGATCAGAACATTCCCTCTCATAGGCTCATTTCTAGGTTAATGCGGCTGGAAAAGACTCCAATATTTTGAAGATCCACAGTTGGCAAGTCTTAGAATAGCTTTGAACATGTTATGAACAGCCTGTCGTGGATGAAAAATGTGTTCTTCACAAGAGCGGCCTCCATGGGAGAGTGCATTGCTAGACAAACAAAGACCGTGTGATGAGCAACAAGGATTCTTTTCAAAACTCAAAACTGCAAACCACAGCTCTTCTGTGGGACAGAGGCCAAATCTGCAATGTTTCTTTAATGATAAAATATTAGGGCTTGCCAGACTGCAGGCAGGAGTGGAGGTCATGATTGTCGTAGAATCACAGAACAGTTTGGGTGGGAAGGGACCTCTAAAGGCCATCTCATGCAACCCCCTGCCATGGGCAGGGACATCTTCAACTAGAGCAGATTGCTCAGAGCCCCGTCCAACCTGACCTGGGATGTTCCCAGGGATGGGGCATCTCCCACCTCTCTGGGCAACCTGGGCCAGGGGTTCACCATGCTCATGGTAATTAATTTCTTCCTTATATCCAGTCTAAATCTCCCCTCTTTTAATTTAAAACCATCACCCCTTGTCCTGTTGCTACAGGCCCTGCTACAAAGTCTGTCCCCACCTTTCTCCTCAGCCCCTCTCAGCCCCGGCAGCTGCAGGAAGGTCTCCCCGGAGCCTTCTCTGCTCCAGGCTGAGCCCCCCCAGCTCTCCCAGCCTGTCCTCCCGGCAGAGCTGTTCCAGCCCTCGGAGCGTCGCTGGGGCCTCCTCTGGCCCCGCTCCAGCAGGTCCGTGTCTCTCCTGTGCCGAGGGCTCCAGAGCTGGATGCAGCCCTGGAGCCTCCAGAGCAGGGCAAAGGGGCAGAATCCCCTCCCTCGCCCCGCTGGCCACGTGGCTTTGGGGGCAGCCCAGGACACGGGTGGCTTCTGGGCTGGGCGTGCACATTGCTGGCTCATGTCTGGCTTTTCATCCACCAGGACCCCCCAGTCCATGGGGCTGCTCTCCATCCCTTCACCCCCAGCCTGTGCTGATACCGGGGGTTGCCCCAACCCAGGGTCAGGACCCTGCACGTGGCCTTGTTGAACCTCATGAGGTTCACATGGGCCCATTCCTCGAGCGTGTCCAGGTCCCTCTGGATGGCATCCCATCATTGTGATATACTATAAATCCTGCAAAGAGAGCAATTCATACAGCATTTGTGGCAGGAATAGTATGTGGGAGTGATCGATGGGATGCAATGGACTGGCCTCTAATTGATAACATGAGAATTATTATTATCTCTTTCTTGCCCCTACCCCATTGCAAACACTTGAAGCATCTGAGCATTGCCAACCTCTTTGCTAATGAAGGTTAGTATTTGTACGTGATATAGATACTGGCCCTCTCTGTTTCAGTTTTGGGGGAAAAAAAACAAGCACTGAAGATAAAGCACTAATACATTTTTTAATTAACATAATCCACCTTCTGCAAGTCCCAGGAAACCTATCTCTATACGTGCTCTGCAGATTGCTGACCAGTAAATGGCTCTGCATATCTGCTCTCCAGGAATTTCAAGACCCATCACACAGTAGATGTCAGCATCCCAACCTGTTCTTCCTAAGAATGGACAGCAATGAATGCAGTGAATTTCTTTTTACAATTGCCATGTGTTGTGCCAACTTCAGATGTGTAAGTGGCTACATAGCTATTACAGAAGATAAAATAAAAAACAGGAAAATACTTACTGAGGAAAGGACTAAAATATTTACCAGCCCCAAAACATTGTCCCTCAAAACACAGCTAAATCCCTTGTCACCTATGTATACACTGTTTGTCAAAGTAAATTACATGCATTTCCTGGTGCTTTGTCTTCTGACCCAATAATGCCATCTCCAGTGCATTTCCCAGAGAGAAACCCAAGTTTAAAAAAAGCAGGGAGTGCATCACAGCTGAAACGCAACCAGCACGCTCTCCAGGTGCCGCAGTGCGTTCTGCCGGGAAATGAGAGCAAGGCTCACAGCATCAGGGCAAGTGACTGGCAGCGGCAGTAGCTCTGTTCACGAAGGAAGAGCAGTCTCCCGAGAGAAGCAGGACTTTCTGTTCCACCAGAGTATGCTCCAGCATTGCTCCATGGGCGAGAGACTCATATTCCCATAAGCATCGGAGAAGACTGGGCTGAGGCATGGTAGCAGTATTAAGATACGTTTTTAAAAGCTGCCACAAAACTAAGGGAATAATCAGTTTGCTATACAGACTTGGGAAGAACTAAAAAAAAGGAATGACATGTCCTTGCGGCCAAGGACAGTCGGACTCAGACATGAAGAAGGAAGGGCTTTCCGTAGCAAGGACAGTGTGAAGGACCTCCGTCATAAGCAGGAGTTGATTCTGCTTTGCTGCAGAGGCACAGCCTACAGGATCTCAGTGCCTTCCTCAAAGCTAGAAGGTGGAGACACTTAGAAAGTACGTCCTGCTGTGATGGCCATACTACAAAAAGTGTCTTTGCAAGTTGCAGACCATTTGAAGAACTACAGTTGTTATATTAGCCCTGGATTATTTGCCATGTAGAGGGAGATTAATGAATTTCTCTTTTTTTCTTTTTAATGTAGGAGCAGATGCATCGTGTCATTTCTGTAAACTATAAATACTAATGCATAAAGAAAAGATTTCTCATTGCAGATGTTGTAGCACTGTATTTTAGTCCTCAGCTGACCTGGTAAACACATTGGGGAAAAAAAAGGCTATTTCTGCTAGGTATTCATCTCCTCAGAATACCTGTTTCACATCCTGGCTGTATGGTGACCTATTAATGCTACCGAGCTGTCTGTTCCTCCTTTGTTATCAAATGGGTATATTACATGTCTTAGGCATTTTGCAAATTGTTCATAAAATTTTTTTTTTCACTTTTACCTGTTTTATTTTTTGTTTTATTTATTTAATCTGACAGGGTTTATGCTAGCTTCTCATTTGGATGCACCTTTATCATTTGGGGTGTTTTGGGTGTTTGGGATTTTTTTGCAGGGATTTAATCTTGTTTATGACCTCCCTAACTCTGCTGTCCAGCCTACATTTCTCCGTTCCTAAATGCTGCTAGATCATATACATTTGCTCTGTACCTCCAACATGGTAGCTTAAATACTATGTCCTTGCAAATGTTTTTACTTTCTCCTTTTAATTTCTTTTTAACAAGTCTCTAAATTTTATGCATTTTACTTGTTTGAAATGAAATGTAACGGTGGTGGATAGTTTTCACTGTTGTTGTATCTGCAAGGATGTTCTACTGTGGGATTGCTGCGTTACCAAGCAGCGCTTCAACAGTAACGTGTTGAAACATGTCCTGTGTGTTGGTCAGGTCCAGGTCAATCTTTGCTTCTGTTCTGCTCAGGTCTGGTCTGTGCTCCTTTAAACACACATTGAGGATGTTTAGCAATTTAGTCATGGGGCCATATTGCAAAGTAATATTTATCTTCTGTATGAGGAGTAGTACTTTTCCATCACTACTACAAAGTTCCCCATTAGTATGGCATTTCAGTTTTGCAGTCGCTCTGATTTCTCATAGCATCATGTATCCAGTGTCCCTTGCTTAGGGAAAAGGAGGAAATGGTTTAAAATTGTGAGACGAGTCTCTGAGACCAGTGGTAAGATGACCACAGCAGAGGATGGTTTGCATCAGTCACAACTAGTCCTCTGAAGACGGTAATAGCCAGTGCACCCACCCCATTGATGAGAAGGGTGTTGGTGTGGCCCGTGGAGCAGCTCACCTTCTAGCAATGTCCTTTTAAGAGGGCTGGCATCACAGTGCTGTGCTGTGATTTGCAAGGTAATGTCTTCTGAAGCACTTCTTATGTGAAAGCACTTGAGGGACTAGGAAGGTATAGTGTAAAGGAAAATGCAAAAGAATGTTCTTTTCTATGGCTGAAAATATTTGTGCTTTTTCACCTTTTTTTCCTGCAGACATCACAATCCTGGGAATGGACATTGATGTGCAAACCATAGAGGACAATGTCATCAGCTTGGAGATGCTGTTTAAGACATGGCTACATGACTATGCCACAGAGAGAGAACACCTCCACCTCCTCCTTCCATCAGGAGGCTTCATCCATGCCACTGGACCCAAGACCACCCTAAGTATTTCATTTTCTCCCCGCATCGTAGGGAGCTCCTTAAATCCCACAGCCTTAAAGATTACCCAGGCCTGTCCTGTGGGCATGCGCGCTCACACTGAGAGACCCAAGTAAGGTCTCTAGGTGACTTTGAAAGCTGTCTGGAGTTTCTGTTGTCTCAGGCTGAGAGGGGACATTCACTTAGAATACTTCTAGGTTGCTGCTATGTCCTGTGGCTGCTGATGCTATAGTTTGTTTCCATTCTGCAGCAAAATGTGCCTTGAAGAGTACGTGAATTGGTAGCCACTTGGTCAAGGTAAAAGGGCTCTTACATATCAAGAGCCAAGGACCTTCTGACTCAGTTGTATAGCCCTAAAAATTGTGTCCTTTGTGTTTGATACTAAAATTCTGTGCCAGAGCTGCACTTACAAAGGGACGTGGCTTGTATTTATATCTATTGATTTAGCACTAAAATAGCTAATGTTCTAGCTGGAGCTGCCAACATCTATAATAATGCATGGGAAAATTCATAAGGAATATGTAATTTTTTTTCCTTTACTAGTCTAAATCCAAGTCCCTAGTCAATCCTTGGGTAAGCACTGGAAACACCAACAGCTACAGCAGACATGGGTGTTTCCTGCAAGTTGTTGACTGTATTGTCACCATAGCACTGCCATGGGAATCTGCACATGCAGTTCTGGCAAGCCCCTTTCCATGCCACTCCAATATGGCACTGATGTGCAGCTTCCCATCGCCACCACAGCAGAAGCACACTTGTTTTCTTCTGGTGATCCACAGGCCTGTTCCAGACTGGAAGCAAAGCTCATAGAGAGTTGCTGGTTGCTCTTGCAGATATGCTCCACAGCAAGCAGATCGGAAAGCCTGGTGTGACTTTTATTTATGTAGTAGCTACCGTAACAGCCTCCAGACCAGCACAGGCAATTACGATATTTTGGTAAAGGTGGATTTTCCTTCATCATCACACTGAATTTCATACTTGATGTATAGTCTTATTATAGCTAGCAAGACAAACCAAGTTACACTGCAGTCAGGTTTTTTCACCTTCTCACACTCAAGAAATCTGTAGAAGGCCGGAGAAATTGTATGCAGGTATATATATATATGTATATCATATTATACCAGAGTTAGTGTCATCAGTGTGCTGGGTTTCTCCATGAACACAGCTAAAAAAGCTGGCAGGAAGTGTGTGGCCCTGAACCCAGCGTGGCATTGGGAAACAAGCTTCTGCTCCCTCTACAGCTGGCAACTCATCGCCAAAACTGGAACTTCCTTCCCAGTTACCAGCCGATCATTGTTTCATTAACAGGCCAAGCATGTGGTATTTCCCCTTGTGTGTAAAATGGGGGTAGACTGTTGCCTTGTGTCACAGGCTTTAGCCTTGTTCTTCCCTTAATACTTGCTGCTGCTAGAGAACAGTAACTTAGTGTTTGTAAGTGCTTTGAGCGTGCCATGCGCTAAACATCGCCATTTCCAGCGATCTAAACTAATCTCCTTCTCCTAGTGTGCCTGAAGTGCGATTTGCAGGAGAGAATGCTCGACCCAGCTCTACTTTCTGGGACAGCTGACGGCCCTGCGAAAGCAGCAGATTTGAACTCACCCTGCCAGATGGCAGCCTGGCCAGCCACAGTGCTGCATAAACTCCAGGTTGTAAAGTAAGCGTTGCTATGTGCTTTGTGCTTGGTAACTGGACGGCTGGTATAATAGCCGCCTTCCCTCTTTCTGTGCAGTTTCAACTAGGACCTAGTAACATCGCCATAAAGCGCTGGGAGACTCAAAGTGCTCGTGAGCAAAATTCTCATGTAAGATACCCTCAACCCCCGTAACGCTCCATGTTATGGAACGGCACATCCCACACACGCAGACAGGAGCGCAGAGTCAACAACAACGTTACCATGACACTAGCACTTTAGGAGCGCAACACTATAGATGTTATTCGTGCAACAGTTGTTTCCCGCCAGTGTGAAGTTCTGTAGGTTGCAGTTCTCTCACTAATGAAGCCACAGCAATTAATTGGATGTCAGAGCCTGAGCTAACCAGTTGACTAGTAGTAAACAGGGAAGCAAAGCCTCATGCTGCTGTGTGACTTCACGTAAGAATTTCTTTGCTTTCCCGTCAGCAGTTTATGGCTGGTAAGCACACAGCATAACGAGAAGAGCAATGCTCTCTAGTGTCTTTTCTGAGGTTTACTTACAGAAAAAAATTTGTGTAATTTCTGAAGTATACGGTTGTTCTTAAAACAATTCTCATCCTGTCAGTAGCTGAAGAGCACTCAGTAATTGTGCATAAATGGCCCACAGCCAAAGCACTGAAGCTACTTAATAAAGGCCCTGTCATGAAGCAGAAGCATGCTATGGGCAGGCAATGACAAGCACTGTAAAGTCTGTAGTGGTGTTTGTGGTGGGATGTTGGTGCTGTGCAGGAGCAGAGCATGTGTCAGTTTAAGTGAAGGACAACCACGATCCGGTAAAAATCACTTCGGAAGAGATGTAATTGCCTGGGTGAGTTATCGCCCGAGAGGCCAGATTAACAATCTGTTTTATATACAAAATGCATGAAGATTGGGTTTGCTTCTTGGCATGCTCTTGTCAATGCAGATACAAGGGAACCTGGAAGTCAGCAAGGAAGCCTCTTTTCACTGCAGTTGGACTTTTCTGCAAGGTTTCATAGTGACAGGCCACAGCAGTACAGACATTAAGTGCTTGTAGCAGTATTGCAGCTGGCACTGCCATACCCACTTCAGCTAGTCACCTCCCAGTAGAGTCTTCTTGCCGATTTCACATTGGCTGTGCTTCGCTAACATGATCTGTATATCTACAGGGCTCTGAAGTCTGAAGGGGTCTGTGAGTCTGTACTGTATGGCCTGCCCTTCATCATCAAGCCCACAAGCTGCTGGCAGCTAGACTGGGATGAACTGGAGATAAACCAGCACAGCTTCCATGCTCTATGTCATAGTCTTCTGGTAAGCATGTGAAAATTGCAGTCTCATGGGGAGGGGTTGCCGTAGAAAGGAATAGTTAGTGCACGTCTAGTAAGATCTGTCTAGCCTGCACCAGAAAACAGGTTTCAAAAGCTGCAGCTTCATCTCATGGGCCAGACTTGGGCTTGTGAATCCTTCCAGCCAATGTATCCACTGGAAAGACACTACAGCACATCAAGCCTTAGAGAAGACTCTCTGGCCTGTCAGAAATTCAGTGTTTGCAGGTATGAAGTGCAAAAGTCAGGGCTGGAGTCAGACATGCATCTTTAACTGTCAAAATAATTAACCAAGGCTTGGGATGTGAAGGACTTTCCATTGCTGATAAGCCGTAAAGAAAAATCGGATGTTTTTTTTTCAGAATTGTCTTGCATTCAATTAAAAAAAAACCCAGCCAACATACTATCCTCAGCCATAATGCAGAATAGTGTTCTTATTCTGATGTGTATGAATGCCTCTGCTCCTGAACCCAGCAGCCCCTACAGTGAAGGTGCTGAAGGAAGTGGCTATTGCCCATTGTTCACATTGGTTTTGGCTTTTGCCATTCAGAAAAGGAAGTGGATGCTTTTGGCCAAACGTGAGCCACAGAACACTAGTCTAAACTGGAACATCATGGTGCATTCCTACTACATCATTGTCCCTTCCGACTCTGCCACTCTACTTGTCAAAGCAGTCGCCATCAGAGAGCTCTTGCTGCCATCAACCTTCCCAGCCCTCCTTGCTGAACATCCGGAGAGAGTGCAAGGCCCTATAGAGGTAAGTCATTGGCAGCCCTGCACAAATACTTGTGGAAAGGATCCCAGTTGTACAAGCAGCGATCAGAGTAATGATCAGTCTTTACACATAGGACATGCAGCTGCTGCTGAAGAAGTATCTACCTCCCTCATTACTGGCGAACATAGATCTCCTCAGATTGCAGAGATGTGCTTTAGGCATAAGATAAATCAATACATAAAGTGTCTCTGTTTCTTCCAATAGATTCAGGCTTCTGCATTTCCTATCGTGCACCCATTTGTTCTTCTCCCAAGTTGTCTGCCTCTGCTTCAGGTGATGCCAGGATGGGCAGAGCCCTCGCTATAGGGGCCTGCCTATATATAGCCCTCGCTATATAGGTCTTAGCAGATGGGTAGAGGAGGAAACAGCTGTGAAAATGTCTAGTGACAGCTGGAATATGATGCAGCACTCCAAAACTTCTTCCCAGCAGCCAATAACGTCCTACAGCTTTCTTCACGGACAGCAAATGCCTGTCCGTTGGGGCAATGTTGCATGTCCACTGGGCGTAGAGGACGAGGCCTTGTGAAGCAGAGAGCTGAGGGTGACAGCGCCCACAAAGAGTGCTCCAGCTTATTGACTGGGCATGGGGAGGATATCCCTGCAAGGGAATGCTTAAATCCATTACGACTTGGTTACAGATGGCTCTTGCTCTATACACAGCTAAGAGTGGTCCTTGCGGGTAGCAACCCAGCCAAAGATCCCTTCTCCCATCACTGCAGGGTGGCACGGAACATCTGTAACAGTTTCATCCCTGAAAAAAAAAAAGCCCTCGACATGAATAACAACAAAAAACCCCAAGCAAACCCCACAGCCTCTACCTGTCACATCTCATAGCCACTAAGTTCTTTCTTTTGTCTGAGCAGGGTGCCCTGAACAGCTTGGAAGTAGAAGTTGCTTATAACCCTTTGCACCTAAAAAGCAACCTCTACAAATACCTGAAGAGTACGTTCTACAAATCTCTGCACAGACAGCAGGCCCAGCCCAGGGACCAGCGACCAGAGCGGCATCAACCCAAGCAGGTATGTCTCTTGCCTTTGACTAGCCTAGATAGTCTCTGTTCTGGCCTTCTGGTCTGCTTCCCGCAGAAGGGCTGAGGGCAGCTCCCCAATACCCTAGCGATACAGGGAAGGCAGCACATGGCAGGGGCAACATGCACTTGCAGCTGGCAGAGCGGAGGGATGGGCTTAGCATAAGCTCATGAAATGGAGGAGAGGGATGCTGAACAGCTGGCGCACGCAGACACGGTCGGACAGTGCACTGTTGGGCAAGCCAGCACCTCCTTCCGCAAAGCACGTTTGTATTTTGTCTCTGTATTGCAGCATCAGAGCAGAGCCAAAGCCACGGTGGCACCCCTTCTGATGGCTCCTTCTCCTGTCCAAGTGCCCACACCAGCAGCCGTGAGGAGGGATTCCAGTGAGCGCTTGCTGCTCCCCAAAGAGTATGACGAGTTCCTCCAGTGAACCCCAGGGCACTGTTTGAGCCTGCTCACGTGCAGTCACGGCTTGACTTCTTGTTCAGCTGCCAAGCCTCATGCACTGAGCTGGAAGGGGTCAGGCAAGACACTAAGCTTGGCCTTGGTCAGACATCATTCGTTCCCCCTTGCTGTTTTATGGTTTTGCTAGTCACCAAGTTAGTCTGCAGGAAGCCGGCCACTCCGGGGCCCTCTGTCCAGATATTCAGCTATCCCCCACAACACCCCATATTCCCCATTCCTGTCAGCACACACCACCAGCAGGCCTCAAATTTTGGTTTCTGAGACTAGGCCAGTACATGCCACGAACCACAGATTGCTGCCAGCAGGTGCAGAAAAGATGCAAGCAGGGTGGTGAGGAAGTCAGACAGATAAATGAAGCAGGCACTAACATCAAGCTGCCCTCCTGCAGGAGCAGATTCAGCAGGTGTTTGAATAGGCATAAAACAGACTTTTGAATTTAACCTTAAAACCCAGAATGCTGCCCTCCTGAGCGCAGTGCTACCCACGATGATGCTGATTTGCTTGCTTCCGTAACTGCTCTTGCTGTCCCTCACCCCAGCTCATGAAGGGGTTAGTAGCAAGTGCCAAGCCAGCACAGCAACAGCTCACCGCAGCTGGAGCTGCGGCACAGCGCCATTCTCCCAGCCAGCTGCTGCTTGGGCGCTCTCCTCCCTACAGCCCGTCTGTGCCTGTGGGGATGTTCTGCAAGCCAACACGGCAAGTACTTTTTGGCAGGGTTCAGAAGATGGGGGGAGCTGGCCTGGAGCTTTCCAGAAAGCTTCTGTCCAGCGCTTGCGCAGATGCTAGCCTGTTTTTCAATGCAGACATAGGACAGCTGCCCCAGCAGGACTGGAGTGGAGGGCAGCTTGACTGAGCCAAGGTGGGGTGGTCTCCCTGGGCTTCCGGCACGCCGAGCGCCAGCAGGGGTTTGCGTTCTACTTACTTCATTCTGACAAGCCGTTTCAAAATAAAGTTATTCACCCTGACGCTCTCTTACTGCCTGTAGTTTGCCAGGTGTAGCGTGCACAACAATCCCAGCACCGGCCTGCACTGCCCGAGGAACAGCTGCAGCAGACCAAGGGCGCAACGCAAACACCGTGCTCCCGGGGGACCGCTGCAGCGGGAGAGCGGAGCCAGCAGAGCCATCTCTTTTCCCTGGGATCCCAGCACAGGAGCAGGCCCTGCTCTGCCCGTGCCCTGGCAGCACTCCATGCCTGGCGTAAGACGCCAGGGGCAGGTACCTTGAGGACAGGGAAAACAGCCCTGCAGGCACGGGGATGCTGATCTGTTAGGTGTGCCAGCTGGTGGCTAACTCCTGCCTCTCCAACAAGCTCACGGCCTGAGGAGTGGGCAAAGGAGCAGCAGCGAAGGGCAGCAGTGCACGTACAGAAGGCCCAGCCTGGGGCACGCAAACAGACAGTAATATGAACTGACAACATCAGGCAGATTCGGGGGGTGGGCAACGGGGGATTAGCTTGACTGAACTGATGATGCAGGTGGAAATTACTTTGGCAACTGTATCGTAAATACCAAACTGGGGTACAAAGTCAACAAAACACCTTGCCACTGGGAAGGGGTAGACAAACAGGGGCTTGTGATTTATTCCCAATAGAAGGAAACTGCTAAAGGGGAAACTTGTGAAGAGGGAAAAGGGACTATAAGGGGAAGCAAATCACAAAATTGGGGCTGTCTGGGGGTCCCTGTTGAAAAGGCCTCCACTTGATCACCACAGTGTGAAGCAGAGCAGTAACCATGCTGTTGTTCTGACCAACTCTTGACGGCCAGAGGGAACCTGGGTGCTCTCCCTAATGCCAGTGGGAGAACGGATACCCTGGCAGAACAGTTGTCTCATGCCTGCACCACGCTAGGCCCTAAAGGGGAGGAGGCAGCAGTTGTAAAAGGACTTATCTATAGAACAGGAAACAGAAGAAGGTAGCCCCAAGGGGAAGAGGCTGGGAGCTGCTCAAAGCCCAACCAAGCCATTTTCTCCTGGCAAAACCTGCCACCTGGCCTACAGAGACCAAGACTTCTGCTTCTTTGCATCCCAGCTCTGCCTGCTAGACCAGTGCTCTGACACTTCCCAGCTAACCTGGGGCACAGGCTTTTAGCAGAGAACAGGGAGGCACATGGGCTGTCCTCACATGAGGAAGTCCAGCGTCCAAAGGGCTTCCCATGCACCACTCAGTCTGGCCCACAGCACCTGGGCTGAGCAGAAGCGAACAAAGCTGCTCATCCAGGACCATTTCTGCACTGTAAGAAAATGGGCAGAGTGAGCAGCCAAGCATAAGCCACGCATCCCCAGGCACTTCAGCAAAGCCTTGCTCAAGGCTGGCTGCCAGGATGCCATTTTCCAAGTACACAGACTGAATTCAGCCATGACACACACGGAAATTAGTTGTAAGGAGACACTGGAAGCAGGGCAAAGAAAAGGGAAAGAAAGAGGGCTACGAAGATGATCAGGGGGCTGGAGAACTGCCCATATGAGGACAGGCTGAGAGAGTTGGGGTTGTTCGGCCTGGAGCAGAGAAGGCTCCAGGGAGATCTTATTGCAGCCGGCCAGGGCTTAAAGGGGACCTACAGGAAAGATGGGAACAGACTTTTTAGCAGGGCCTGTAGTGACAGGACTAAGGGTAACGGTTTTAAACTGAAAGAGGGTGGATTTAGACTAGATATTAGGAAGAAATTAATTACCATGAGCGTGGTGAGACACTGGAACAGGTTGCCAGAGAAGTTGTGGATGCCCCATCCCTGGAAGTGTTCAAGGTCAGGTTAGATGGGGCTTTGAGCAACCTGATCTAGTAGAAGGTATCTCTGCCCATGGACAGCAGTTGAAACTAGATGATTTTTAAGGTCCCTTCCAACCCAAACCATTCTAAGATTCTATGAAGGCAGATGGAAGAAATCCTAATCTAGGCAGAATCTAGAAAGATCATCTCCTGGTCCTAAAGTCAGGGTTCATTGCAGGCTTTTGCTTTGGCAATGGGAAGGCTGTGAACAGCCAAAGGCTCACTCTGCGATTACCTTATTCCTTAGGCTTTCCCAAAGCATCTATTATACCCTGAACTGCTGACAGAAAGGAGATAAGGTGAAGCACAGAGCAGCAGTCTGAGCAGGATGACAGCTCTGGTCCACAACACAGGGCCAGAAAAGAATGAACTGTCTCTCCTGACCAGCAGAGACTAAGAGCCCTCCCCGACGCATGCACTCCGGTCATATGGCAGGGTGCATAAATAAGGCAGACCACACATAGGAGCATTCCTCGTGTCTTGCGCACTTACATCTCAGTCCTGAGTCACATGTTATAAGAGATGATGTCATTGGTAAAGCAGGAAAAATAAATATCCTTTCCTCCCAGCCAAGAGAAGTGCAGGGACCACTGGTCTGGCACAGATGCTGGAGCATTTTCCTTCCTCACTGTCAACCTCTGTAGTGAAAGCCGGGTCAGCCACTTCGCACAGATGGCACACTCAGCTCCACGGGACAGAGCGGACACAGTGCACTGAGGTACGGTGACCACAGTGATGGAGATGCACATACTCATGGCCATACGGAAGGGAGAGCCCTGGGGCTCCACTCCTGGGAGGCTGCTCTTCATTGTTTAAGTCTTGGAGCCTCACGCTGGAGTCATGAGCAAGGATTATGGGCAGGTGGCCTGGGCCTCCCTGCTATGCAGTGCTCTTCTCTGGTGCAGGCAGGCAGAATCGCTCGTGGGATGCATACGTGGACCCACCATGGACAGGAACACAAGCATGGGACCACCCAGCAGCCAACTATGAGCAGCAGATGCCTGCTGCTTGGACCTCTCGTCCCAGGCAGGAACCACCTCAGCCTCCCTCAGATTCCCAAAGCCCCTTAGGCTTTTTCCCTTCTCCTGCAGCAAAACCCCAGTGGGGAAGAGGACCCAGCACAGGAGAACAGGTACAAACTGGTCCTGGCTACAGCTGTGCTTTATTGTTACAGGACTAAGGTTTCCCCCCTGCAACTTGGGCATCAGGCAAATGCCCAGTCAGAGCTCACTGCCTTGTCACCATCTCACCTGTCTGGGGACATAAACTTGACTCTCCAGATTTCCCCAATGATTGTGGCTCCTTGGGTCTGAGCTGGGGCTGCAGAAGACATGCCTAGTCCTCTGCACAAGTGCATCGCAGTGCTGCTTGTCAGCTGGCTGCTTTGCTGATGTCTACATCAGCAGGCTGGTAAACCTGCAGAAGTCATCAGTAGCCCTCTTCAGATTCAGGGACGGCCACTGCCATGGTGCCTGGTCCAGTCCTGCACAGGAGGGACATAAAATCTCTCAAAACCATTACCAGCCCCAAAAGGACAACCTGTTTCTCCCCTGTATAGACTTCTGCCCAAGGCTGGCCACACAGCAATCACAGCCAAACCCCTGGCATCAGACCACACAGCAGGGATCACAGTTTTTGCCACGGAAGTCAACAGGATCCAGACTGGGCCATCCCAGGCCTTTCGAGAGCAGCCGGGAGCAGGGGGAAATCAGCAGAGGGATCAGGCCATCACAACATTTTGTGCCCTGATCAGCACATAAAGGTATCTGCAAGCCTGACTCTCGTATCCCTTACTCTCCTGCCTTTAGGGCATCCCAGCCACAGCCGAACCTGGCACATTCTTTTCTTCATTGTTTCCTCTTAGCTCAACAGCTCTGGCACAGACACAAACGTGAACGCTGCTCAGCCGGGCCGCCCTGCTCTGCAGCACTGCGCCAGCATCTCCCCATCCGTACGCCTGACAGCCCAGACACGCCACAGGCAAACGTTTCATTCTGAGACATACAGATTTTAATATTAAAATAATTTTGTATAAAAATACTTTTGGAGACTGATGGCAAGCAGTCTTCCATGCACCACAACAGGCATCCCAGCCCTGCAGCCCTGTCAGGGAGGGAGCCAGAGCAGAGCCAGAGCAGGAGGCACAGGGCAATGCAGCCAGCCCTCTGCAGATCAGGAGGCGGCAGCGGAGCCAGCTCCGGAGCCGGAGCAGCATGCTGGCATCTGCACCAGCCACAGCTCTCTTGCTGTGGAAGGGGCCTCCAGGGAAACGCAGCCCCTCAGCATTGGTGAGCAAGAGGGGCTCTGCCTGAACCAGAACGGTCCCCAGCCCCAAGCCACCCCCAGGACCTGTGGAGGACAGGAGCTGGCACTGCTCACGAACGGGCCTAGGCCCCCAGTCCCTCCTGGGCAGGTACAGAGCGGCAGCACGCTATATCTCTCCTAAGTCCTCGTAGACAGGCGACAAGCTGCACTCGTCCACAGACTGCTCCTTCTTGTGCACGTGCTGGGGCCTCACCACCTGGCTGTACAGCACCTCCACGTTGTTGTTGTTGCTGCTGTTGAAGCTGGGTTTGATGACCGCCTTCTCAGGAGCAGCGTTGCCCCACCGCCTGCCAGGGTCTCCGCTCCTCTCGGCACCTTTAAGGATAAAAGCTGCCTGAGGCTTGGGGGCGGGCACTGGCTTGGGGCCCTTGGCCTTGGCCTGGAAGGTGGGTACCGAGTAGTCGTCAGTACTAGGGTTGTAGGGATACTCGTAGCCACCCCTGCCATCGTGGCCCTGGGTGCGCCAAGCCTCGTCTGGGGGCCGTGCTTCGTCATAGATGCAGGTGGGTGGGAGCAGGGAGCGGGGAGCGCGACCCTCCGGCTCATCGTAGATGTGCTCCCTCCGCCCAGGAACTGTGGGGGCCTGGCCGCGTCCCTCGGCCCGGACCTGCTCGTATGTGCCCGAGTACAGCGGCGCCAGCAGCCGGAGCTTCGTCTCGTCCGAGGCACCCCTGGGCGCCTTGGCCCCGCTCGTGGGCTTGCTGTCTATGGGGTCCGAGTACAGCGGGTCCAGCCAGGGCCGGAAGCCCTTCACCGAGTCTAGGGGCTCCGAGTACACACCGGAAGTGTCCTCAGTCAGCGGCACGGCGCGGGGTACCTTTGGCAGAGGGGAGCGTGGCGGTGTGCTCGGGACTGCGGGCTTGGCCTGTTGCATGGGGAGCTCTGGCAGAGTCCGGGTCTTCAGCAGAGACGTGGCGTCTCTCTCCTCTGCCGCTGCACTGGGCCTGGGCGCCAGCCCCACTTTGGGTGCCAGGGTGTCATCCCCCTCCACGGGCATCTCCAGGCTCAGGCAGTCAGCCAGGGCCTGGCGGATCAGCACCACGCCGGGGCTGTCCGAATCCAGCGAGTCACAGCTTTGCCGGTTCTCCTCCACCTGCGCTTTCTGCTCCCGGATGGAGGCTTCCACCAGGCGGAAGATCTCATTGCCCTGCTTGGTCTCAAAGGTGAAGTTCCCTGGGCCAGAGTCGCAGCGCCTGCCAGCTTCGAAGGAGAACATCACCTGCAGGGGAAGTGGAAGGGTCACATCCTGCCCAGCACCTGCAGACCCAGCGCATCGTGGAGGCTGTGCTTCCTGCTGCAGGGCACATGGCTGCGGTGCTGATCCCGCACATCCTACAAGAGAGACTTCACTGAACATCCTGCTCCTTCCACTCCCCACCGCGAGGGTCACTGCTCAGCGAGCACCACCCCAGGGGCACGCTGTGCTCAGCGGCTGCACCGCTCCGCTGCCCAGCAGCCCAGAAAAAAAGCCGTGAAACTGGAACAGGATGCACACTTGAGGGGACATCACTGCCAGGTGCCCCACAGCCAGAGCTGCAGTCCCGCTGGAGACCTGCTGCCTCACCTGAGCAATTCCAGCAGGGTCAACAACTGGCAACAGTTAGTCTAGGAAATAATATGCAGCTGGCACTGAGAATGGAGTAGGGTGAGATGAGTGACAGTTCAGCAGGGGAAACCATTATGGGCCTCTTGGGTAAGTCAGCGTTAGTCAGGCAGAAAGGAAGTGAGCCAGAGGCGAGAGATACAAGATGGAGGAAAACAGCTTTCCACGGGGGAAAGGCCAGCAGCAGCCTGGCTACCGCTAGCAAGCAAAGCATTCGCCTTACCAGCATCCCTCTGCTAAGGGTAAAAAGTACTTTAAAGAGAACTCTTGCACCAAGATTGTGTTCCTTAGGCCTGAACACACCCATGCGCAGGTCCATTCCCGCCAGCGGGTGCCCACGCCCTTCCTGAACCTCAGTCCCTGAATCCAGGTGGGATTTTCTGCCTCACTGGTGCTCCTTCACATGCAGCAGCAGCCTCTGGGGTTGCTGCAAAAGCCTCTGGGGGCAGACTTCCTTCTGTGGGTCGATGCTGCCAAACACAAGCACAGCAACCTATCACCGCTTGGGGACCCGTGGGTGCCACTGCCTGCCGCCCACACCATGTGGCTCTCATCTCCTGCCCCAGCACAGACCCTGCGGATGAGCCAGATGCCTCCCCAAGAGCAGCTCGGTTTCCACTTCTGCTTTGGTAAAGTGCCGCAGAAAGCACCATCAGCAGACTGCAGCCGACACCGTCACTTCTGTAAACAGCCCTGGGGAGACCAATTCCTCCCCATCCAGTGCGGCAGGTATGTCTTGCGCTCAGGACAGCAGCAAGACAGGTCAGTGACCCACTGCTGGAAGACACTGGAGAGGGGACAGACCTGCACAGGTCAGCCAGACTAAAAGCTGTACATCCTGTAAGGTGAACAAATCTAGAGCGTCTCAAACAGCCCCTCCTGCTGTGGCCACCATCCTTCAGGAAGGGATGGACTGAATCCAGAGCAGAGCCAGGACTGCAGGGAGCCAAGGTCCCCCGAGGCTGCAGAGCGCTCATGTGCAGGACGGAAGGACATGCCTGCCAGCAGCACGGGCCGGGGAGTGCTGGGATGGAGAATGGAGGCAAGCCAGCCATGGGGATGTCCAGCAGGGGGCTGTCAGGGGTGCAATGGCCCCAGTGGGAGTGGGACAAGGACCACAGAGAGAGGGGTTCTGCACAGCCATGCCCTCGGTGGGGATGGGTGTCCTGCTAGCACACGCTCCTGCACAGTGACACATGCTGGAGCTGAGGACAGACGGGATCACAGATGCCCCTGGGGACCCTGCTGTGGTTGCCGAGGGCTGTAGCCGTTCTGGCATTTGGCAGGACCGCTGCATGGTTGCCACAGGCTGGTCGGGTACATAAGCTCCTTACCCTTCAGCAAGGGAAAGCCTGCGGGGGAACAGGCACCAGCGCACAGCACATAGGGTCCCCCCACGCCCTACCTTGTCCCGGCCGTATCTCCGGAGCAGCCGGTAGGGCCAGACATAGAGGATCTCATTTGTCCGTGGGTCCTTCAGGACGAGGCTGTCACGCTCAGCTTTGAGCACGTAGGCGCCGCGCAGCTCGCATCGCTCTGCGGCCTCGGTCCGTTGCACCGTCACCCAGAAGGCATTCACTGTGGGGACAGGGATGCTCAGGGGAGGGCGGAGGAAGCCACGTCCCCCGCTCCAGGCGAGGCCTCGCCCTGCCCACCCGAGCCCCGGTGATGGGGCAGCAGCAGGACAGGCCCCGCAGAAGACGGCCCGAAGTCAGGGCAGCAGGTCCCACCTTCGTCTCTCGAGCAGTAGATGGAGTTCACGGCCATCTCCAGGGCTGGCGCCTCCCCGCTGCCCGCTCTGCCACGCTGAGCCGCCACACCAGCATCGCTGGGGCGGTTTCCCTGACAAGGGAGAGCAGGTCAGCCCCCTCTCCCCACATCAGCCCCTGGGTCCCCTTGCAGCCGCCGCCCCAGCCCTGCATTGCCTGGGCCCCGTCGCCTCCCCGAGGGGCCTCCCCCAGCCCCACACGGCTTAGCCACCCTGCAGCCACACCAAGCCCATCCCTGCCCGGAACCAGCGACAGACCCCAGGGCCCACCCCCGCGAGCCGACACGAACAAGGATGAACAGGGCCAGGCAGCGCAGGAGGGGCTTCCCTGGAGCTCCTGCTACGACCCTGGGCCCCAGCTGGGCTATGCATTGCACAGGGTGCAGTTACTCCTGGCAGCCCCCTCCTCCGGACCCTGCCCGCGGTGCAGTACAAGCCAGTGCTGAGGCACGGCCTCTGGCAGGGCAGCACCCGGGGGGCTGCTGTGCCCACTCTACTGCTGCTTGTCTGACCGCTACGGCGTGCCCACGCAGGTGCCCTGGTGCCAGGGCAGAAAACAGCTCTGCTTCCTCACCGATGTGCTCGGTGCAGGCAACACTGGCACCCAAAGCATCTCACAGGCCTGGGCACACTCTCCCAGCGGTACGAGCAAGGGAAGGAGCTGATGAGACAAGCCAGTAACGTGAGGGTCTGCGTCCTGCTTCTGCACAGGCGTGCAGGCAGTGCCAGTATCAGTGCACAGCCCGCAGAAGGGAAGCGCGCACTTCTATTTTAGCGCATGCAGAACTGAAAGCGCAATGCACACACTCTGTCAGCGATGGAGACCCAGCAGCAGGGTCCCCTGGGGGCCTGCGTGGGGGATGCACCCTCAGCGCTACCACCAAATAGCCAAGATCCTCCTCCAGGGAAGCCCCACGCAAATCCAGGGCTCGCAAACACTCTGCGAGGGCTGCGTCAGCTGCACCTTACATGAGGGTCTGTATTTGCACAGGAGCCGGAAGCCGTTTCTCAGGGTCACGTGGAATGGGGTTGCAGCAGAATATACAGCTTGTAGAAGGCAAGCTGTCACAGTTTCAGTTTCAAACCCAGCCACATGAGCTTCTTAACAAGAGGCAAGGCCCAAAAAGACCATTAGGCCCTTTAGCTTGGCTCCTAAATGGATTTGTTGCTAAAACCCAGAAGCTACTGCTCAGTCTAATGCAGCAGGGCTCCAGCTTGGGATCGGGAAGTCAAGGGCCAGCCAATCTGCCAGAGCCCTCTAGGGCTCTGTTTGACTGCACTTTCCTTCATCGTCAAAAGAAAAATACTCTTCTGCACTCTGAACGATCTCTGGCCCCAGTTCCCAAACTACTGGACCCTGCTTACCCTCTGGGCAGCAACAAACAACATGACACAAAATCATGCTCTCCATGCGGATGACCAGAAATCACAATGAAGGATCTTCAGCTTTTTGCAGAGAGGCCATGTGCAGCTCCTGTGCCTCTTGCTCCAGGCCAGGCCCTTCTAGAACACATGCCATCCTTGCAGTCTTTTGCTCACCGCTTCCTAAACTGTCAGCTTGCTTCCAGACCTCAAGCACACAACTGACAGCTACCATGTGAAGGAAGGTATGAGCACACCCCTGCTCCGAGCAGATGTTCCCCCACCTTCCCACTGCAAAGGCGTGTGGCTGTGTCCCTAGCTCAGCCCCACAAACCATTTCCAGGACAAAGGCTGCAAACAAACAGACAAGGGCACGGACATGGAGTAATTTCCACTACCATGCCAGTGCCTCTCGGCCTGGTCTGCAGGGTGCTTGCTGCACAGACACGTTTGGCTTGACAGCAGACTGCAGGGACAAAAAAAGGCTTAAGGTAAACCACATTCAGCAAACAGCCGGGTCCTTGTGGGAAGATGTTGCCTTTCCGTACAGCGCGGTATCTTCCGGCCGCCAGACCCTAGCTATCTACAGGAAGACCCTGGGATCACCAGCTGCGCAGCCAGCTATCCTGCCAGGCAGTCCTGCCCAGCACTCAAAGCCTGGAATCTGCTAGAGCACAATCCAGGGCTATGCAAACACCTCTCAGGAGGCAGAGCGGGGGACCCACGGGGCAGGGCAGGCGTGGGCTGCTCTCGCAGAGCAGTGTGGGCGACTGTGCTCCTAGGCCACCCGCTGCCCAAACTGCCTTCGCAGGGAGGCGTTGTGCTGGCGACCACCGGCTCCGCAGAAGGCTGCAGAGCGGCTACAGGGACTCAGGCAGAGTACGGGGAGCCGGAGGGCTGTGCCGCAGGCCCAGGACTGACAGGGGGTTCCCAGCAGCAGGCAGGAGCAAGCCCCATAGCTGGTCAAGGGAGTGCAGTGGCCCTGCAGCTGCTGGCACTGCCACCCAGGAGCCAGGTGGGTCCTGGAGCCACGCAACGTAACGCCCTCGGGCCTCCGCTTCCACCACTGCTGCAGCAGGAAAAGCAGCGGTGGCTGGGCCCAGAGGACACGCTCCACAGCCGTCACCCGGCCCCCGCCAGGCCTCTGGAGGGGGCGAGGATGGGCTCCATGCTGGGGGAGAGGAGCCTGACATGAAATTGGGAGCTGCAACCAAGAGTTACTGACAGCGTGCCCAGGAATCCCGCAACCCACCTGGCTGCTGGCACGCAGAGCTACCTGAGCGAGGCCCGGCGTCCCAGGGCCAGGCACGCTGACCACCCGGGACCGCCCACGCGTGCCTCACACTCTCCCTCCCTGCGCAGCCAGGCCCTCCTGCCGGGTGGGAAGGGGTCGCACCCCCACCACACGCGCTCCGATGCCCGGGTCCCCCCCCGGCTCCTGCCCTCCTCCCGAGGGGCAGCTGTGCCCCGGCACCCACCAAGAGCCCAGGACGCCCCTCTGCTCGCCCCAGGGCTCACCGGGAAGGCGATCTCGCACAGCTTCGCCACCCACTCCTCACTCTGCTGCCGGTCAGCCGCGAAAAGGTAGCTCCTGTCGCTGGTCTCCAGGCGGAAGACGGTCGTGCCGGCCCGGGGGCCGCTCTCGGCCACGGGGGCCACGCTGGTGCAGTCGGCCAGCCGCACCACCGTCTTGTCCGGCCGCTTGGTGCCCAGCCGCTCGGGCGGCGCCGCCGGCTCCTTGCAGTCGAAGAACTCCAGGCGGGCGACGCCGTGCTGGCTGGCTGGGTACAGCGCGAACCAGCTCCGCTTCCACCTCTGCAAGGCAGCGGCGTCACCCGGGCCCGGGCCGCGGGGGCGCCCCCCGCCCGGGCGCCCCGGCCCGCCCCGCGGCCGCCGAGCGCCGGGGACCGGCCCCGACCGCGCCCGCCGGCACCCCCGCGCCCAGCCGGCCCCGCGGGGCCGAGCCCCGGAGGGGAGGGCCGGGCACATGGGGCCGGGGCCGGCGGCCGACAAAGCCCCGGCCCCGCTTCCCCGTTCGCCCGACGGCGCCCGCGGCCCGGCAGCGCGCCCAGCCGGGGCGGCCGCGGGCAGCGGGGACGGCGGGCCCGGCCCGGGCGGCGGGAGGGAGGGAGGGAGAGAGGGAGGGAAGGAGGGAGGGAGGGAGGGAAGGAGGGAGGGAGACCGCCCGGCCCCGGCCCGGGCGGCAGGAGGGAGAGAGGGAGGGAGAGAGGGAGGGAGGGAGAGAGGGAGGGAGAGAGGGAGGGAGAGAAGGAAGGAGGGAGGGAAGGAAGGAGGGAGGGAAGGAAGGAGGGAGGGAGGGAGGGAGGGAGGGAGGGAAGGAAGGAGGGAGGGAGGGAAGGAGGGAGACCGCCCGGCCCCGGCCCGGGCGGCGGGAGGGAGGGAGGGAGACCGCCCGGCCCCGGCCTGAACGGGCCCGGCCCGGCGCGCGGGGAGGCGCGTGCCGGCGGCGGCCGCCCACCTTAGTGCCGAACTTGTGGCTGTGCTGCACGAGGAGCGACCCCTCCTTGGCCGGCGGGTCCATCCCGCGCCGCCACGCGCCGCGCGCTTCCGCCCACGCCACCGCCCGCGCCGCCGGGGGGCGGGACCGCGCCGAGGACGCACGTGTCGGGGGTGGAGCGAGCGAGGGAGGGACTGTGCGCGCCCGTGTGCGGGCAGGCGCGCGGGTGTGCGTTCGTGTGTACCTGCCACGCGCCGAACGCGCGCGCTCCGTGCCGCGCGCGCACAGGTGCCGTCCCCCGGCGCGCTGCCCCCCTAGTCCCGCGTGCCCGGGGTGCGGGTTCCCCTCCGGAGTCCCCGGAAGGACCTTCGGGGCTTCCGGTGGCTCCTCCTGGCTCTGGCCCAGGTTGCCGGCGCAGCGCCCGGGGCTCTGCCGGCCCTGCCGGACCCCCCCCGGCCCACCGCGCACCACCTCACGGAGGGGGGGGGTGTACGGAGGCGTGGCCCGCGCTCGGCACGCGGCGGGGAGCAGCGGCGTCCCCACCCCAGAGCCTTCTCTGCGGGGCCGCGCCGCGGCCGCCCGGGCACTGCGGGAGCGCGGCCGGCGGGCGGGGGCGGGGGAGCTGCAGCTCGGGGAAGGAGCTGGCTCCTGCCGTGGCCGGCTCCACCCTGCCGCGCTGTCCGCACCCCACGGGAGAGGTCTGGGCTCCCAGGCCCGCCGGAGGACACGTCTCACACTGTCCCGAGGCCAGGGAGGAGATGAGCCACAGCCCGCAACCAGAGCCCCCAGGGTGTCCGGGGCCACCGCCCCCGGGGCGGCGTGGTCCTTGCCCCACGTACCGCAGTTACGCGAGTGCCGCGGGGAACGCACGCCTGCAATGGGAGGTCTTTGTAGACGTCTAAACTGGTGCTCGGACTGGCATGACACACCCTGAGGGCTGGCCTGTGAACTAGGGGTGCAGCTTGCCAGGAAAGAGCAAACACAGAAGAGGAAGATGTTGCTGGGCGTACGCGGGGTATGCACTGGCTCGGACCTCCAGGAGGCAGGTGGCCTGGGGACCTGGTGGGAAATGAGAGGAACGAGAGGGATAAAACCGGCTTGCCCCAGGGTCAGGACTGTCCTGGCCCCCTCCCTGAACGAGCCTCCGGCATGTCCCCCGCAGCCAGGTGTCCTCCGGGGCTGCCTGCACCAGGGCACGGCTGCCTGTGTGGGCTTTGGGCCGGGGAGCACAGGAAACCCCAGGGGAGGCTCTCCCAGACCTTACTCCACATAAAAGAGAGGAAGCGCGCGAGGGTGTTGAAGTGGAGAGTGACTTCAGAGTGCCTTTCAGAGAAAATCTAGGGAATTCAGGGAGCTGGAGATCACGTCCAACAAAATGCATTCAGAAAACCTGGCAGGGCTTTAATGAAGCAATAGGGTGCAACGGAAACCATCCCAGCACTGGGGGAAGGGAAGGCTTATAGTTCAGATAATTACCTGAAACTTCAGAAGGAAGGGCATAAAAGTAGAAACTAGGTGAAAAAACTAGGAGGAACGGAAAAAAATAACAAAAAGTCAGGGAAGCCAAAGCATGAGCAGCCCATGTGGCCCACCGTCCTGCTGAGCCTGAGGTGGACAGCAGAAGGTGACAGCTCTCAAGTGATCAATGGATTCTTCCCCTCAGCCTGCACTGAGGAGGGTGGCTGCGATCGCGTGATTAACACCACTAACGTGAGTGACAGGTGTACGCTCCCACTAGGTAAGGGAAAATGCGATCAGTTTGGCTGGACTGATAAGTGAGGGTAATATTGAGAACTGGTGGAGGATGGATGAGGTTTCAGAGATCAGGAAAAAGGAGTGACACAGTGCCTGTCTTTGATGGGAGGAAAAAAAGGAAGTGAAGAATTAGAGGCCACTTAGCTCAACTTGTGGCAGGGGCTGTGCAGGCCATGAGGCAAAGGGGAAGCACGAGCGTGGCCTCTGCCCAGCAAGCCCCAGCCGTTGCTCCCTGTATATGAATAACCAGCCTGGTGGTGCCGAGCTGGCTTTCCTGCAGCGTTGTTGTCTGTCCTGCGCCCGGCACACAGTTTTTATTGCTGTGTGCGAGTCTTGTTATGAGACCCCTCTTCGGGGGCTGAGGCTTTAAGTGCTCTGGGCTCTCCTTGCTTTGCACAGCCCCCTCCATGCCACGCTGCTGAGCTTTGGGCAGACCTCGCTAGCCCGCAGTGCACTCTGATGGCCCCTTCCCTGCCAGGTCACCGCTGCTCGGTCGCTCTCAGGCTCCTTGCTGTTTTCATGGCCCAGACACCATGACTGGGCTTCCTAGCTCTACATTAACTTGCAGAGGGAAGAGGGAGATGCCACAGAGCCTGATTTTCTAGGCCTCTGATGCCTGCTCCTCCTGTGCAAGCCCATGCCTGTGTGTCATGTTTTAACCCGGCAGGTAGCTAAAACAACCACGCAGCCGTTCGCTCACACCCCCTGCAGCGGGATGGGAGAGAGAATCAGAAAAAAACCCAGGTAGAACCCATGGGTTGAAATAAAGACAGCTTAATAGGACAGAAAAAAAGGAAAGAATAATAATGATTATTCTAATAATAATGACAAAATATACAAAACAAGTGATGCACAGCACAGTTGCTCACCACCCGCTCACCGATGCCCAGTTAGTTCCCGAGCCACGGCGCCTCCCCCGCCAGCTCCCCCGGTTTCTATACTGAGCATGATGTCATATGGTATGGAATAGCCCTTTGGCCAGCGTGGGTCAGCTGTCCTGGCTCTGTCCCCTCAGCTTCCTGTGCACCCCCCACCCACTCGCTGTCAGTCCTTGACTGCTCAGCAACAACCCAAAACATCGGTGTGTTATCAACATTACTTTCATCCCAAATCCAAACCGCAGCGCTGTACCAGCTCTCAGGCAGAACATTACGTCTATCCCAGCCGAAACCAGGACGCTGGTTTAGGTGAACGGGCTGCAGGCGGTGACAGCTGCTGCGAGGGCACTTGGCAGGGCCCCACCGCGGGAGGGGAGCACCTCTGCGCTCCCCCGGCCCCAGCCCTCACGCTTGCCGGGTAAGGATGTTGTGCGCCTGCTCTGGGTAATGATGCTGCTGGCTGGGGAAGGCTGCAGGGGTGGCGCAGATCACAGGTGCCCCTTACAACGAGACTGACAAACAGGAACACGGTCAGAAAAAGAGCAGAGCAGCTCAGTGACATCAAGCACGCGGTCCTGCGTGTAGGCAGGTACCAGCGACTGTGCAGCTGCAGGACAGGGAACTAATGATGTGGCAGCACTTCCGCAAACCAGAACCTGTGGGACGGGGAGGATCATGAGCCAAACGTGTGTGAACAGCTCAGCACAGCGTGATAAAAGGCGAAGAGCGGCCTGATCTATGCAGGCAGGTGAGTCACGTGCAAGGCACATGAAACAGTCCTGATCCCATGGACCTGGCGAGCCGGAGAGGCCCCAGACCCCAGGCCCGGCACGGGAGAGCCAGCAGGGAAGGTGCCAGCTCAGTGATGAACACAAGGGGACAACGACCCCCGGCCACCGGGCCGGCTCTGGGGCCTGGGGCCTGGGGCCGTTGCGTCCCGGGAAGCGGCGAGGGCGGGAGGAACGCCTGCCCCGGGCCTGCGGCGGGAGAACACTCGCAGCCGGGGGACGGGGGCACCGAGCTAGGCCCCCGTGCCGGCGAGCGGCGGCCACTGCAGCCCCGTCGTGCTGCGCCGGCAGCACCGGGAGCGCGGGCCGGCACCGGGCTGCGGGTCGACGGCACCAGGCGCTGCAGCGGGCCGGGGAGGCGGCGGCTCCGCGCCGGTGGGGCTGCTGCGGGGCCGCCGAGGGCCCGCTCCAGCAGAGGGGCTCGGGCGTCTCCTCCCCGGGCGATCTCCGGGAAGGGCTGAAGCGGCCGGCCAGCCGCGGGGCGGTTTTGCCCGGGGGCTACGCGGGGGCGCGCCCTGGCCCCGCCGCGGCCCCACCCGCCGGGGCCGCCCCCTGCGCTGCGGCGGGCGCGTCTCCGCGGGGGAGGGCAGGCGGCGGAGCCGTCCCTCCGCGGGTCCCTGCGCGCACCCCTCCATCTCTGCGCGCACCCCTCCGTCTTCCGCGCATCCCTCTGTACCTCCTTGCACCCCTCCATCCCTCCGCGCATCCCTCCATCCCCCCGCGCACGCCCCCGCACACCCCTCCATCCCCCCGCGCACCCCTCCATCCCCCCGCGCAGCCTTCCGCGCACCCCTCCATACCTCCGCGCACCCCCCCGCGCACCCCTCCGCCCGCCCCAGCACCGGCAGGGCCGCTCCTGCGCGCGTATGGAGGGGCCGCCGCGCTTCCTCTGCGGCGTGGTGGAAGGTAGGTCCGTCCGCGGCGGGGGCTGGTGCCGCGCCCGGGCGTTGCAGGGGCTGGCCCGGTGCACCCAGGGCGAACGGGGGCCAGGAAGGGCCGCCGGGCCCCGAGCCGCGCCCGGGACCCCGG
Organism: Phaethon aethereus; assembly: GCF_964289735.1. NCBI lineage: Eukaryota > Metazoa > Chordata > Aves > Phaethontiformes > Phaethontidae > Phaethon > Phaethon aethereus. The sequence goes on from NC_138578.1 coordinate 85,509,398, forward strand.
GTATGGGGGAGACAGGGCGCCGGGCCCCTGCGCAGCGCCCGATCTCTGCCCGGGGGCACGGGACCAGCGCGCCCCACGATGCCCCCCGGCTCTTCCCCGGAGCACTGCTGCGCCCCGCAGCCATCCCAGCACAGCCGTCCCGACCCGCGCCCCCGCTGCTCTGCCTCCAGCACCCCGCGGTGGGTTCTCCTCTGCCCGGGGTGCAGGGCAGCACCCCGGGGTGCACCCTTCCTGCCTCCCTGCCCGCGGTGCAGCGCGGCCACAGGCCGTGCCCAGCCTGGCCTGGGCTCTCGTGGCAGCTCTGCACGGCTCAGCCCTCTCCTTCGGCCCCAAGCCCTGTTTCTGCAGCACGGCACGTCTGGAGCTGGGCGAGGCCTGGCACCCCTAGGCAAAGGCTTCTCCACTTTTCCCGGCTGCACAGTACCCCGCTGAAGCCCGCTGCCCACTGCCCTGCCTGGCAGGAAGCAAAAGCACCATGCAAATAAACACAAAATACATAGAAAGTAGAGGGACAGGGAAGTTGATAGTAAAAAGAAAAGTGAGTCAGACAAGAATCACTGATGTAGGAAAGCTGACCTGGGAGCAGGACAGACGCTGCCGGCAGAGCTGCCCCAGGAGGAGGAGGTCCCCGGCGAGCGAGGAAGGAAAGGCATGCCTCACCCGGGTAGCACAGCCCTGGCAGGGAGCACACAGAGGTGCTGTGCTGGGCAGGCTGCAGAGCGGCGTGCGGCTGTAGCAGGGACAAGGATGGCCAGGACTGGCGTGTCCTGCACGGAGCCCCTGCTCCTCCTGACACCCCGGACATTGCTAGTGGCAGCCCGAGAGCACGGACGGACTGACGCCTGTGGGTGACTACATGTCGGAGATGAGAGGGGTTGGGCAACAGTTGGGGCCTAAGGACCTTGCTTCCCAATGTGTTCATCAGGAATTTGGTAACGGCTGTGAAGAAATTGCTGAGGGACATCCTAGACGGCCCAGAGTTCAGTCAGTAATGGTGTTGACGGATTAGTGATGTAGTGGTCTGGGCCATGGGAGAGCCAAGGTACAAATGCACAGCATCATTCATCAGTGCTCGTCTGTCTTCAGAAAAGCAGAGCACCGACATCACTCCTCTGGAGACGCAGTCACAGGTGCAAACAGATTTTTCTGGTACAATTTAAGCCACTTTACTGGGCAGAATACACTAGGATGGCATTTTCAATAGAGCTGCTGCTGGCAGGGCATGTGTAGGGGCCGGGTGTCACGCCTGCAGGGCAGCGGCAGTTCCAGCAAAGTGTGGGTGAGGCACTTGCAGGCAGGTGCTGTACAAGGACTCCTGGGACCTTGCTGTGAGCTGAGCAGGAGTTCCTATAGATTGGGAAATGGAAAATCTATTTATCATGGAAATACTTTCTTCGGGTGAAAAATGTGCTGGGATCCTTGAGTGGCCACAAATTTGGTCCCGTGCACAGTGGGGGATTGCCAGCAAGGTGAATATTATTTCAAAGTAGATGGAATAGCCGTGTAGATTACTGAGCCTCCCAAGCAGGTAGAAGATCCATCTGCAAAGAAGGTATCATTCCGCGCGTGCTGTGGCGCAACTTACCACACCATTGCCCAAGGTGTTGCTGGCTGCAAGGTGGGCTCCTGCCAAAGGGAGCAGGGCATCGGGGCCCCCCCAGGCAGACCAGCTCCGGTGCACTCAGGCGCTTTAGGGAAACGCGGGTGCTTTCCTGGCATGCTGGCCTCCGCTGGATGCCAAGAGCTGGTCATTTCTCCCAGACTGAAAGAGCCATTGTGACCTGCCCTGTGCACCCACCACCCGCTTCAGTGGACGCGTTCGCTTCCCTGCCTATCTGCTCCTGGTGGCCTTGACTGCTGGAAAGCACAATGTGGTTTAAAAGTTGCCCAGGATGCAGAGCCCATCCGGAATGAGGAAGCTGCCTTGGTGACTAATTGCTATCACTGTTCAAGACGTAATGCATTTTCCGTGAGACTGCATTGCAGCTGCCAGATCTTGCAGAGACTTGAAGTGACTGAAGATTCTTCTCTTGCTAAATTTCAAGTCTGTGCTGGAACACTTGCAGGTTCCCCTTAACCTCCTCTTTAAGAAGCTGTCAAATCTGCACCTCTCAAACCCATTTACCTGCCTATTCTCCCGTTGTCCCCAAGTGAACCGGCTTGCTTTCCACTGGGTATTCTTTCTCGCTGGCTTTGCAGACACCTCTGCGCTTCCCAGCTCTTTCTACATGCAGAAAGAGGAAGGGCCTTTCCTTGGAAGCGTTCCCCGTGGAACGGTGGAAGGGGTGCTGCGTGTCCAGCAGTGCCTCTGCTCGCTATACCCAGTCACAGGCCGGTTCCCTGCTGTGCAGAGCACACAGCAGGCTGTCAGCTGCTGCGGTGCTGCAGCCCCAAGCTTGTGTCAGACACCGGCACCCAGCATCGCCCTAAAGCCGGCAAGCAGCAGAAGCGGAAATGTTAAGAAACACTTGGGAATTTGCTGACTCCAGATCTGTATTTCCTGCATTTCCCTGCGCAGCACCCTTTGTTGATGTGAACCTTCCGGAAGGGCAATGTCCTTGCGGCCAGCCTTGGTGCTCCTCGATGCGTGTCTTTGTTAGCAGACAACTGGTAAGGCTGCTCCCTGGTGTCCTTTCCCTCTCTGGATTTTCCCTTTGCAAGCTTATGGGAATGGTGTTTTCCTGTGGGGGACGCACAAGGGGTCTGTGAAGCCCCCAGTGGAGAGGGGGGCCAGTGGAGCCCCAGTCCCAGCACTCGTGGGTATCCCCACAGGCTGTTTGTGTGCTCCTGATCTGAACGGCTTCCCGGGGGACAGGGATGCTGCTTCAAAGTCCTGCCCTGCTGCGATGCAGGTATGTGTTTGCAGGGTGTAGGGGAGAGCTGTGTCAGCGCAATTGTGGTGCAGCTTGAGTTGTACAGTGGTTAAAGACGGAGAGAGGAGCTTTTATAGCCCACAGGGGTGTGATGATGCTCTGCCTGACGCAGCCTGACGCTACTCGGACAGAGAGATGCAGAGAGACACAGAGCTGGTATCTGTAAAGAAGAAAATCCCCAGGCAGAAAACTCTAGGGTGGATGTGCAATAGCTCTGTGCTTTGGTGCATGCCAAAATCATGCTAGCGTGCCCTACGGCCTGGCCAGCCCGCAGCCGGCTCCTCTAGGCTTGGCTGTTACTGTGCAAATTCCCGCTCCCAGCTTAAGTGCTACCTTGTGCAATTCTTCCCAGCTGCCTGTCTCTGGAATGGTGGGGGCACGCACATTACACCCACCTGCCCGATCACCGATGCCCAGCGAGATCATAGCAGGGTAACAGGCGTCTGGAGTCCCCAGAGGCGAACAACCGGTGGATCTCTGCGTTCGAGAGCAGCCACGTAGGGTCGGCACAGGGAGAGACTCTGTTTTAAGGCAGTTACTGAGAACTGCATTTTGGGTTTTTTTTCCCCTTTTACAGGTTTCTATGGGAGACCATGGTCTATGGAACAGAGGAAACTTCTCTTTCGATGGCAAGTACCCTGAATTTTCCTCTCTGTGGCAGAGTGACAAGGTGGAAACGAGAGTGCTGTGGAGGCAGGAGCGGTGAGGGAAAACGTGCTGGAGGGAGGCTCCCGGGGCTGGCCCGCCTTTGGGACTCCGGGGCGATGGCAGCTTCTCCCAGGGCTGCTCCTCTGTCCCAGCACTCTCGCACCCGCGGATCCAGCCCGGAGAAAGACTCCCACGCCCTGGGCCCAGGTGCGGTGGCGGCAGGGTGGACGGACGGCCCAAGGACAGATGCAGGCTGCGCTGCCCTGTGCCGGCAGATGGTGCTGGGACTCTGCCGCAGCCCAGCTGCAGCCAGATGTGCTTGGCTGGGGGGCCCGGGCCGGGGCTGGGCGCCCCAAGGGAATGGGGTCTGGGGATGGGGCCCGGAGGGGGCTGGGCGGGCACTAGCCCCTGTGTGCCGGCGCGGTACTGCCGTGAGGGCACGGACCCCCAGGGAGCTGCCAGTGGGACAGGGTCAGACCCCCCGCCCGCGCCGTGCGAGGAGCTGCCGCGCTGGGAAGGGTTTGGAGAGGAGCCTGGGGGCTACGCGAGCCTGAAAATGCCGCCTCTGGAGGCACTTTCAGAAAAGCTGCTCTGCCCTGACGGCAGCACGGCGTGGGTCGGCTGGGGCAGCCCCTGCGCAGGAGGGGTGTCGGGGGGCCGGCGGAGGGGCTGGGGCCGGAAACGGGAGGTGAGCTCTGCCGGGAGAGGATGTGGGGGTGCTCAGCGGGCTGGAAGCCGACCTCGGGTGCTGACCGGGCGGGACGAGTGCCCGTCGCCTCGTCTCTGAACCGTGCGGGGCTGGGCCATGGCACGCGGCACCAGCCCCTGTGGGTGCGCTGGTCACAGGACAGCATGCTGCGTGCCTGCTGCCACCAGCAGCAAGCGGCCACTTCACCCTGGCCGGGGCCACCGTCCTGCACGGCCAGTGAGGGCACTAGGTGGGTGCTTCCAGCCAGCCCGGCCTCGCTGGAGCTGGGCTTATCGTTCTGGAAACAGACGGCACAGCAAACGCGCATCACTCCACCGTGGGCACAGGCGGCCGCTTTATCCTGAGACTGCATCCATACCTGCCGTGGGTGGTCCTTGTGTCCCTGTGAGTCCCCATGTATGTCCCCCCTGCGTGTCACCACGTGTCCCTGTGATGGAAGGATGCGGGCAGGATCTGCCACCCGCTGGTTGTCAGAATCACCTTGGGATGGGAGTTGATCTGTGCAGGAGGGAAAAGGCCCTCTCCTGGCATTTGCCACCTATGCACGGGCCACCAGTGGGGTGAGCTGCAGTGACAGTACCTGCCAGCGACCAACTGGGGCCCTGCGGGGCCCCCCGTGGAACATCCAGCACGAGCAGCATGGTGGTCACAGCCTGGGCAGCACAGTGGTCACAGCCTGGGCAGCACAGTGGTCACAGCCTGGGCAGCGCGGTGGTCACAGCCTGGGCAGCACAGTGGTCACAGCCTGGGCAGCGCGGTGGTCACAGCACGGGCAGCGCGGTGGTCACAGCACGGGCAGCGTGGTGGTCACAGCACAGGCAGCGCACTGGTGAGCACGGGTACTGCCCTGGTGATAGCACGGGCAGCGCACTGGGGATGGCGTGGAGAGCGTGCTGGTCACAGCAGGGGCACTGTGCTGGTGACAGCGTGGGCAGCGCGCTGGGCATGGCCCGGCAGGGGGCTGGAGGCGGCAGAGCCCTGTGCTGGTGCCTGTGCTGGTGATGGGCTGGCAGCCATGCACGGCATGGGAAATGTGCGGCCACGCTGTGAGAGTGCACTGGTGATGGTGTGGGCGGTCACAAGGGCAAATGAGGACTGTAGTGCAGGGACCAGAGATGCAGATACAGAAAAATGTAGCTTAGAGAATTTGGGGAAAGCGTGCAGGAAGGAAATCAAGATGTGCTGTTTTAAAGTATATGAGGAATGAGAAGGTCTAATGATGGCTTTGTCTGGCACTGGACTGGGATGTGTGTTCGCCAGTTTGCACGTGTGAGCGGTATGTTCATCGGTGGTTTTCTTCTCTGGAAAGAAACAAAATGAGGCACTTGTATCATGTGGTACATGAAGTGCTTTCCAGTCTGTGGGAAAAAGTAAAACATCAGCTGCTAAGAAGGATAAATAAAAATAAATATATCAGATGGCTTTCATACAGAAGTGCCAAAAGAGCTGTCTAGGGAGGTGTCTGTCCCGTCATGATAATTTCCAGTGAGTCTTGGATTGCTGGGGAGATTCTGGAAGCAACTGGTGCTTTTTGAGGCCAGAAAGGGCCGTATGACAGTGCAGTCTGATCTCCTGAAGCAGGCAGGCCCCGATCTCTCCCAGAGCTGCTTCTCTTCAGCTCTGGCTGCAGTGGAGCATCTGGAGAGCCGGAGACCTTTCCTCTCCCCTCTCGCCCAGATGTGTGTCCCGGTGAGCCACCCCCGGATCCCACCATGTCCCTGGCTGCCAGGTGTGGCTTTGCTCTCCTCCGGAGCGCTGGTGGGCTGAGCCTTTCCCTGGGGGTCGAGCAGACTGGGCTCCAAGACTCCATTGCTCACAGGCTTTCCACCTCTGTCTGTGTGTGGCTCCTTGACAGACCCACTCTAGTTTATCAGCACCCTTCCCATGCCGTGGCCACCGCTCTGGCAGCACCGGCAGCCAGCACAGAGGTCACTGAATCTCCCCAGTCCTGCCTGACACTCTGCAGCGATTCATCGAGGGCTCTCTCTTACCCTGAGTTATCAGAGCACTGCAGAGGACACTGATGCTCAACTAACGGCTTGTTATGTTAAGTTGTTACTTCGGACACCGTATCTTCTCTATTCTTTTACCTAGGTAGGACTTTATGCCTGGCTGTATTGAGTATCCTGCTTGCTGAAGCCCAGCTTAACGGCCATTTCAAATCCCTCCGAGTGCTGTATTTGCTCCTTTATTCTCCACTTACTTGGTCTTTGCGACCTGCAAACTGCACAGGCGCAGCGTGCTGCCATGGGTTCACGCTTGCCGAGCTCTGCTGCCCACGCTGCCGGAGTTCTCCTTCAGCACTCACCGTTTTTCAGCACTCGGGGGCTCCCCACCTGCAGGCTTGGCAAGAATCTTGCAGTCCCAAAGAGTTCCTCCGACAGGCCTTTTAATGTCTGTGGGTCAACGTTAGCGTGACCCTGTTAGATAAGGGAGTGCCTGGGTTCGACGTGCAGGAAGGGATTCCTCTGCCTCGCGCTGTCCCTGTCTCCCTGCGGGGAGCAGCGGTGCAGGACGCGTGCGCTGCCGGGCGGGCGCCTGAGCCGCCCGGGAGATGTGTCCCGGGGGCCCTGCAGCTGGAGGAGCAGCACCGCTGGGCTCGGGTCCCCCGCATGCACTCCTGCACGGTGCTCGACGGGCGGGAGGGCGGTCAGGTACCTCCGGCCCGCGAGCCTCTGGCTGGGCTTGGCTGAGGGATGAAGGAGCTGGGACCGGGTTCAACCTGCGACAGCTACAGTAAGGGGTGAGCACATACGTAGCGCACGTTACTGTTGGTGGACTAGGAATTGGCTGGATGGCTGCATCCAAAGAGTTGCAGTCAATGGCTCAACGTGCAAGTGGAAACCAGTAACGAGCGGTGTCCCCCAGGGGTCCGTACTGGGACCAATGCTATTCAATATCTTCATCGCTGACATAGTGGGATCGAGCGCACCCTCAGCAGCTGACACCAGGCTGAGTGGTGCGGCCATCGCCTAGAGGCAGGGGATGCCATCCAGAGGGACCTGGGCAGGCTCGAGGAGTGGACCCACGAAAATCTCATTAAGTGCAACAAGGTGAAGTGCAAAGTCCTGCACCTGGGTTAAGGCAACCCCCAGTATCAGCACAGGCTGGGGGATGAAGGGATGGAGAGCAGCCCTGCCGAGAAGGACTTGGGGGTACTGGTGGGTAAAAAATTGGATGTGAGCCGGCAGTGGGCTCACAGCCCAGAAGGTCAGCTGTATCCTGGGCTGCATCAGAAGCAGCATGGCCAGCAGATTGAGGGAGGTGATTCTGCCCTTCTATTACACTCTGGTGAGACCCCACCTGGCCCCCCCCTTCCAGGGGGCTTAGGAGAAAGAAGGGGACAGACTCTTTACCAGGGTCTGTCCTGACAGGACAAGGGGCAACAGTTTTAAGCTGAAGGAGGGTTGATTTAGATTGGACATAAGGAAGAAATTCTTTACTGTGAGGGTGGTGAGGCACCGAAACAGGTTGCCCAGAGAATGCCTGAGAGTGTTCAACACTAGTTCGGATGGGGCTTTGAGCAACCTGATCTAGTGAAAGATGTCCCTGCCTGTTTGCAGGGGTTGGACTGGATGATCTTTAAAGGTCCCTTCCAACCCAAACCCTTCTGTGATCCTATTGCCAGCAGCTCATGGATTCCTTGTAAAAGGGCTTCGGTCAAAGCAGAGTTACTGCTGATGCCAGGCACTGCACCTTGATGGATCCACGTCCCCGTTACCGTGGCGGTGCCGGACCCCACATTAACTGGGTGCAACAGAGCGGGGCGCAGGCTCTCCGGAGCTGCTCTGTGAGCCTGGCTGGCAGGGTGTGCCCAGCGGCTGCCGCAGAGCTGCTGCTGGCGGCCTGTGCCAGCCCACAGTGGCAAGTGGCGTGCACGTCATCCCGGCAGTAAACACGCAGCCCGCTCTGGGCCCCCCTCTACAGAAACGCCACCGAACGCAGCCAAAGAGAGGTGTTTGTGCAGCAGCTGGGCAGGCGGTGCAGGGCACGCCTGGCCGCAGCGCGAGGAAGGGGAGGCCGGGGCAGGCAAGGGACAGCCCAGCGGGTGTGAGGAGGCTGCAGCCTGCGTACCCAGAGCCGGGCTGGGACTGCAGCGCTGGTCTTGTGCTGGTGTCTTACTGGAGAGGAGATGGAAAAACGCAAGAGCGCAAAAGAGCCGCAGTGAGACCCAGTAGCTCCAAAAACTTGTAGGGCCATAGCTTTGAAGGTCTTGACCTGTTCAAGCGTTCAAGGCATGATCTGGGAATGGTGCAGCAGGCGTATGGGACTGCTGGTGGAGTCAGGCCAGCCTGCAGACAGGGCACGGGCTTTTCAAGGGGATAATGTGAGGGGGTCTACAGTGGTGAGGGCTTGCCGGGTGTTTTTGGTTCTCAGAGAGGTACCCTGGGCTGAGTCCTCCAGGCCAGACCGTGCCTCGCAGGCACACCCCGCTCCCAAACACTGAGCTTGGGGGAGCGGTGAGGTGCCAGCTCTCCGGGGTGTCTCCTCTGGTCCTGCTTCGCAGAGACCCCTCACATCCAGAGGCACAACTAGCTTGTACATACCTGCTTCATCTGGAGTTGCTTGTCACAACAGGCCACCTTGCAGCCTGCCTGTTTGGGCTACAGGCAAGTTTGGTTCTTGATTAAACAATTAGAAGGATAGCTGAAGAGAAAAGGAAAAGAAACCCTCCCCAAACGTGCTTGCAGAAGATGCTGAGTGCTTCCCAGGGTCTCGCTGCAGGCCCTGAAGGCGCTGCTGCAGAGCTGCCGGGGCGGTTTGGCCTGCTGGAGCCCCCCAGCCGGAACCCCGGGCTGCGGCCGCCTGCAGACCACTGAGCTGCTCCCTGTGCCGGGGAAGAGCCGCGGCTCCGCAGCCTGGGGGCTCTGTGCGAGTGGAGGCTGCACGTGGTGCGGCTCCGGGGAAGGAGAGGGCACCACGAGCCGAGGAGCTCTTGGTGTTGTGGGCTGGCACCTGCCTGGATGCCTCTTCGCAAAGAGCCCGTCTGGAGCCTTGGGTGACGCCTTGTCCTTGCTGCACAGGCTGAAACGCTGCGGGCTGAACTGCTACATGTACGCACCCAAGGATGAGCTGAAGCACCGGCTGCTCTGGCGAGAGCCCTACGCCGCGCCTGAGGCAGGTAGTGGCTCTGCGGGGCCCCAGCACGGGCGGGCTGCGGGCGTCACAGCTCCTCAGGGGTGAAGCATGGGCTGCACCTCAGCCAGGGCCAGGCTGGCTGTTACCGCCCTTCCTGCCGGGAAACCTGCCCACTGCAGGGAGCCCCACAGGCACTGCCGAGTGCAGGGAGACCCCCAGACCCTGCCCGGTACAAGGAGCCTCCCTAGACCCTGCCCATCCCATGGAATGGCCTATGAGCCCACCCGGCATGGGAAGCTGCCCACGTGGGTCTCCAACAATATGGTCAAATAGGCCAGGGCCCACGGACCCTTGTGGAGAGTCCTCTGTGTCCCAAGGGACTGGAAACGGGCTCCTCTGGACCTCTCCCCTCCAGACGCTCTCTCGTGCCTCCCAACACCCCCAGCTCCTTCTTTTTGGGCCGCTGTGGTTCCCCCTCCCTCCGTTCCTCGTCTCCCTCCATCCCGTGCCTCCCAGCGCTCACAGCACCCCCTCCACTTTGTCCCCAGCCCGCATGCGGTCTCTCATCGAAGCCGCCCGAGAGCAGGGCATGGAGTTTGTTTTTGCCGTTTCTGCTGGCCAGGACATGGTGTTTTCAAGTGCCAGGGATCGGCTCCTGCTGCGGCAAAAACTCAGGCAGGTACCGTGGGCCGTTCCTTCATCCCACCACTCCCAGGCGAGGGGTGTGCATGCTTGTGTGTGGGCTCCGTGCCCACCCCAAAGGCTGGCGTGGGGCTGTAATCCCCTCCTGCTGCTGCGCATCAGGGAGCAGCTCTGTGGGGTGCCCGGTGGCAGAGCTGGTGGTGTCCCTGTCATGGCAAGGCAGAGCTGAGGGCTCCGTGGGATGCCTGACGGTGAGTGGGCAGCGCTGGGGGCAGGAGAGGCACCTGCCAAGCCCCAGAGATTGCTGGGCAGCACCGGAGGCTGGTGCAGGCTGGTGCTGAGTCCCCGGTCCTCAGCGAGGGTAAAGAGCTGCCGACACGGCGGGTTTGCTCCTTTGGCAGCTGCAGCTCTCCACGGCACAGCCGAGGCAGCAGCTGCACTGCGCTGCGCCATGCCCGGCCGCCTCTCCGGCCGCCCCCGCCAGCCCCGGCGCAGGGAGCACGCCGCGGGGCTCCGCGTGCTGCAGGGCAATGCAGGGGTGCGGCGTGGGGGGAGCAGATGTGGCGGGCGGTGAGCGGGGCTGCCCAGCAGCGGCACAGTGGGAGCGGGCTCTGGGCCACTGCAGCACGGACTACGGTTTGAAAGGGCTCCTGGCCCACGGCAAACACGGCTGTGCCCAGGGCTTGGAGCAAGGTAGGCTGCGGCGGTGGAGCTGGCGTGCGCCCGCAGAGCGGCTGGGCCTTGTGCGCGACGTCCGCTGGGCAGGCGCGGGGGACCTGGCAAGGGCAGCTCTGCTCGCCCCGTCCCTCTGGGCGCCCCAGACCTCTGCTGTCCGTATGGGGCCCAGGCAGGAGGGGCTCGTCAGGGCTCGCTGCCGCCTTTCTCTCCGCTGCCCAGGGACCCTAGCAGCCTGTGCCCATGCCCACAGGTGGCTGCCATGGGGTGCCACTCCTTCGCACTGCTCTTTGACGACATCGACCCCTGCATGTGCCAAGCTGACAGAGACGCCTTCCCCTCCTTGGCGCAGGCCCAGGCCTCTGTGGCCAACGAGGTGTACGAGGAGCTGGGCCAGCCCTCCGTCTTCCTCTTCTGCCCTACAGGTACTGCCTGCAGCCGTGCGGCCCCAGCCACCCGCCCCTGGGAGACCAGTGCTTGGCCAGCCATGTCACCCCACAGCAGGCCGGGGTGCTCTTCGGCTGCCTGCACCCAGCACCCGTGTCTGCTGAGAGCTTACTGCCCTGACAGCCTCCATGGCTGCCCCCAGCCCCCTCATGCTTCTGCAGGAGCCCTGGAGATCTCAGGACTCAGACAGGACCAGGCTGCAGATGGGCTGGCGTTCCAGCAGCCGCACAGGCTGTGTCCCCTGCACCCTGCACCTCCCCAGCCCCCGTCCATTGATCCCAGGCAGCCTCTCCTCTCCCGGTCTCTCTGCCGCTCAGGAGGTGCCCTGTGCTCTCTCCCCAGAGTACTGCAGCTCTCTCTGCTCCCCCAGCCCCAGCCAGTCCTGCTACTTGCTGACCCTCAGCCAGGAGCTGCTCCCAGGGATAGGTGTCATCTGGACAGGTGAGCGCCTGGCCCGGCGCCGTGGGGCACGCAGCCCCGTGCGGCTGCGCAGCCTGAGTCAGCAGCTGCCAACCCTGCAGCCGCGGGCCCTGTCCTGAGAGAGGCGCCAGCAAGTGGCCCCCGTTGCGATGCCTTCCAGCATCAGGGTGTGCAGCCCCAGCCAGGCAGTGGGTCAGGCTGTGGGTTGGCTCTCCTTCTGGCTGGGGAGGGTGGAGTGGGGGGACTTGACCCTCATCGCCATGCTCAGTGCCCTGATGTGCGCGTGTCCCTGTTGTGAGCGTGCATGGCGGACTGTGCTGCCTATGTGCTCCACACACAATCCATGCTATGATGCTCCAGGCCCAAAGGTAGTGTCGCAGGAGCTCTCAGCCACGCTGCTGGACGAGGTGGAGAGCGTCCTGCGGCGTCGCCCCATCGTCTGGGACAACCTGTATGCCAACGACTATGACTGCAGACGTGTCTTCCTGGGCCCCTACACGGGACGTGCCCCCGGCCTCATGCCCAGGCTCCGTGGGCTGCTCCTCAACCCCAACTGCGAGCTCCAGGCCAACTTCATCCCCATACACACATTGGGCAGCTGGTTTCGGAGCGAGCTGGGGAGCTGTGCCCACCCTGATCACACAGGTACCTGGCCCCAGCACCCCAGGCGGCTCCATCCGTGGGGCCCCAGTGCCGGCAGCGAGCTCGTGCACCCAGGGCAGGGCCCTGCCCATCGCTGCCATGGCCTTGCAGGCTTTCCTGCACGGCAGCCTGGGTGAGGTGTCTCAGGCTGGGCACCACCCGAAATCCCAGGGCATGGGATCCATCCTGGGGGCATCTTCTGGGGTGGGGGGCTGCCCCCCCAGCGTGACGTGGGATAGCTCCGTCAAGCAAAGGGTGGAGCTGCCCAGGCTGATGAGCTCCAGTTCCTCAGGGATGGAGACAGCGGCAGCCCCGGGGGACAGCCAGGCCCCGCAGAAGGGCAGCTACAGCCCCCAGGAGGCCTTGGAGCTGGCGCTGCGAGACTGGGTGGCTGAGGTAAACCGGCAGGCCTTGGGGCCAGGTAGGTGCTGATCTCCCCCCGTGCAGCATCCCTCACGCCCTCCAGAGCCCCGCAGCGGCTCTGCTGGGAGCGTGGAGGGGCGAGGGAGCCCGCGTCCTGCCTGTGTGGGTGGGGTGCTTGGTCTGGCATGGCAGCGGGGTCTGTGTGTGGTGGTGGGCAGCCATGGGTGTCCATCATGCTGTGCTGCCCCGTGGGTGCTCCCGCCTGGCCACGCCCCAGAGGAGGTCTCCTCAGCTGGCAGTGTGGGAGCCTGGGCCATGATTCGGCTCTGGAAAAGGGGGTTCAGCCAGGTGCAAGCTTGGTGTCTCACAATGTTCGCCTCTGTAAAACCTGTGGCCTCACCAGCCATGGAGGCCTGAACTCCAGAGCACAGAGCTATGCAAAGCCCACGGGCCTGGCAGCTCCCCGGTCCCTGCCAGCTTGGAGATGGAGCTTCCCAGCATGGCTGCTCTCAGGGCTGTCCTGCCCCATGGGCAGCAGTTTCCATGCAGGTGCCAGAGGGGCTGCCTCCTTGCTCCTTTCTGCCAGGAGGAAGGAGCCCAGGACACCCCAGAGTCAGCCTCAAGGGAGGAACAAGGCTGCAGCCCAGCACCACGGGAGGATGGGAGGTCACGCTCGACCCTGAGGCCCACGACTCTGTTCTCAGTGGGGCAGACCAGCATGGCCCTGAGCCCTGCAGCACAGCACTAGGGGAGCGGAGGAAGGAGGTGACCTCAAAGCCCAAGAAGGGCAGTGGGAGCAGGACCCCAGCTGGTGGTTGGCGAAGCCCCACGAAGAATGGGGACCAGCTCACCATGGGGCGCAGAGGGAGCCGTGAGCCCTCCTTTGCTCTGGCCAGCACAGCTGGGAGTCCCCAGTCCGCAGGAACCCCGGTGGCTCTCCACAGCCCAGGACCCGCTGTGTGCTGCAGCAATGGGGCCAACACCAGCCAGAACCTTCCCTTACCCACCAGTGATGCCAGGACAGGGGGTGGCAGCCCTCCCCAGCCCCCCAGCAGTACCCAGCCTGAGGCCAGCAGGGCTGACATGCCCCAGACACACCCAGGGGCTGGTGCCAGCCCTGGGCCCCCAGCGCCACCCATGGATGGGGCTGGTGCCAGCCCTGGGCCCCCAGCACTGCTCACTGATGAGATTGGTGCTAGCCCAGGGCCCACAGCAGCATTGACCCCAGAGGAGGCTGGGACCAGCCCCATGGCCATGCTGACCATGGAGGAGGCTGGGTCTGGCCCCAGCATACTGCTGATCCCCAAGGAGGCCACGTCCAGCCCCATGGCACTGCTGACCCCAGAGGAGGCCAGGTCCAGCCCCATTGCACTGCTGACTTCAGAGGAGACCAGGACCAGCCCCACGGTACCGCTGACTCTGGGGGAGATGCGGATGCTGGTGGAGCTCTTCTACCTGCCCTACCATCATGGGCCACTGGCACAGCATCTCCTGGAGCACTTTTGGTGGCTCCAGGCAAACAGCCTCAGCGTGGGTGTCCCGGCCACCGCACCAGATGCCTGTGGGGTAAGGCTGGTCCAGGTGCTGCTGTGGGATGGTGCCTGTCACGGTTCTGCTGACACCTGGTCCATCCACAGGGCACATGGTGGCGCAACCGAGCCCAGTCCTTCCAGCTGCTCTGCGGTCAGACTTGCCGCCTGCACAGCCGCTTCGTCAGCAGTGCCGGACAGGCGCTGCTCTACGACCTCCACCCCTACCTCTGGGACATCCGCAATATGCTGTTGGCCGCCAGTGCCTTCGTCCTCTGGCTGGGTATGTGGCTGATGCCAGCCTGAGGCCAGCCCCTGTGGCCCCTTAGCACGTGTTTGCACCCTGGCCAAATCCAGCCATGTTGACATGCAGAGGCCCCGGGCACTGTGGCACACCCAGAGCACCTGAAGCGTCTTCTGTGGTGATCCACTGTTTCCCACCTAAAGAGGTGAAGGTGTCTGGGACCCCTGCCCAGAGGTCTGGGGTCTCTGTGTCCAGCCAGGGGTGCCAGGGTCTCTCCTGGGAGTGCACCTCTCCTTGACACCTTCCCCACCACTGACCCATGTCCCATGCTCACCACCTTGCCTCTTTTGCAGATGGCCATCTCCTCCGCAACCCTGACCCCAAGGGCACCTGGGGAAGCTGCTTTGGCTGTAAGTATGGGTGCTGCCTTGGCTTGCGTGCCCGGGTGGCGGGACCCTGGCTGCCGCCCTCCGTCACCTCGCGCCCCACAGTGGCAGCCAGCACACGCCATCGAGCTGCCCCTTCCCACCTTCTGCCTGCTGAGCGGAACAGGAATGGCCATGAGAAGGTGGGCATCACTGCGTGCCCTGACACACCGAGGCAGGATGGGGCACTGCTGCTGGGGCCAGGGCGGTCATCAGAGCACTCTTCACCAACTCTTCAGTCTAGAAAGAAGTCCTATTTCTAGGACGTGGTTCCTCAGCCCTTTTAATCCAAGGACCCCTTGGTAGAAGGGATCCATGGAAGCAGTAATGCTCCAGATGACAGAGCTGAGGCTGGATTTTGAATGCCTGTGCATCACTTTGGAAGCCCCTGTTCCTCTGGTTTAGGGTTCCCTAGTTGCTCTGTGGGCCTTGTGACCTCTTACAAACCAAGAACTGTTACCAGATGACAACCTGAGGTGGGGCTATGTGCCTTGAACCGCTTCCACAAGGAAGCAGCCGCACGCAGGGCAGGTTCCCGCAGGCGCTGCAGAGGTTGCTGGCTGGGCAGCAAAGCAGTGTGCTGCTCTCTGTGCCAGGCTGCAGCTTTCCAGCTGTAGCCAGGAGCTGCGTCTTTACCTTATACCTTTCATGGAGGCAAGATCATTCCTTTCCCCATTCCCTCACTGCTAGCCCTGTTGCGGAGGGTGTGCTGCTACCCCGATGCACGGGGCTGGCTGCCCAAGCCCAGGCGAGGTCCCATGCCCAGCTGCACGGCCGTGGGCACAGGTGCTTGGAGCTGGGACCTGTGTGGATCGTGATGTTGCTGTGAGATGGAGGCTGATCTCCCCTGGCCCAGCAGGTTTTTGTTCACCTTGCATGTGTCTGTCTCCTGCTGCCTCCAGGGTGCCAGAGCACCACTGCCCCAATCCTTCCAGGGGGGGACGCTGAGCCGTGGGCGCGTCGTGGGGGCCTCTTTGGAGAGCTGCAGGTGAGAGCATGCCCATCACCGTGGGGGCTGACGGAGCCGTTGGGAAGCCAGGATCCCAGCTGCTGCTCCTGGCCCTGCTGCTGGGTTGCTGCGAGCTTGGGAAGGCAGAGCTGGCCTGGGCCTCTGTGCCTTGGCTGCGGCTCCTGGAGTTTAGGGCGCTTCAGAGGGACCCTCCTCCTGCTGCCTCCTGGACAAGGTTTGGAGCCAGGACAAGCTGCTCCCTGACAGACTGGATCTCTTCCAGGCTCTGCTGCCCGTGGGGAACAGCTGTGACCTCTTCTACCACCCACCTCCGCTCTTCCCATCCAGCCAGCTGTACCGCCTGCGCCCGCTGCTGCCCTTGGACAAGGTGGGAGCCATGGACCGAAGCGTGGCCAGAGCTCAGCTCTGCATGGCCTGTGCTATACGTGCACTCATGAGATGGGTGCTGAGCCCAAGACAGCTTGGAGGTGGTGCAGGTGGGAAGGGACCTCTGGGGTCCAGCCCCACTCAGGGCAGGCCAGCCTGGGGCAGGTCACCCAGGGCTGTGCCCAGCAGCGTGTCAGCCCTCTGGGCTGGAGAGTGGGTGTTGTGGCCAGCAGCCTTGGCGGCAACCATCACCAGCCTCCCTGCAACGAGCACCCAGGCACAGCCCCTCCAGGCAACCAGCAGCAGGAGAGGGAGACCCGGCTCCTAAGTGAGCTGCAGGCACAGCCACAGATAAACTGGCACAGACTCAGGGCTGCCCGATTGCGAGGGTGGATCTCTAGAGCACCCCCAGCACTGATTGCCGGTGGCAGCCGCGAGCAGATGCCAGGAAAGATCCAGCACAGAACAAGTCTGGCTGGCGACCTCCTGCAGCCATCATTAGTCTGCAGCTCTGGGCACTGCCTGAGCCTGTTGAGGTTCATCTCCAAATCAGTCCCTTCCTCAAACTCCCATCCAGTTTACAGGATGATTCCCCACTGGGGAGGCAGCAACCTCTGTCAGCTGTGACCTGCTTGCTACCAGCCCCCCCGCTCTGTCTGACATCCCAGCAGTTCGATGGGATGGGGAGGGAAAGCGGGAATTTGGAGGTGGGTGGACACACAAGTTAAACGGCTGGCAAATCCAGCAGAGCCCTGGATTCCCCATGTACTGCGCAGCCTGCAGCGAACACCCTGCTTCCTCACCCTGCCGCCTCTCCCAGCTAAAGGAAATGCCAGCGCTGCAGATCCAGCCATCACGGACACAACTGCACCTCCCCGCTCCATGCAGCGGCTGGCAGCGCACAGCCGCAGTGCCTGCAGATAGCAGGGAGGAGCTGCAAGCGCATGAGAGCAGGTTCTATGAGGCTGCAGCTGCCACCAACTCCCACCGCCAGAGCTTGTTTTCGATTGCCTGTTGTCAGATTTCATCTGATCAGGCTAAACTTTAAGATGTCAAGTGTCTGTGTCCAGTGAAACTTTGAGAAAAAATCCAGCTAAGCGCTTCAGCCTGTTCTGGGAACGGCACTCAGAAGGGTGCTGTCCTGCCCTTGTCGTTCAGTGGTTGGGGCAGCTTTTATTGGGTTGTTCTGTTTGCTGGTCCTGTGAGCAGCAGCAAACTCAAATCTGACCAAGATGGGAAATTTTGAGCTGTCCCACTTTGCACATGCTCTGTGGAGACCCAAGTTTCAGCGTTGCTGCCGTTCTGGCCGCTCTGCGCATGCTCCATCCCAGGGCGAGCCACGATTCTTCAGCAGCTGCTGCTCATGGGTGCCTGCCTGGAATGGCATTTTCTCGGTTTGAAGCGCGGCCATGCTATGGTCACACAGATCAGAGGCCAGCGGAAGGTGGTGCACGGTGCATCACTTGCCGCAGACGCCAGCGCCCTTGACGGCCGAAGCACTTACCTTCACACCTTTCCCTGGCCGGGACGCTTGGAGTCCCTCTTCACGGTCAGCTCAGGCAGTCGCTGGTACACCGTGCTCCGTCGGGCTGTGGCGCGGGCAGCAGGCAGCTGAGGGGCAGCAGTGGGGCAGGGATTGGGCAGGGTAGGCAGAGCCAGGGCTGAGGGGGATCTGGGTCTTCCAGGGAGAGCTTTACCGAATGTGCCGGGAGAGTTTGGACTGTGACCCCAAAGTCGCAGAGGTCCTCGCAGCCCACCCCGATCTCCTCGGGGACAGGTGAGATGTGGCCCCTCTGGGACTCTCTTGCCGGGCGCCTGCCAAGCCCGGCCACGTGCTGGGTGATGCAGGGCCGCGGTGTGAGGCAGCGGCCTCTCCTCGCATCCCTGCAGGGCCTGGCTCTGCCTGCACCCTGGCTGGCGATGGCCTCACCCTGCGGGAGGGTGTGGGGAGGGCAGTCCCACTGCATCATGGCAGCCGCTGTGGGGATGGCCCTGCTGTCCAGCCCGGCTGCAGGGGCACTGCGGTGGCTTCCCTTGGCTGAGGGCTTCTGCTGGGGGCTCTCAAAGGGATGGTCCGGTGGGCGCAGGGGTGCTGTCCCGCTGGGCTAGGAAGGAGGAGGCTGGCTGGTCTCCAGGAGGCAACTCGGTGGTGCTCCTGCTCTGGCTGGCAGGCTGCTGGGCAGCTTCCTGACCCTGAGCCCCGAGTACACGTTTGTGCTGGAGGATGAGGGTGGTCTGTGCGGCTACGCAGCCGGAGCGCTCTGCGCTGAAGACTTCCTGCAACAGCGAGACAGCAGCTGGCTGCCAGCCATACGGCACAAGTACCCCCAGGACCTGGGTGCAGATGCCCCAGCTCTGGGACAGGTAAGGGGGCACCTGGAGCAGAGGGGAGCGGGTATACTGGGGATGAAGGGGGTTCCCTCACTTGTGTGTGTCTCCTGCAGGATGCCCTGGAGGAAGCACTGCTCTTCTTCCATGCAGAGCCACCGGCTGTGCCCCTGCCTGTGCTGCAGCGCTTCCCCTCCCTGGTGCAGCTGGGGACAGCCCCCCGCGTGCTGGATGTGGGGGCCGGCCGCAGCCTGGCTATCTGCCTGCTGAGCGCACTCAGGGCCAATGGTGAGCATGACTTCCCCATGCTGGGGGGACTGAGCCCCCCTTGATCCAGCACAACCCTGTCCTGACTGCTCCCTCACCCATCCAGAGCTGGGAACCAGCCCCACCTGCACCCCACCTCTCAGCACGGGACTGGGGTAGCCCTCACTGGGGCTCCCCGTCCCCTCTCGGACACAGTCTGGCCCCCAGCTCCCAGGCGCTGTGCCCTCCCTTTGCCCCAGGGGACACGTGGACCTGTGTCTCAGGGCATCACACAGGCACCCAGCGCCAAAGGGCAGTGGAGAGTCTGACTTCCTTGTGGAGGAGGCCCAGCCACCGGCCCCAAGCCCCAGCGCTGGGTTCCCGGTGCCAGGGGCCTGACCTCTCGCCTCCTTTCCAGGGTCACGGGGAGTGTTTTGCGAGGTCAGTGCCGCTGACTGGCAGCAGCTGAGCTTCTACAGCAAGCTGGGCTTCGTCGCCCTGCCAGTGGCCTGGGGCAGCTCCCCTGGCACTCGGCTCCTGGGACGTCTCCTCTGAGCATGCTGTGTTGGGTGCGGGCACAGGGAGGCAGTGCCACGGGACAGGCTGAGCCCCCACCCCATGCAGCATCGGCCTGAGGGAGCAGGAGCAGAGGGGCACCTTGCGCAGAGCAGGTACGCATGGTGGGGGGACACGGCCTGGGGGTGAGCAAGATGTCACTGGGATGTGTGCAGGGGACTCAGCTGTGAGGGTCCTTGGGCAACAGAGAGCTATTTCTGCCATCTCGGGAGATTTGGACATCAGGGCCCCTCCACTCCTTCCCCCGACTGTTCCTGCTTGCTGAACCCTCCACCTTCACCGGGGAGCCAGTGACACCCCCAGGCTGTCTGCAGACCACCAGGCCTGGTGGGAGTCACATGGGCGGTATTTAGGGTGATGGTCTTGGAGCATGGCACAGTGTATTAGTGCTGAGGGCACGTTCCAGTCCCGCAGGCTGGGCTGTCCAGCTCTCTCCATCCCCTGCGTGGCCCTGGGCTGGGTAGCTGGTGCCGGGGCTGGCTTTTGGCACCAGGGACCTGCTTAGCTGTATGGACCGATCTGGTATGGGACACAGTGAGGCAGGCACTGCCTCTGCTGCCCAGGGGCTGAGGGAAGTGCTGTCCTTGGCAATAAAGCATTTGCTGGGCTCTCACCACGGCTCATCTCTTGAGGGAAAGTGTTGGGGTACCAGCATGTCCCTCTCACACCCTCATGCCCAAATTTCAGCCAGCCCTGCCTGTCCACCTCACACCGGCTGTTGTTACAGCCTGTCCTGTGTAACCCCAAACGAAGCAGCTCCCCACCCTTCTGCCTCTCCAGCTGCTCGCCAGGCTTCGGCCTCCCCCCACACCCTGCTCCAGGAAGGAGCTCCAGGCGCTGGTGGCACGTGCTCACAACAGGGCTCCCCACGGGGCTGGGCAGACCCCAACCTTGTGGGATGGGGCTCTCCTGTGGGATGGGACCCCCCGGGCCTGGGCCTCCCCCGTGGTCACAGCTGCCTTGTGGGTCTGGGGGCCGTGACGCCCGGGACAGGCCATCCTGCTGCAGCCTCTGGGAAAGCGCTGGGGGCCGGGGGGGAAGGAGCAAACCTCGCTGAAGGTTTCTCCCCTGCGCCCTGCGGAGCTGGCTACCCCCCGGCTGCAGCCCTGAGGAGGAGGTTGGGGCAGGGGTGGCCGAGAGACCGGGAGTGGCTGGGGACGGCCTGGGGCAGCGCTGCCCTGCCCGGCGCCTTTGCCGTTCCGGGGCAGCCGCTGCGGAGCGTGGCAGCAGCCCCGGGCCTGCACCCGTCCCGCCGTGGGGCACCCAGGCTGGACGGGGAGCTCGGGGCTCCCGGGCTGGTGGGACCTGGTGCCCACGGCCACGCGGGTGGGAGCAAGGCTCGGCGACCCTCCGCGGTCGGTCGGGGAGGGCTAGGGTGTCCGGAGGAAGGCCCGGGGCTGCCCCCGCGCAGGGGGCACCCCCCCCCGGCCCCCGCGGCCCCGCGGAGCGGCTCCGGAGTGGCGGGGCCGCCGCGGAGGCTCCGTCCCGGGGGGCCGGCGCTGGCCCTGGAGCGGAGCCCAGCCGGGGCAGGGGCCCCAATGGGACCGGCCCCATCCCGGGGCGGTGGGCTGGGGGCCCGTCCTCGCCGTACCGGCTGCGGGGCCGGGGCGGCACGGGCCGGCCCCGGACACTTGGGGACGGCGCGGGGCGGGACAGGGCGAAGAGGGGCGGCACGGCACGGCACAGCGCGGCACGGCGCTGCTCGGCACGGCACGGTGCAGCACGGCTCGGCTCGGCAAGGCACGGCTCGGTTCGGCCTGGCCCGGCACTCGGCTGGACGCTGCCGCTCGGCGTTGCCGGAGCCGCGCAGCCCGCGGGGACCAGAGGTACCGCCGGGGCAGCCGGGCGGGACCGGCCCGGCGCGGCAGCGGCCCGGGAGCGGCGGGGCTGGGCGCGCCGAGCCGTGCCCCGCAGCCGCGGACCCGTCTGGCCGTGTCGGGACGCGGGCGGGGCGCGGATGGGGGCGGCCGGGGCTGCCGGGCCGGGGCTGCCGCCGTGCCGGCCCTGCGGCGGCAGCGTGGGGCTGCGGGGTTGCGCCGCGCGGGTGCGTGGGGAGCTGCGGGCGGCGGCGCGGGGCTGGGGGGGCCTCGGGGCGGGCGAGGGCCGTGCGAGTGGGCAGCGGTGCCGGTTTCCCTGCCCCAAACCCCGGCTTGTCAGAGCGTGTGCGTGCCGTGTCCGCGGGGTGCTGGCACGGGCTTTGGCTTTCCGTGGTTGTGGGGAGCGTGCCCGGTGCCTGCTGCAGAAAGCGTGCTTTGTGCGCTGCGCCGGCAGCGCGGCGGGCGCGGAGCTGTGTAACGCGCTTAGCCGCGCGTGCCCGTGGGGCAGGGCGAGAGGCGCGGGCGGTGCGGGCAGCCTGCGTTTCCCACGTGCTGGATGGGAAGGGGCGCCCAGCGGACCCAGCAGGTTTGTGAGGTGCCGCAGCGGGGCTGTGCAGCCACACCGTACCCCCGAGCGTGCTGTGCGTGGGCTTCAGGGGGCTTTCGCTGAGCTGTGATTTACAAAGGCTGGTGGGGAGTCAGGATTTCCGCGGAGACGGAATTTACTGCAGCCCTTGAAAGAGAGGATGGGTGAAGGGATGTCAGGCCGGGGGGCTGGGGGGGACATTCTCTCTTTGCTGCTGGCCCTGCACCTTCCCAGCTGCCCTCCGGCGGAGCAGGCAGGCAGCTGAGCAGGTCAGCTATCTCCCAGTAGCTCCAAGCAGGCTGCCCCCCTGCTCCGGCGTGCCTGGGCTCCCCAGCCCCGCCGCCTGCCCCTCAGCCTGTCTGGGCTGTCGAGACCGTGTGGCTGATGACTGCAGCGTCTGCACATTCCTCCAGGGTCTTTCCCCCGTGCCTGCAGCTGCTTCCTCCCAGGGCTGCCCCTCCAGAGCCCAGAGCAGAGCAGGCAAGCCACTGGCAGAGCCAAGGGCTCCACTGTGTCCTGGGGAAACCGGGCGGTGTTAGGAGCAGCAAAGAGCTGTCCTGTGACCTGCCCTGGCTTAGAGGGTGACAGCAGGGCAGGGGGACATCAAGTAGCCTAATGGTGCTGGACCCAGAGTCAGCAGGGGAAGGGGGGTGCAGCCCCAGCATGCACTCGCTGCTCTGCCCCAGCTGACGCCCTGGAGAGCCCTGCGAGCCGGGGTGTGCTGTCCACAGTGTCCCTGTCTCTGCCCAGGATGGGCAGTGGGACGGCGTGGACAGGCACCCTGCCTTCTGGGCAGTGAGGGGCAGTGAGCTCCCAGCCAGTGGGAGCAGGGTGGTGTTGGGAGGTGTCTCCAAGCCCTCCAGGGTGGCCAGGCTCCTGTGGTGGCCCTGGGCCACTCCCTTCTGGGACCAGTTCAGCTGCAGAGCCCTGCTGCCCTCCAGACCTTGGCTGTGCTCACCCCGGAGCTCTGATCCCATGGGGTGCCTGCAGGCAGGGTGGGTGGGGGTGTCAGGGCTCCCCCAGCTCATACACACACACTCCGGCACCCCAGGGCTGCTGGGAAGCAGGAAGAGCGAAGCAGGCCCTCTCCAGGCAGACAGGATTGCAAAAGGGCCCGTGCTGGGCTGTGCGTGCCGGGCCCCTGGGGAGAAGGGGAGGGATGGAGCCCAGTGCTGAAGTCATGGGACCCACCAGACCTTCTCCTGCCCCCAGTGCTGGGGACGCGACCCCACGCTCTCAGGGATGTCCTGGCGTGGGCCTCGGCAGAGTGTGACTGTGTCACCCCTTAACCTTCCCAGGGAAGGGTAAACAGAGGGAGCTTCTTCCTCCTGGTGCTGGCGGGTTTCCCAGGTCTTTGGTTGCTTGTGCTGCTCTTCTCTGAGTCCTTCCAGTTGTCAGTGCCTGGGTTGCTCCACATCCCCGAGCGTGTGTCCAAGGCTGCTGCTGGGAGAGCACGTTCCTGCGGGGCCCACCATGGCCTGGCCCTTCGCTGCTGCTGTGGCCTGGGATGTCGTCCCCGTGCCGCAAGGATGCCGGTGCCTGGCTGCCCTAACACACGCTGATCAAACGCACCATCTCGCCAGGGGCCCCGGTTCCTCAGGAGCTGCCCCTTCCTGAGGTCTGCTTGCCGTTTGCTGGGGTTTCGCAGGGGCAGACCGATGTCCCTCTGAGTGCCTGGTGAGTGCTGAATGGCACATCAGATTTGAACGGTTCTTTGGAGCCAGCAGCCCCCTGTGCTCCAGCCATCCCTAGTCGGCACCGCTCACCCCCGCTGGCACAGCCAAGCCCCTCCGGGAGGGGCAGCCCCTGTGCAAGACGCAGTCGGGAGCGGAGTGACGGGGGGTGCAGCGCCTGGCCAGGAGGCCTGCGGGCCCTGCCAGCGTGGCTCTGTCCTGGGGGGCACAGGAGCTCCCGTCGCCCGCTGGGACAGGCAGAGCCAGTGGGGCTGGCGTGGGAGCGGGTCGAGCAGTGCCATGGCTCCTGCCGCCACGCAGGGCTGCTGTCTGCACCAAAGGGTGCCTGCGCCTGTGCTGGCCTTGGCAGTGCAGGGCTGAGGCCGGGGGGGTGCGAGGAGCTGCAGGGTGTCAGCCCCGCAGGGCTCTTGGATGCCGCACTACCAGTGCCGGCAGCGCCATGGGCCAGAGGTGCCGGGGCCCTGTGCACGCCGGGCCGGGACATTCCTGAGGTTTCCTGGGCAGCGGCGAGGACCTGGGCTGCTCTCTGGCTCCCACGCCCAGCGTTCGCTCAGGGCCAGCCCGTCCTCCCGAGCCCTTTCTACTTGGAGTGAGTGCTGCTGTGCGTCCGAGCCCGCTCGCGTGCCAGGGCAGGCATGTTTGGCTCGGCATGGCACGGCACGGCATGGCTGGCAGCTCTGGCAGGAGCCCCAGTCCAAGAGGAGGCTGTCCCCGTCTGGAGCAGGCAGCTGGCAGCAGAATGGCCAGGGCGCTGGGGCGGGCGAGGCGGGGCAGGACTGTGCCCAGCTCCTGTCCAAGACGTGCGGTGGCAGCAGCCAGGGGACGTGCCTGCACACCCCATCCCTGCCCTGGGCAATTCCCGGCCCCCTGCCCTTGCCAGGCTGTCTGCACCTCTGCCTTTCGCCCTCTCCAATGGGTGCGTGTGGTCCCTGCAGGTTCCTGGTCCTCTGAAAGCACCAGCACTCACGTCCTCCCGCTGTGCTGCTGGTGTCCCGTGTGCCGATGGGGTGGGAGCCGTCGCTCTTGTGGCACCCTTGCCCTTGGCAGGAGCAGCCCGTGGAGGCTGGGCAAAGGGGTGCACCTTCCCCTGGCCAGAGGTGGGGAGGAGATGGGAAATCCCCCTTGGGTCTCTTGGGCTGGGTGATCAGCCCCTCCAGGATGGAGGGACCCCCGCCGTGCCAGCCAGCAGGACCACGGGCCCCTGAGGCTGTGCCAGGGCTGGCCCTCCAGCTGGAGGGAAGGGCCCCAGGTTGAAACCGGGAGATGCTGCGCACGGATCGGCCCCATCCGCTGACCTGCAACGCTGTGCTGCAGCTCCCCGGGACAGCCCCGTCCGGGAGCAGCAGGCAGGACTGGAGCAAAGCCTACCGGCAGAGCGGGGAGGTCGGGCAGCACCACATGGCTGGAGAAGAGCAAACGCACTGCTTGCGTTTCAGAAAATGGAAAAAGTGATCTGGACAATGAGAGCCCTGTTAGCCTGACCTCGCTGGCACGTGGGCTCGGAGCACGTTCGGAGAGGGAGATCGCAGAGGCACGGGGACGCGGCCTGTGCGGCGCCCCAGGGAGTTCACGCTGCCAGCCCGCCAGCTATCCTCGGCTGGGTGCGGGAAGTGCCTCTGCAGGGCGCTTCCCTGGGAAATTCTGAGATGAGTGGCAGGAGCTGAGGACGGGCCGAGCTGCGAGGGCAGAGGAAGCACAGTGGGGATGAGGGACGCTGGAGCCTGAGCAGAGGAAAGCCGTGACCCGGGAGAAGGGTGCCGAGGGTGGCAGCAGGCCAGGGTTAATGCAGAAATGGATGGCAGAAGTTGGAGCAGGTTTAGAAGCAACCGAAGGACTGTGAGGAAGAGAAATCCACAGTGGGCTTCTAAATACTGAGGCTGAGGTAGCTGAGTTGGGGGTGCCGCAGCGGGGCTGCAGCAGGACGTCCCTGCCCCAGGGCACCTCCTGCCGCTGCTGTAGGGGCTGGGGTCCTGGGTGGGGGGACACTGCTCACGGCCTCACACAGGCATACGGCTCTCGCCCCGACCACCTCGGTGCCAGGACGTGGAGGCGCTCCCAGCGCCGGCTCTTCTGGCTGCGTCTGACGTGGGGCCAGGTGCTCATCTGGCAGGGCTGTGAGACCGCAGGCACGTGTGGGGCTGCCCCATGTCACTGCAGCGCTGGGGCTGAGACCTGTCGCCCAGCCAGGTGGTCTCACTGACGCCGGTGATTTCGGTGGTCCTGTTCAGACTGAGCATACTGATCCTGGAGGTCACGCTGCTGGGTGGGGACTGGGGCTCGGTGGGGACTTGGGGCTCTGCGCACAAAGCGCAAGCACTTTCTCAGGTGCCGTGTTCCGGTGTCCACTCCTACGTGCTTTGTTCCTAAATGCATGGGCTTGGAGTGTCCTTCTAGTCAAGGATACAGGCTACATGATGCCCTTTTAGCGGGCTGTCCAGGTCTGTCCCCATCACAGTGCTGCACACTCCTGCCCATTTCTGTCCTTGCAGACCGTACCAGGAGAGGACTTTTTTCCTCCTCCTGGCATGATTTTGCCTTGAAAAGCATGTGATCCTCACCAGAAAGCCCACTGAATGGTGACTTCCCCGTTGTAACCACATTGTGGTTCCAGCAGGTGACCAGTTTTAATCCACTTAGTAGAAGGTGCACTGATTTTGTTGAGTGCTAATTATTCATTAAAAGGTGGTGCGAGATGAATTGAATGCCTTCCAGTCTCAGACTGTTATATCAACACAGTTATTCCAATTAACCAAACCTGTGATCTCATAAAAGGTCATACCAGCTTTCCAACACGGGCTGTTTCTGCAGAACTGGGGAGATTGGCGTTAATTGTGCTGCTGTCCTTTAGCGTTGCGTTGACCCCGCTGCAAAGCAGCCTGGAGCCCGCCCGCAGTCTGCCCCAGCAGAGATCCTCCTGCTCATTCCGTACAAGGGCTGGGGAGGCTTTAGTCCTCCGGCGCTTGCAGCTTTCCCAGGCTCCCCAGATGTGTTACAGTTAGCGCCGAGAGGGCACAGATTTGTGTCTGGTGTAAAGTGGTATAGGTCTGAGGATTTATAACGTTTCATTTGGGCAGAGTGTCCTGGTTAAACCACAACACGGGCACGTCCCCTCGGTGACCGAAGGGCGGAATAAGACGTGTTTCATTACTGCTGTGAGAGGGTAAACTCATCCCATCGCTGCTTTCAGACAGAGCAGAGATGTGGATGGAGCCTTCCTGCCCCACTTGCCCCTGGCCAGCCCAAAGACTCCCTGCCCCGAGCTGCTGGCAGGGCTGGGGTGGCCTTTTGTGCCTGCCCTCCTCTTTCTTCTGCCGTAACAGGCTGATTAAAAGGCTCAGCAAAGTGTTTCCCTGCTGCCTGCCCACAAACATGCTTCCCGCTGGGCTTTGTTTTGTTCTCGCAGTGCCAAGGCAGGCAGCTGAGGAGCCCAGAGCCAGCTCCCACCGGCGCCAGGGCTCGAGGGCTGCCCTGAGCCAGGGCGCGTTCCTGCCTGCCGCTGTGTCTCCATCAGCCCTGTGGTGTCCCCCATGCCCCGGGCTGGGATGCAGGAAAGAGCTGGACCCGGCTGCCGAGGCGATTGCCCCGAGGGGTCAGTGTGCTTCCCACCACGATGTCTCAAACTGGCCTGGACCTCACCTTCTCTCCCTGAGCATCCCTGCGGCCACCAGCCGCTCATCCCAGCGGACCCACTACTCTTGGTGGCACCTCCAACGTGGCGCATGCCCCAAGGGGCAGGCAGGCAGCAGGGCTGGGCCCGTTCAGGGGTTTTGGTGGTGTGATGGGCATGGAAAAGGGGCTGTCTCTGGGCACCAATCTGGATTGTCCTTGCCTGGGGTCTGGGGGGCATTCCCAGAGGCTGAAGGGATGTCCAAGGGGGGACTCCCCGGCCCCTTTGCCCTGTGAGGACCCCCTTCCCAAAGCTGCTGCAGGGACCTTGCTGTTGCCCTGCAGGTGCTGAGGGGCCAGGAGCACAGGGGCTTAGTCCAGGGAAAGGGGCTCCTACAGCACAGCACCTAAAGAGCAGCCGCGGTCCCCAAGGACACCCCGACGCACCCTTGCAATCCCACCAAGCTGGCATGTAGGCAGTGAGCGGTGAGAGAGCGGGGACGAAGGCTCGCAGGGAAGCGTGCTGGCAGCGTGGGGAGAGTCTGTGAGAAGGGTCCCTGGGGACAGCCCCGCGCTGGCAGCATGGGGAGGGTTTGCATTTGTTTTTCTTCCTCTGTAACCCTGTAGTTCAACACCAGACTCTTAAATCACCCCACCTGTGGGTAAGCCTGACATTCTTTTCAATGTTGTCTAATGACAAGCCCAATCCGTGGGAGTGTGGCGTGCGGGATCTGCTCTCGGTGTGGGGGCTGTAGGGCGCAGAGGCACGTTTCTGGTGGGCCTGTCCTGGGGGGGCTCCCAGGTTTGGGGGTGCACTTTCCCACAAGCGGAAGGGACTGGCTTGGAAGGGTGACATGGGGCAAGCGGGTCACCCTGCTGGCGGCGCTGGGTGGGCGTCGGAGCTTTGCCGTCAAAAGCGCGGCGCGCCCAGCCCGGAGCGGGGCTGGCACCGCCTGTGCAGAAATGCTGTGCCTGGGCTGTCGCGGCACCTGCGGAGTTAACATGGTCCCTGACGGGATAAATGGGAATAGGGCACTGGGAAGGGGAGGCGGTTCACAGAGAAGTGTTTTCACCGTTGTTTGCCGATGGGACTGGTGCAGGAATGCCACATCTCCCTCAGGTGCTCAGGGAGCCACCGACGACGTTGCTGGAGGGTGGAGGAAGGCTGCGCGGAGAGGAATGCGAAAGGCTGCAGCCGCCTGGCTCCTCGCCGTGGGCAGGAGCGCGGGCTGGCAGCCCCTCGCCACCGGCGGCCATTGCTCTGCTGGCGGTGGATCAAGCTCCTGGCCGGTCCGGCTGGGCTGCCTCTGGGCCCCGGTCCTGTCCCAGCTCCCTCTCTCTGGCAGCCGATCCCCCTCCTTTCCAGCTGCCCCCGGGGTGATGCACACCCCTGTGCTGTTTGCTGTCACTGCCCGTGGGCGCAGGCGACGCGGCCCGGCGGCGCGAGGCGATTTCAGCAGCGGCCGTTTGCGGCGGGGCGCGAGGCGCGGGGGGGCTCTGGGCAGCCTGTCCGACGGCAGCCCCGGGGTGCCGGGCCGGTGCAGGGGCTGCGCGTGGGAGGCGCTGGGCGGGCGGCAGGCGTGGGCTGGCTCCGGCCGGGGACGAGAAGCGCGGGCGTGCTGGCGCTGCGCGGAGCTGCGTGCGAGCAGGGCGGTTAAGTGGCACGGGGCTGGACCACGGGAGCTGGCGTTTCGGCACAGCTTGCGTATCCCGCGTACCCTGACCCCTCCTGCCCTTGCAGAGCCAAGCTGCCATGGGAAGCTGCGGCACGTGGACGCGGCAGGAGCTGCTGGTGCTGCTGAGCAGCGTGTGGCTGTGGGTGGGCAGCGCCCAGCCCACCGCCCCGGGCCCCACGCACACCCCCGGGCCCCAGCTGAGGTTTCGCCTGGCTGGCTACCCACGCAAACACAACGAGGGCCGCGTCGAGGTCTTCTACAACGACGAGTGGGGCACCATCTGCGACGATGACTTCACGCTGGCCAACGCGCACGTGCTGTGCCGGCACCTCGGCTTTGTGGCTGCCACCGGCTGGGCCCACAGCGCCAAGTACGGCAAAGGCGTCGGTAAGAGGGGTGGTGGGCGCAGCCCCCACGCCGCCCGGGCCGGAGCCAGCCTGGCCGCATGTCAGGCTGCTGCCATGGGGCGGTGCGGGTGCCGCGGCAGCTCTGCACGCGCTGTTGGCAGAGCGGCGGGGCGGGGGCAGGCAGGTCTTGCGTTCGCCGAGCGCCCGGCAGCGTGCGTGTGCACACGCATGCGCATGCGCGCGCACAGCGGGCTGAGAAACGCCGCGTGGTTGCGTGTGAGCTGCTGTGCATGTATGCAGGGCGGCTGCAGGCACGTGGTGTAAGGGGGGCTGCGCGTGCCCCTGGGTGGTGTAAGGGGGGCTGCGGGTCCCCGCCGGCGCAGGCGTATGGCGCAGAGGTGTAACAGGCCGTGCTGCAGGCGAGATGTTGCACGGACCCCAGGGCGCACGTTACGTGGGGGCTTTATGTCTGGCAGAGCAGCCCCTTGGGGACGTGGAAACTGCCCATCTGCAGATCCCCCGCTCAGGGCTTCACTCACGGCATTTCGCCGGCCCCAGCTTTGTGCCGAGGGGGGCTGCCCCCAGCCCCACGTCCACACTCCTGCTGTAGCCCTGCGTGGTCCCTGGCCGTGCTCCACGGGCACGCGCCCTGCTCCCAGGGGATGCCACGTGGGCTTGGCCCGCCTCAGCCATGGCCCTGGCGTCTGGCAGGGCGGATCTGGCTGGACAACGTGAATTGTGCCGGAGGCGAGAAGAGCATCGGGGACTGCAAACACCGGGGCTGGGGGAACAGCGACTGCAGCCACGAGGAAGATGCGGGCGTCATCTGCAAGGATGAGCGCATCCCAGGCTTCAAGGATTCCAACGTCATCGAGGTGAGGAAGCTGCCGGCCGGGTGGGTAGCCAGGGCTGCCCAGGATCTCATGGAGCCAGCTGCTGGCAGCCCTGCCATGGGGCAGCTCTGCCGTGGGGCAGCCCAACCTGGCCCCAGTCCTGCCTGAACAGTCGGGAGGCAGCTTCCCCACCGTACGCTGGCAGGCTGCCATGCGCAGGACCGGGGGAGCCTGTCGGTGCCTTCCCTCAGCCCTAGCACGCGGACCGTCCCCATCTCCCTGCGGTGGGGGGAGTGTGCGTCCCCACTGCCCTGGGCGCCGGACCCACAGGGCCCCGCGTCGCCCGAGCACCTATTTCCCAGGGGCGCGCCCGGCCCAGCCCGGCCCGGCCACGGGGCCGTAGGGAGCGTGCGGCGCTGCGGCGGGCCGCTCTCGGAGGCACAGCCCTCGCCTGCCCTGCGTGGGAGCACGGTGCTGCCACGGCCTCGCCCGAGCACCCAAAGCTGTCGCTTCCCCCAGCAGTTTCTCCGGGCCGGGCGTCTGCCTCACACCTCTGCAGCCTGTTTTCTTCTTTCTGCTGCCTGCCAGGGCCCTTGGTCCCGGAGCTGCTCCTCCATGCCGCACTTCTCCAGCACGCTTGGCCTCCCTTGGTCTCTCTTTCTCTCTTCCAGGCTCTCTGTTTCTCAGACCAGCTCTCATGGCTGCCCTTGTCTTCCTGGCTGGGGCCCCTGTCCCCCCAGCCACAGTGCCTGCGGCGGACGGGGCTCTGCTCAGGATGTGGCTTGGGTGTGGGGACATGGCACGGCTCTGGGCACGGGACGGCAGGTCTGCCGCCAGGTGAGGGGGCTGGGGCCCCGTCTGCAGGCCATGCCGGTGTCCCGGCACCCCCCGCTGCCGTCCTGCCCCAGGCGGATGCCTGGGTGCGGGGTGATCTGGGCACCCTCGCCCCGGTGCAGGATCCCGAGGCTCCGGAACAGCGGCGCCGGCTCTCCTGGCTGCGCTCCCAGGGGATGCGGCCGGGGCGACACGCGGCACTGGCTGCACCAGAGGGGTTGAGGTCCTGGGCCACCCAGGGCCATCGGACGTGGCTGCAGGGAGGCGGGGGCCGGCCGTCTCCCTTCCCCACCTGGGACTGGGGACCCCATCGCCTGCGGGCGCCTGCATCCCCCGGGCACCCCCGGGAACAGGCCGGCGGCAGGCCAGCGTGGTGGGGCGCGGCGCCAGCCCGGGCTGACCTGTGCCCCGCAGACCGAGCAGAGCCACGTGGAGGAGGTCCGCCTGCGGCCGGTGGTGTCGGGGGCCCGGAGGCAGCTGCCGGTGGCAGAGGGTATTGTGGAGGTGCGCTACAAGGATGGCTGGGCACAGATCTGCGACGAGGGCTGGGACAGCCAGAACAGCCGCGTCATCTGTGGCATGATGGGCTTCCCTGCTGAGAAGAAGGTCAACAGGAACTTCTACAGGTGAGTGAGGCCGGCGGGGAGCCCCCAGGGCTGGGGTGTCAGGGCAGAGCTGGGGGCACGGGGCTGGGGACAGGGCCAGGGCCATGGGGCCGTGCTGGCGGGGCAGCAGGGGCCATGCCATGCTGTTGGGTGTTGCGGCTCCCCGGCATCTCTCCCACCCCTGCTGCTCACCAGTCCCAGCCCCAGCTGCCCATACGGGCACTCGCTAACCAAGCCAGGGGGCCATGGCTGCCCCACGCAGCACTGCAGGGGCTGCTCCAGGAGGGCAGTTTTTGCTCCCTGGCCATGGCGCACCTCCACATTTCCCTCCGGCGCGGAGCACGGGGGTCCCTGTCCCGAGGGGGTGTTTGCAGCCGAGCCAGGCAGGGATGCTCCAGCAGCGCCGTGGCCCGAGCGAGGCACGCAGGGGTGCGGGCACGGACGTGCTGCCCGCGGCATGGTGCCTGGCGCCGCGCATGCCCCTGACCGGGCAGCTGCGGTGTTGCTCCCGCAGGCGGTTGAAGCGTGCAGCCAGGATGAAGGGCCAGGGGCTGAGGCCAGGCAGCAGGTAAGGGGCTGGGCGCCCCTTCTGCTGAGCCCTTGGCAGAGCTGGGCTGTCCGGCCCCACCGGCCTCTGCTGTCGGAACGGATCCTGGCACAAACAGATCCGGACGGAGCAGACCGAGGGCCCGAGCTGTGCTGGTCAAGCAGGACAAACCCCACCCCTGTGGGACCTGCCTGGGCGCACCAGGGTCCCCCATCCCCTGCGAGAGACGATCTTTCTCCGGGGCCGGCCGTGCCCCAGGCGGGACTGCTGGCACGGGTGTGGGTCTGCAGCGCGGACCCCCTGTGGGCCGGATCCCCTGGGAGGCTCGGAGAGGGCTGCAGCGCCCTGTGCTGCGGCCCCATGGGGACGAGGAGGCCACGGAGTGGAGCCGTCTCTCCGGGCGGATGGGGAGGGCGGGCTGTGGAAATGGGCTGCTTTCTGCAGAAAGCAGCAGTGGGGAAGCTGGGAAGGCTGTGCGCTCCTCCATTCCCCGCGGGGCGGGCTGCCGGGGCGGGCTGGCGCGGGCGTGAGGGCACGTGCTCAGCAGTGCTGGCAGTGCTGGTCAGCAGGGTGGTGGGCATGGCGTGACAGGTCTTGTCCCGAGTGCTGCATCTGCTCGGGATCTTCTGCACCCTCTGCCCACTCGCTCTTGCTGCCTTTCCGCTGGTCCCAGGGGACAGTCTGGCTGTCCCTGGACCCCGCTGCCGGATTCGGTGGTGGGTGCAGCGATCCAGAACCCATCTTCTCCGGCATGGCACCTCCTGCCTGAGCCCGCTGCCACGTGGAAACGTTGCTCTACCCCCAGCACATGACCTTGCCCGGGTTCCACCACCTTCCTCGGTGCCGAAGGTGCCATACATGCTGGGCCCGTCGCGAGCTCTTCATTGTGGCGCTTCCCAGCTTTGTGTCCCCACCAGGCATCCCCACCAGCTCCTGCAGCCGTGCCTGCACTGGTGATCAAAATCCAGACGGGGTCAGCCCGTGGGGTCTCCTCAAACCCCCACGCACAGGCCGCTCTCACTGCAGCGTGCTGTTATTTGCCTGGTTTGGTGCTGACTGCCCCTTTTCCAGGGAGCAGGTGTTCCTCCTGCAGCACTGGGTGAAATGCCTTCTCCATGAAGCTGCGGTTTGCGCCCTTCCCTCTGCCCAGAGCAGGAGCTGTCTCCTGAGAGTCACGCCTGATAACTTTGGGGCTGCCCAGCTGCAGTCATACACGGGGTCACAGGCTAGTCCAGGCTGGACAGGACCTCAGGGAGTCCTGGTCCAACCCCCTGCATGGAGCAGGGCCAGCTGGGTCAGCCCAAGACTTCATCCAGTTGGCTTTTGAAAACCTCAAAGGATGGAGATCCCACAGCCTCGTGGCCTCTGCTCCAGTGCTGGACAGCCCTCATGGGGAAAAAGCTTTCCTTATGACGGGTCTGAACCTCGTGTTGCCAATCACGCCTGTTTTCTCTCGTGCTCTTCCCTCCTGCGGCTGGAGGAGCCGGGCTGTGGCTCCCTGCCGGCCCCTTGCAGGAGCCGGCTGGTGCTGCCAGAGCCCCCCAAAGCCATCTCAGCCCCAGGCTGGGGCAGCCCCGTGCCCCGTCTCTCCTCCAGCCCCGACTGGCTTGGTGGCTCTTCCAGGGCTTGCACTGTGTAGCTGATGTCTGTCTTCTTCTGAGGACCCAGAACCGGGTGCTGGATCGAGGTGTGGTTTCATGAGTGTGAACGGGCGCTGATGTCCTCCAGCCAGCCATTTGAATCATGGCTCCTGGCAGCCCCGTGCTGTGTCCTGGGTCTTATTGGGCTGTGCGGGCTGACACGAACCGGCCACCGGCCAGCGGGCTCTGTTGCCAGGCTTGGTTTTGCCTTGTCCCTGGAGGGGGTGTCAGTCCCCTGCCCTGTTTCGGGGCACTCTGCCCTTCACTCCTTGTGATCCCTGGGGTTTTGGCCCTGCTCAGCATCTTCCTCCCCAAGTGAAGCAAAGCATTTGAGCGTGTTGGGACCGTACGTGTGCGCTGGGCCCGGGGCAGCCTCCCCTTCCCGCGCTGCTCAGCATGCGCCCAGGGAGCTCCCCTCGCCCATAGTGGGTCCTTGCAAGCCTGCAGTGGATCTCACCGTGCCCCGTGGCACTGGGGAGAGCACCCGCCGCCTGCGCCGCTTGCTTGGTGCTGTGCTTGCTGAGCGTCCTGCTCCTCTTGGAGCACGGCGCAGTGACGTTGTCTGGTGTCTGGACAAGGACATGGGCACACCTCACTTCTACCCCACAGATCAAATCGTTGCTGCTGGTGTTTGATCTTCTGCTGTGTGACAAGGCAGCACAGGATGTTATTGCATCCAGCACAGCTTCCTGGCGGGATGTGGGCCGGAAACTGCATCATTGCTATGGAGGGCAATTGTGTCACATTGCTGGCAGCAGATGATGCCACTGCACCCATGCGTGACGCGAAGGAGACGTGCATGAGTCTCCCTGGGGGGTCAACGTGCCCAGTTCAGTCTTCAGTGAGAGCCGGGGCAGGCTGTGCTCCCTGTGTCCCTGCAGTCGCCAGAGGTGACGGCTGGAGGCCCCGGGCTCCTTGACGGTTGTTTTCTGTTTTCCAGGCTGGCCTCCAAATCTCAGCCTAAACAAAACGCAGGGAGGATGTAGGGTCGAAGAAGAGGTAAATGGCTCCAGCGGAGAGCCTGAGTGCCAGGAGCCTTGCTCAGTCCTGCCGGAGCCGTGCGTGTCCCCGTGCTGCCGGGGACGCGGGGCAGGCAGCTGGCAAGGCGTGGGAGCCCTGCAGGCACAGCGCGTCTCTCCCTGGGGGACAGTGCAAGGGGCACGGACAGCGCGTGCAGCCGCAGGCAGCGTGGCCGCCGACACCTCCGCTGCTGGCTGGCTGTGCTGGTCATGTCTTAGGGCTCCTCTCTCCTTGCAGGCTCTTCACAGAGCGGCAGCAGCTCAACTACCGCCTGCACTCCGTGTCCTGCGCGGGGACGGAGGTGCACCTCTCCATGTGTGCCTTCGAGTTCTACCGCGGCAACGCCTCGGCCGCCTGCAGGGCCGGTATGCCTGCTGTTGTCAGCTGCGTGCCCGGGCCCCTCTTCCTCACCG
Source organism: Phaethon aethereus (assembly GCF_964289735.1). Taxonomy (NCBI): domain Eukaryota; kingdom Metazoa; phylum Chordata; class Aves; order Phaethontiformes; family Phaethontidae; genus Phaethon; species Phaethon aethereus. The sequence continues at coordinate 85,544,198 of NC_138578.1, forward strand.
GCAACGCCCACAAGAAGAAGCAGCGCCAGCAGCAGCAGGACCAGGTGAGCCCCGCGGGGAGGGACCGAGTCCTGTGGTGGCCTACAGCTGGCTGCCGCCCTGCCGCAGGGCTCTGTCCCCTGGGCTGCACCCGCGGGCAGGTGTGCGGGTCCCTGGGTGACCAACCGGTGGAGCAGGAGGTGGGGACAGTGTCCTGTCCCTGCACATCCCAGGAGTCATGGCCGGCAGCCTCTGCTGTGCCACGCCGTGCCATGCCACGCTGTGCCGCACTGTGCCGCACCGTGCTGCACCGTGCCGCACCGTGCCACACGGCACCATGCCACACTGTGACGTTCCATACCACGCCCTGACCCTGCTCCCCTGCAGCCACGGATCCGGCTGAAGGGTGGTGCCAAGGTCGGCGAGGGCCGCGTCGAGGTGCTCAAGAGCAGCGAGTGGGGCACAATCTGTGACGACCACTGGAACCTGCTGTCGGCCAGCGTGGTGTGCCGCGAGCTGGGCTTCGGCAGCGCCAAGGAGGCCCTCACCGGGGCACGGATGGGCCAAGGTGAGGGTGCTGGGGTGGAGGGTGCAGGCGTTGCCCTCCCGGGCCTGTGGATGAGGCACTTGTCCAGGTGCAAGGCTCTGCTGGGCTGGGGGGAGCCATGGCCGGGCTTGTCCTGCAGGCGCTGGCTGCCAGTCGCACGCGGTGCAGGGCTTGCCCCAAGCATCCCCAGGGCACCGCAGCCTCTTGACCGTGCTGCCCTGGGCAGCAGCTGTGGGGGCCAGCAGTACGCCAGGCTCCCTCGGTGCTTGCCGAGGAACAAGGGCAGCCATGGAGGCAGGATGGCCATGGCTGTCCCTGTGTCACTGCGCCCTGAGCCCTGCTATCCCCCGGCAGGGACAGGACCCATCCACATGAACGAGGTGCGATGTCTGGGCACTGAGAAGTCCCTCTGGAGCTGCCCCTTCAAGAACATCACGCAGGAGGACTGCAAGCACACGGAGGACGCGGCCATCCGCTGCAACATCCCCTACATGGGCTACGAGAACCTGGTGCGCACCGCGGGGGGCTGCCAGCATCGGCGGGGCCGTGGCGCCCGGCAGGTCCCGGCATCGGGGGCCCCGGAGCGGGGTGCTGGGGGGGGGCCCGCGGGACCCGCCGTAGGGTGGCCCATCCTCTCTCCTCCTCTGCACCCCGTACAATTCCCCTTTGGTCTGAGGCAAGGGCTGCCCTGGGGCGATTTTGCAGGTGGGAGTCCCAAGCTGTGGGCAGAGGGGTGGCAGGGTGGCCACAGGGGGCCCGGGGGGCCTGTGGTGCCCCGTTGTGTGGGGTTGTGTGGGGCGGCTGCTTCCTGCCGCTCTCCCTGCTGCCAGCCCGTGCCAGCTCCCCAGCAGAAGCACCAGAAAAAAATCGCTGTGGGCCAACCAAGAGAGATTTTTTTTTACTGGTGATGAAATGAGCAAATGGAGCTGCGTGCTCCTGTTTGCCCTGGCCTGTCATTTCATCCACTTTGGGCTTTTTAATAATTTTTAACTCTCACACCTGTCATTTCTGAAATGAGAATGCCATTTCAAAATGAACCGTTTTCCCTGCTTTGGTGAGACAATTCCCAAACTCGCAAGCGATTTCTTGGCCCCAAACCCGCCATTTTGGGCGAGTTCCCTGCTGACCAAAGCTGTGCCTGGCTTCGCTCAGCTCCCAGCTGTCACCCCCCCGCGCGTCCCGACACCCCCAGCCCAGGGCCCTCCGGGTGCGGGACGGGGGCTGGGAGGAATGTCCTGCGGGACACAGCACCGGCAACGGGAGCATCACTTAAGACGACGACGATGCTGCCACTGCCTTTCTCCGCAGATTCGGCTGAGCGGGGGCCGGAGCCGCTTCGAGGGGCGGGTCGAGGTGGCGGTGGGGGCTGGCGACGGGG